>NW_012103120.1:372283-393640 GCF_000951045.1 Mandrillus leucophaeus | reverse complement strand
GATGAAAAGCTGTCAAATTAGATTCTATTCCCCATAATAGCAAAAACCACGCCTATTCTGTTAATTTCTACATCCCAGTGGCTAATCTTGCCTTCACATATCAAGCATTCAATAAATAGAGGATCAAGAACTGCATTTACAAAGGGAAACTTAAAAATTTTGTGTGAATAGATGAAAAACTAGAATCATGACGAAATAAAAAGAGGCTTCTGAACCCCCAACATTTCTAGGAAAAAGAAGAAGTCGAGAACACTACTCAGCTACAAAACAGGTTATTTCCTGTGATATAGGAAAGATGCCTTGGCATAATTAAAAGTTCAGTGGGGAGAGTTAAAAGTAGCCGAGAAGGGAGTAGGAAAGGACTGTAATCAAGGAACCACTGAGAGGTGGTCCTATCACATTTTAGAATTACTAATAGCAAGTGACTGCTATGTGCCTCCCACTTCCCTTCTGTGAGAGATAATTTTATGTGTTAACTTGATTGGGCCAGATAGCTGGTTAAACATTATTTCTGGGTGTGTCTGTGAGAGATTTTCCAGAAGACATTAGCATTTGAATTGGTGGTAAAACAGATGGTCCTCTCCAATGCCAGTGGGCATCATCCACTGGGTTGAGGGGCTGAATAGAACAAAGAGGCAAAGAAAGGTTGAATTAATACTGCCCCACTGCTTGATCTTCTCCTGCCCTCGGCATTACAAGTTCTTAAGTCTTCAGACGGGGACTAGATCTATACTCTCAGGTATCCATTGCTCAGCTTTCCTGGGCCTCCAGCTTGCAAGCTTCAGAGAGCAGGTCCTGAAACTTCTCAGCCTCTGTGATTATGTAAGCCAATATCTTATAATAAGAGACAGAGAGATTCAGAGAGAGAAAATAAAGAGCATTTCTATTCTTCGTATTTCCTTTTGATTCTATTTTGTTCTGGAGAAACTCGACTAATGTGCCCTCTTTGTTCTTTGTAAATAGAAGTGTCTGCTGTGCTATCCTATCCCTGAAAAGTGGTGTAAACTGGGTGATCGTGAGGCAGATAAACGGTCTCCTTAAACTATAGACTATAGGTCTTTAAATCAAAAGAAATTGTACTGATGAACCAAACCCAAGGCACTTTGTTTACACCTAGACATGATTTACATGACAAGACCCTGAATCATGAGCCTGATGTTATAATGGGATCAAATTTTGACAGAGGTCTTTGGAGGAGTGAGTGCATGTTGCATAGCAGAATAATAAAAATAATTTAAGGCCAAAAATCAGTCTGTGGAAAGTTTAAAATATGTTTGCAAATTCTTAGGTAATCTTGCCATTGAGAGGTAGGGGTCAGTGTCTCCTTCTCTGGACTATGGGTGGACTTGTGACTACTTAAACAACAGAATATGATAAAAGTGATGGATGTCACTGCAGAGACTAAATCATATAATGCCACTCAGCCTCTGCTTTGCTGCAACATTCACAACAATATAATTTAAGATCTCCAACTATCCTGAAGCTCCACGCTGCAAGATAACTCAAGCTGTGTGAAAAAGCCAAGTTAACTATGCCTGTCTATCATTCTAGCAAAGTCCATCCTTCAAATTATCTATTTGCAGTCATATAAGTAATTATCAGTATTTCTCAAAGTTTAGTGGATGGAACTTCAAGAGTCACTGCAATTCTTCTAAAAGATCTGTGAATCACAATTGTTTCTTAATACTAACACACTCTACACCCTTTTCACTGTGTTGACATTTGAAGTGGTGTGAAATTAGTGATAGGTAAAACCACTGGTGCCTTAGCATGAATCAATACAGAGGCATCACACTGAAATATTAATCTTAAAATTCTTTACTCCCATGTACTTGCAGGAAAAAAAAAAGTCATTGTCATATCTTCATACATATTCTTGATGGTGCAGAAAAAAATAATTGTATGAAATAACTCCTTAGTACTCATTTTTCTAACATTTTATGTAGCATGATGAATACTATACATAAACTGTTTTTCAGCTGTTCTTGGCTGAATTGTGTTCCTCCAAGATTTAGATATTGAAGCCCCTAACCCTCAATACTTCAGAAAGTGACAGTATTTAGAGAGAAGGGCTTTGAAGAGGTGCTTGAGTAAAAATGGGGTCTTTAGGGTGGGCTTTAATCCAATATATAGGTATTCTTTTTTTTTTTTTGAGACAGAATCTCACTTATAGCCCAGGCTGGAGTGCACTGGTGCCATCTCGGCTCACTACAGCCTCCACCTCCTGATTTCAAGCGATTCTCCTGCCTCAGACTCCCGAGTAGCTGGGATTTCAGGCATCTGCTACCATGCCCGGCTAATTTTTGTATTTTTAGTAGAGATGGGGTTTCAATATGTTGGCCAGGCTGGTCTCAAACTCCTGACCTCAGGTGATCCACCCATCTCGGCCTCCCAAAGTTCTGAGATTACAGGCATGAGCCACCGCGCCCAGCCTAATATGTAGGTGTTCTTATAAGAGATCAGCCCAGAGAGAGAGAGAGGTGCGCGTGCATGGAAGAAACCACTTGAGCATACAGTGAGAAGGTGACTATCCACAAGCCAAAGAAAGAGGTCTCACAGGAAACCAAATCTTCTGGCACCTTGCCCTTTGACTTCTGGACTTCAGAACTGTGAAGAAAGTAGATTAACCTACACAGTTGGTGATTTCTTTTTTCTTTTTTTTAAATGAGAGCCTTAGCAAACTATTAAAGCTGCATACTAAGTATGACACTTGTCTCAAGGAAAAACACTTGTGCAACTGAATTGTGGGCTGGACTATGTACTTCTTTCACGGAACACCATTTTGATATGAAAGAATGAACCCCAAATCTATGGTTATTCAGCATTAGGTATATCAGAAGATATTTGCTTGAAAAAGAAAAGTATTATTTTAAGGAAAATAATTGACAGCATTGATTGTCAATGGTAAATTTTAAGTTTTATCTGCTATGAGTGTGACAGCTTCCCAAGGCACTTCTGATGAAATAGGTGATAATTTTAATAAATGGTATTTTTTGATATTTTACAACAAAATATATCAGCATTTGGAAGACCTGCATAGCTTAGTGAAACAACATATTCAAATGACATGTGCATGGCATTACAAAAATGATTTATGGGTAAAAGGCCCATTCAAGATTCATTCAAGTGTAAGACAGATTAATGGATTTTAATGTAGCAGAGTCCAAAAAAATCAGTAACACAGTTTCAATATCATACTGCAACCAAACTTTCAGAAAATGCCTTCTGTCAAGCTTTGGTATCATATAAAAGGAAAATGTTCATAAATATCTGAAGAGCTATTAAAATATTCCTTTCTTTTCTAACTTTAAATCTATGGGTGGTCACATTTTCTTCATATACTTTAATTAAAACAATACACTGCAACATTGGATGCAGAAGCACACATGAGAACCTGGCTGTTTCCTATTATGTCACATAGTAAAGCGTTTTACCCAAATGGAAAACAAGGCCACCCCTCTCACAGTGTTTTGTTGGTCAGGAAAATAAAGATTTGTATTAACACAGTTATATACAACACCAGTTGGAGAGCTTATCATTTCTATTTTAATTAAATTTAAAAATAAGTACTTCAAACGTTTTTTATTTTAATTTTGAGTATTGTGAATATTGATGATTATAATCCACATACTCAAAGACGCTTTGGGCATCTTTAATAATTTTTAAAAATGTAAAAGTATTTTGAGTGCAAATTTTGAGGACTTCTGTTCCAGTTGTTCTAGACAGCAGCTGTCTGAGTCATCTCCGGTCCTTCGAGTGTTCTCAGATGAGGCCGCAGACATCACAGAGCAGCTACAAACCATTTCTGTGGTGCTTTTTCTGAATTCCTGATCCACAGAATCTATGGCCATAAGCAATGGTGGTTGTTTCCTGGCACTTAATGTGGGAGGTTTATTCTAACAAGGATAGAGAACTGAAACGGTAGCTTTGCATCTCTTGGCTTTTCTACCTAACCCAAACCCAACAGTTTTTCTACATTCCTTGTGTGACTGTCAGGCTTCCAGTTACAATAGTTGGAAACCTGAGAGTTCCCTAGATTTCTCTCTTCCTTGGCCCGGTTTCGGTTTCCTGGTTACCAATTTGATAGATTCTACCTATTAAGTAGCTAATGAAGTCCTTCACTTTTTCCATTTCTATAGCCAGAAATTTAATTCAGGAATTTATATCTCTCATTTTTGCAACTGCAATAGGCTTCTGATTGATCTTCCTAGCTCCAATTGCCCCTGTAGTCAGACTTGCACTTCATGTAAAAGTACTTGTTTTTTTCTTTAAAGAGTAAACTTGACATCATTAGCTCCTTGCAGGAAAGCCTTCAGTAGCTAGCTATCACATCTTAGGATAAAGAGCAAACTCTCTGTAAGAGGACAAATAAAGCTAAAGTAGTATGGCTCTTACTGTCCATTTTTCCTCATCTTCATCATAGAATTGTGTGACAGTCCAATATTTTGCTATACTGCCAGTGGCCTTTTAAGAAACCATGGCTACTGAGAGCTTACTGAGAAAATAAACCATGTTCCATCTTCATATTTTTGAAATGCCATTATCTATTATAGTGGCAAAAATAGCTATAGAATGAATTCTTTTGCTGTAGTATGCAGTCATGTAAGTATCGGAACATAATCTAGTCATTTTTAGTGGGGACACTATATTAAACAAAAATTCAAAGTTAAATGGTTAGAAATAGTCTTTAAACAAGTCAATAACCATAATTTTATAAAGTAGATTATTCACATAGTCAGGGTAAGTATTCTTAATAAGATACCACTAGTTTTATTAATTTTAACCTAAGAGCTATATCCTGTCCCTTTTTATTATTTTTTTTTTGCTACTAAATATCTGCTTAATTTTACATTCCAGAACTGATTAATATTTTCATGTTTTCAAATATATAAAACTACATACTGACAGTTAGCTACTAAATTCTATGTTCAAATGTGATTTTCAGTGCAATATTCATGACTCAAATATTTATATGGCATTTCAGTTTAGCATACCACAATTATTCTCCATATATTGCCAAATGAAAATCTATTTGCTTCCTAACAAATTTGGTTTCAATTTGTGATGTAGAAAAAACATAAATAAAACTAAGGAAATAGGGTTTTGAGCAGGGAAATGATATGCTCTGACTTAGGTTTTAAAAAGATCATTCTGGCAACAGTTTTAAAAATAGCTTGTAGAGGAAGTATATTGAATATCTTCTATTTGCACCTCCCGATTTATTCTCCATCCTGCTCTCTGCCCCAGGAGTTTACCCCATATGTATGGCATCAACTGACTTCCTTTCTTTTGGCTCTTAGTTGGGTATGTCCAACAGAGGTACATTAGCTACCTCTTGAGGTTAGCTTCACATTCCCCTTTTCAGCTACAGCTAAGCATTTACCTACAGGTTTTTACTTACCAAGCATTTACCTAAAGGTTTTTACTTACTTCCCTTTAGTAGCCTCTTGCTTCAAGCCCAAGCCTTGATAGTTCATTTACTGTGACATGAGATGCCAGCAGGAGCCCACATGGTATTGCTACAAGCACAGTTGAAAGTGTGGAAGAAGTTAATATCCCCTGTGTTAATCCTCAAACAATGGGAAATGGGAGTGATGGATAATTGCTTTTTCCCATTAATCTTTTGCTGACCTATCTAAGAGTCATTCTGTGTGTTACTGAGAAGTTCCAAGAAGGATGAAGCCCTAGCTGCCTCTGGAGAGGACCAAATTCAGCAATGCACGTTTGCATTAACTTTTCCTTTTCTTATTTCATTCTTTCTGGTTCCTCCTACTCACTTCTTGTGTCACCTACTGAATGATATACCTGTACATGAGTGTCTGTTTTAGCCATTGCTGTCACAAAAATCTGAAAGCCAAGATTCAGACACTAATAGGGAGGCACTGAGAGAAGATCTAGAAGCTATAAGAAGAGTGAGGTTGAGATAACAATTTATCTGGCTTTTCTGACCAGTCATTGTGGGTTTACTCCATCTTGCTTGTAAGGTCAAATACAAATTTAAAATAAGGGGTTTTATACTCCCTTTTGCAAACAAGGAAAGAGACTCCCCTCCCCTCCCTTAGAGTATTTACTTAGAAAACTTGTAATTATATATTCTGTCTCCATTTGAAATGAATGTATATCTTTTTAAAACCTAGGTAAGACTTCTGCTAGCTTTTACCTCAGAAATGTCTTTCTTAAAGACCTGGGGATGATCTCTTTGAAATGTAGTCAAAGAAGATAGTGCTGCTATCTTCAGATTTTAGTGGAAGGGTAACTTCAGTAGGCACCTCAATCTAAGTTGCAAAACTATCTCCTGTCATTCAGAAATGTGAGATTTAGTTTTCCCTCATATATAGTCAATTAACTAACACTGATGGCCACTCTAATAGCCAGGCGAATTTATGATGAAGTGTTTATGACAAATGTTGCTGTCAAGTCCTCTTACTTGAAGACAAGTTATTATCTTGAGAATATATATGTATTGTATTGAATAAAAAACTGAGATTTTTTTTCTGCCTTTGAAATCTCTTAGCAAATTGCCTATGATGCAAGTCACGTTCTAGTTTAATGCTTATTCAATAATTTTTTTTTTCCTTTTACCTTTGTAAAGAACTTTTCAGAACTGACAGATTTTGTTTTCATTATGTTTCACCAGAACTTCCAATAGTCATAGCCCTTACCATGTGGCTCTCCCCTGGGTCTGATAACTACCTCCTGGCCTAGATTATCCAAGTCTGGGTGTGGTGATCACTCTCTATTGTTACTAGCCTCCAACTACTGCAATTTTTTTCTTTTTTCTTTTTGCTTTTTCCAAACCATCTCAACAACTTTATAAACATTTTATTAAATTCTTCTAATTAATAAATTTGAGCATACTATTTGTTTCCTTTCAAGACCATGGCTACCAAAATAGAAGAGATTAAAATGCAGAGAAGTTAGACAGGATATTATTGCTGAAACCGCTGTTGCAAAAATTATAGTAGTGAGAGAAATCTAACCTGACTCTATCTTGCTTCTGGCCTCACAAGATAACTGGCTTTGTTAACTTTAAAACAAGATAATAACAGTCCTTCTGGAAGCTAAATCTCTCCTTGCTTAGGGACTGAAATTGCCTTATAAAATTAATTAAAGGTCACAAAATTAGGATTATGTACAAATCTGAATTCTGCTAAGATATAGGCATCATTAAATGACAACTAACTATTGTTCTCCAGCATGCCTTTCTATAATCATTTACTGTTCTGGAGGTCACAAGATTTGTAACTTCCCCAATTGCTCCTATATATAACATAAGTATTATCAAAACCTAAGATTGACATTTGAGATGTTTTTCAGACTCTTGCATTCTGACAACTGACTGACTCCACCTGAACCTCTGACTTACACCAAGGAAATGGCTTCCACACAGAAGCTGACTCAGTGTCTGAAAACAGTTTAGACACTTCCATGAATTCATCCCCAACCAATCAGCAGTATTCATTTATTAGAACCCTGGCCACCAAATTATCTTTAAAAGCCCAAGCCTCTGAGTTTTCAGGGAAGCAAATTTGAGAAATGTCTGCCATCCTTTTGCTTGGCTGGCCCTGAGATAATTAAACTCTTTCTTTGCTGCAATATCTGTTGTTCTTAATGTATTGGCTTTTCTGGGCAGGAGGCAAAATGAACCCATTGAGTTGTTACATTATGTAATCCAAGTAAAATATAATAACGGCTGTTCAGTAGTAATGGGAGATTTAAGAAGTGCATGAATTATTCTTTAAAACAGAAAGAATCAACCGGATTTGCTAATGGATGGCAATTTAATATGGTCCGTAAAAGAAAGAGGGCACACAAAAAAGACTCCAAAATATTTGGATTGATTAACTAAAAGGATGGAATTCTTTTTTACTCAGATGGAAAATATTTGGAGAAAAACATCTTTGCAGTAAGGGAAAACAAAATCTTGTTCTTGTGCCTGTCAAGTTTGAAAGGAGTATATGCTTTCCAGACAGGGATGTTAAGTAGTCTGTTCCATGCACCAGTTCAGGATAGAAGTTCAGACTGGAAGGATGAGTATGTGGGCATCAGTTTAGAGACTTGAAAATATTGAATCAGATCACCAAGACAATGTTTATGAACAAAGAAAGAGGATATTCAAAGATCTCTGGGCTACTCCAATGTTTAAAGCTTTGGGAGGAAACAGAAAATATAAGTTGTCAATTGTATCAGGTTGTTCTTGCATTTATATAAAGAGATATATGAGACTGGGTAATTTATTTTTTTTAAAAAGAGGTTTAATTGGCTCACAGTTCTGCAGGGTTAAGGGAAGCATTGTGCAGCCATCTGCTTAGCTTCTAGGGAGGCCTCAGGAAACTTACAGTCATAGCAGACGGTGAAGGGGGAATAGGCACCTCACATGGTGAAAGCACAAGCAAACAAGAAAGAAAGTGGGGAGGGGAGTGCCATACACTTTTAAATGACTAGCTATTATGTGAACTCAGAGCAAGAGCTCACTATCACCAAGGGGATGGCCCAACCCATTCATGGTGGATCCTCTTCCATGATCCAAGAACCTCCCACCAGGCCCCACTTCCAACACTGAGAATTACATTTTAACATGAGATTTTGTCAGGGACACATATTTAAACTATATCAGTTTACACCTAGACCATCCCAAATCTCATCTCCTTTGTACATTTCAAAATACAATAATCTCTACTCAATAATCCCCTTAAAGTCTTAATCCATTCTAGCATTAACTCAAGTCTCAAGTTCAGTTCAAGTCAAAAGTCTCATCTGAGATTTATTTTCTTCCACGTATGAGCTGGTAAATTCAAAACAAGTTATTTACTTCCAAGATACATTGTGGGTATAGGCACTAGGTAAACATTCCTTACTCCAAAAGGGAGAAAAATCTCCCAAAGAAAGATGCTACAGGACCCATGCAAATCTGAAATCCAGCAGGGCAGTGATTAAATCTTAAGACTCCAAAATAATCTCCTTTGACTTCATATCCTGCATCCAAAGCACAGTGGTGCAAGGAGTAGCCTCCCAAAGCTCTGGGCAGCTCTGCTCCTGTGACTTTGCAGATTATATCCCCCATGATTACTCTGACAGGTTTTTGAGTGCCTGTACTTTTCCAGGAGCAAGGCATAAGCTGCCAGTGGATCTACTATTCTACTATTCTGGGGTCTAGAGGACAACAGCCACTTCTCATAGCTCCACTAGGCAGGACCCCGGTGGCAACACTGCATGTGGGCTCCAACC
Organism: Mandrillus leucophaeus; assembly: GCF_000951045.1. NCBI lineage: Eukaryota > Metazoa > Chordata > Mammalia > Primates > Cercopithecidae > Mandrillus > Mandrillus leucophaeus. The sequence continues at coordinate 384,412 of NW_012103120.1, read as the reverse complement.
TTACATTTCCACACTTCTCTAATAGAGGTTTTCTGTGGTGCCTCTGACCCTGCAGTAGGCTTCTGATGTGCATGCAGGCTTCCTCATACAGCATTTGAAATATAGGCAGAGTCTATCAAGCATTTTTCACTCTTACATTCTGCATACCCACAGGCTTAATACCATATGGAAGTTGCCAAGGCTTATGACTTGCACCCAACAGAGGAGCGGTGCAAGCTGTATCTGGGGCCCTTTGGGTTGAGACTGAATCTAGAAGTGCTGGTATGTGAGGAACAGTGTCCTGAAGCTACACAGAGCAGCAGGGCCCTGGGACTGGTCCCTGAAGCCATTCATTCTTCTAGGTATCAGAGCCTGCGATGATAAGGGCAGCTTGGAAAATTTCTAAAATGCCTTTGAGGCCTCCTTCCCATTATCTTGGCTATTGGCACTTGGCTCCTTTTTAGTTATGCAAATCTCTCTAGCAAGTGTTTGCTCAACAGCCTGCTTGAATTCCTCTTCCTCCCAAAAAGTGATTTTCTTTCTCTGCCACATGGCTAGGCTGCAAACTTTACAAACGTTTAGCTCTGCTTCCCTTTTAAATATAAGTTCCAACTTTAACTCATTTCCTTACTTCTGCATCTGACCATAGGCTGTTAGAAGTAGCCAAGTCACATCTTGAATGTTTTGCTGCATATAATTTTTTTCTGCCAGATACCCTAAATCGTCTCTCTTTAGTTCACATTTCCACAGATCCCTAGGGTATGAACACAATGCAGCCAAGCTCTTTGCAAAGGCCTCACATGTGTGACCTTTGCTTTATCCCCAGTAAGTTCCTCATTTCCATCTGAGACCTCCTCAGCCTGGACTTCATGTCCACATTACTATCAGCATTTTGGTCACAATCATTTAACCAGTCTCTAAGAAGTCCCAAACTTCCTCTCATCTTCCTGTCTTCTTCTGAGCCCTCCAAACTCCTGCAACCTCTGCCCATTACACAGTTCCATAGCCACTTTCACATTTTCAGTTATCTTCATAACAGTGCCCCATTCCTCAGTACCAATTTTCTGTATTAAGCCATTCTTGCATTGCTACAAAGAAATACCTGGGATTGGGTAATTTATAAAGAAAACAGGTTTAATTGGCTCACTGTTCTGCAGGCTTTACAGGAAGCATGCTGCTGGCATCTGCTTGGCTTGTAGGGATGACTCAGGAAGCTTACAGTCATGGCAGAAGGTGAAAGAGAAATATGCACCTTACATGGCAAAAGCAGGAGCAAGTGCTGGGTCATGTGCTACACATTTTTAAGTGTCAAGAACTTGTGTGAACTCACTTACCACCAAGGGGATGGCCCAAGCCCTTCATGATGGATCTTCTCCATGAGCCAAACATCCCCCACTGGGCCTCACCTCCAACATTAGGGATTACATTTCAACATGAGATTTGGGTGAGGAAAAATATCTAAACTATATTACCAATGAAATAGGAGGAGAAGTAGGAAAAGTAGATGTCTCAGAAGCAAATGAATAAAAGGAATGCTCAATAGTGTCTCATCTTTTAATAATTGTTGAGTAACATGAAGACCAATTAAACTTACCAACATGGAAATAATTGGTACCCTTGACATGAACATTTTTTGTGAAGTGATAAGGACAAAAACTCACTGGAGAATATGTGGAGACAAAAGTATAAGCAGTTGCTTTTAAGGACCATTTTGTGTATGTTTTCCACAGAGAAACTGAGCAAGGGGAGATGAAATCTAGTGCACCTATGGAGAACTAAGAAAGGAGCATAGGTTGTTTATCCAAACTAAGAGTACAGAAGGTAGAGTGGTCTCAAATGACTTCAGGATATGTGTTAATAGAAGCGAGGTAAAAAATGTTTTCTGGTTGCCTTCATTTCCTGAATGAAATAGGAATTAAAATATTCTCCTTGGAGGGAGGATGATGGAAGAAGAAGTGGAGATACAATAGGAGAAGGAGAAAGTATATGATGGCTTTCTAGAAAATTGGAAAAAATGAATGAACTACAAAAATTTAGTATAATTGTACAACTCTACTAAGATATAACTTGAGTCTAGTGATAATAAGTTCAAGGTAATACTTTTCAGCATGGTTGTGTGCTCTTCTCTTGTGCCAGTTTAGATGTTTGCAAAGGTAGAGTGACCCAAGAATTAGATTTAACCAGCATTGGATTTTATTAGGAGAGAACTAAGAGACAGAGAGAGGCAAGACAGTTGAGGAAGTATTCAGAAGAGTAATTTTAGTGATGAATCCTGAAATGTATACTGAATAATAATGGAAAAATGAGCACAAGATTAGTAAAGAACAGGAAAAAAATAGTATAATTATTGAATTTGAAGTCCGAATTTTAAAAATGTTGTTCTCAGAATACTAGAGGAAAGAAGCAGTTGAGTGGAATAATTGGCTAGAGTGCTTAAAGTTGTATTTTTTTTTTTAAGTATGTTTTTATACTGGCTTGGGCAAATGGAAGATAGGGCTGTTTATAACTAATGTCCTTATTTAAAAAGGTATATTGTATAAATTTGGAGGCAGGAATACTTGGAATAAAATTCCAAATATGTCACCTAATATATCTATAACTTTGAACGGATCACTTTAAGGGAGGAGACCATTCCTCATATTGTCTTATGACCAATTTCTGCCTCAAAGAAAAAGTAGGAGTTAAAGAAAAGACAGAAATGAAATCAGTAGTCAGAGAGCCCAGCACTACATTGCAGACCTGGTAGTGAAAGATTGACCACTGACCTAACCGGTTATGTTATCTATAGATTCCAGACATTCTATGGAAAAGCACTGTGAAAATCCCTGTCCTGTGCTGTTCTGATTACCGGTACATGCAGCCTTCAGTTACATACCGCCTGCTTGCTCAATCGATCACGAACCTCTCACACAGACCCCATTGGAGTTGTAAGCCCTTAAAAGGGACAGGAATTGCTAACTCAGGGAGTTTGGTTTTTGGAGATGTGAGTCTGCCGAAGCTCCCAGCTGAATAAAGCCCTTTCCTTCCACAACTTGGTGTCTTAGGGGTTCTTGTCTGTGGCTTGTCCTGCTACAACTTTACCTAAGAGTCTGTTTTCTTGTATGCAAGTGGAAGATAAGAGTAGCTACCTTAATGGATTCTTACGAAGATTAATTGAGATAATTCTAGATTAATTGTTAGTTATAGTACCTGGCACATTGTAGATACTCTATAAATATTCATTATTCATATTAGCATATAAGCTTTCATCCAATAAAGTTGTTTGTTGAAATAAATTTGACTTAAATCTAAGTCATATATATATATATGAAATATATATATATAAAATGACATTTAAAAATGTCTAGATATTTACCATGTTCATTTAAACCAAAATATTTAGCTGACTTTAATGAGAAGATGATTTTTGTTCTGACCATGTCTATATGAATTAAACATAACAAACCATAATGAATGTTTTATTTAAAGTGTTTTACCTCTATGCCTATAGTGAAGAGATTATCATCTTAAAGTTTAATGTAAGTTAATACATATTAGATGCAAAGTTAAATAATTGTCTATTGCCTAATAACATGGTTTCATTCATTCATTCATGATTTTCTATGCCCTAGACATTGTACTAGGTATTTGGGAAACAGACACACTAGAAATGTAAAGGTAGGATGCAGAATCTTATATGGCTTACACTGTAGTGAGAAAAACAGTAAATGAATATTCTGTAAAATGAACTATATAAATACAGATAGAGAGAAGTCTTTGGAAAAGAAAGAAAAACATAAAAATGGATAATGAGAGAGATTAATCAGAAATGAAGGGATGTTCTGAAGAAGTTATGCTTGTAGGGGCCTGGATAATAATATGGCATTAGCCGTATAAATAAATGTAGAACAAAACATTCCAGGTGGATGGAATAACAAGTATGATGTATTCAGTAAGTTAGGGATAATACAAGGGGGAAAAAGGGTAGAAATTATTCCTGAAGGGGCAAACTGAAGGGGCATTCCTGAAGGACTGACTGAAGTCCTCTTGAGAAGCTAGACACACGTTCTGAGGAACAGGCAGTCTTAAAAACCACAATGATCAATGTATGGAATGTATGAAAGAACCCAGAGTCATTCCTGACTCTCCATTTTGCCTTAAACTCCAATTCAATACTTCTGAAAACTCTGAGATCCCAGGACATACACAGAACTAACCACTTCTCCACTCCTTTAATCCTATCACTTACTCAATCACCATCCCCTTTATTCTTGATTATTAATATCACCACATCACCTTTATCCTTGATCATTAATATCACCCTTTTAGTGTTCTCACTGCTTCCACCCTTGGGTCTTATGATCTATTCTCAACACAGTACACTGAGTCATCAATACAATGTAGAAAAGATAATGTTATTCTCCTGTGCATACAATCTAAGAGCTCCACTTTTTACACAAAATGTGAACTAAGAATCCTATCATGGTCTCAAGGTCTGATATAATCTAGTTGCTCTGGTTGCTCAGAGTCCTGTCAAAATCGTGACTACACATTCTCTGGCCATTTCCCTTATGTTCAGATAAATGGTATATTCATAGACTTCCTATCCAAAAACAACACATGTAGTGCCTTTTTGACTTTCCAGGTCTTACATCAGAAGATAGAAGTTTTCTCTGGCCTCTCTGTGTGTACATCCTGTCTACTCTCTGGACTCTGCCATTCTGTTTCCTTCTCTATTACCTAAGACTATTTTTTAAATTCATAGTAATTATTTTCAGTAGTTATACTTAGTATCTTTGACTATTTGTGCATATTATGATGTTGATTGGATTTAGGGAGAGAACACACTGAAATATTGTTCAAGCAAATACAGTTTAGATGGGAAGGAGGTGCATTTTGGTGGGTTATGAGAGTAACTCTGAAACCAGACTACTTTGGTTCACATCCCAAATCTACCACTTAGTAGATGAGTATAATCTCATGCAATTTATTCAATCTCTCTGTGCCTTATTTTCTCATGATAGTGATATCAATATCCAACTTCAGACATGTTGTTAGACTTAGTCAATTCATGTGAAGAAATTGATATAATGTGTGATACATAGAAAGTACTTAATATGTTATTAAATTAAATTATTATTTTGCTGTTTTTGTAAGGCTATCCTTAAAATCAATTGTGTGATTAATATCTTAGGCAACTTATATTATTAAGAATAGTAAAACAGAAAGATTTTGAAGGGAAAGAAAAATGTCAGGAATATACTTCTGGTTCAACTTAAATTTCCGTGTGATTTTAAAACTGGAAGGATCATGTAACTTGGTGAAAGTTTGACTTTTTTGGTAAACTTCTCCTATGATCACTTCCAGTCTTTTATTTCTTCCCTGCTGTATTCAAGTTTAATTCCTTTGTTGAAATAAATCTCTATCTTGAATGTGCGGTGACTATTAAATACTACAATTGATTGCTGCTGTATGTTCTACTAATGAACCATAAGAAATTCTCTCTCTTGTCACTTTTACACAGCTGACTTCATTCACACTGCATAAATGAACACCTAAAAGCAAATCAGTGTCAGTTTTTATTAATATGTAGCAGTTTTCAGATTACAGTTACCAAATAGGAAAACGTATTTGTTGGTTAAAAGTGAAGATTAAAAAATGATGAATTTCTGAGAATTGTATTTCAATTGCAACCTTATAGAGAAGTAAATATTAGAGATAGTATCACAAAGTGGAAAGAACACAATGTGAGGCAGCAGACCTGAGTCTGAATAGCGGATCCTTCCCCTTACCGGTTGTGCAAACTTGATGGAACACTTAACCTTGTTGAGTCACAGATTTTCGATCTGTAAAACAGAATTCCTTTCCTGTTAAATACACACTATTCAGAGCAGTAAGACACACCGTTTGCAACACAGTAGTAGGTGAAACATTTTAGTGAGGGTAATAATTAGGATGTTAAATTCCCACATACTTGAGGGAGACAGTAGGTGTAGAGGGGAGAGATGCAAGACCTCATTCCATGGAAAAATGAGGTCCCTGGGCTTCAAAGTTCTTTTTGTGCATGCACTAGCAGACAATCGCCACTGTCCAAGGTGACGTCTCTTAGATGCTGAGTCCCTGCACTCCGTATATGCCTCCTAAACTGGTGCTGTGATAAGATTGAGGGGAGCACTGGCCATTCTACTTTGCTGAATTTGCTTCCTTTCAACTCCTACTGTGATGAAAACATCTGACTGTTGCTATATCCTCAACTCAACCCTTGCTAAGATTGTCTGCCTTCAATTTCTGCTGCAAAATAATTTATCTCTACCCTAGTAGGATCCCTAACAGACTCATAGGCTCTCAACTCAGAATCCACATCTGAAGAGACATAAGGAGCATGCACACACGCCAGCTAGGGCCTGACCATTTGCTCTATTCTCTTCATTAGCCTGTTACCTTATTTTGTAGTAAGGCTTTGCACAGAGTCTCTTTCTGGTGTCCTAATTCACTAAGAAACAAGGTAAATATTCCACGCTTTCTGTACTCCCTTCATTTTATTAAACACATATCTAAAGAAGGTCCCAGTGAATGATGTCTCTGAGCATTCACTCTCTCATGGATGGATCGACCCTATAACTCACTCATCACCAAGAAACTGTGGCACAAGTGACACTGTAAGACTTCTGAGTCTAGGCAAGAAGCAGCATGGTAGTGTCTGCCATGGTCTTTCAGAATGCTTTCTTTGGAGCATATAAGAAATCTGAGTACTCTAGAACTGCCCTGTGAGTAATCTCCAGTTCCTTATGTTGAGTGTCCACATAGAGAGAGATGGTTAACCAGCCTCAGCACTTCCTGGCACCAGACATACAGGGGAAGAAGAAATCTCTCAAATACTTTAGCCTCAACAATAATCTCATTGCAACTCCAAAGGAGCCCCACCAGGCTGAACTCATCAGTTTTATGAATCAAAGAAAATAATAACAACTCATTGTTGTAATCTAATGTGCTTTCAGGGGATATGTTCTACAGCGATAGATAAGCAGGACATCTTCTTTTGTTTAAAAGCCAAAGAGGGAAAATTAGGACACCAATCTGTTCCACTCACATGTCTATTTTTCTTCTTTCTTTTCACAATTCTAAGAGCTATAAATACATGCAGGTGTCATTGTTCTGCTGTTTGTGTGTGAGGATGTGGGGTTTTTGTTGGCGGTGGTGGTTCTGGTTTTCTTTTGTTTTGCTATTCTTAACAGTAAACTGGTTTCTCCTCTATACTAATAGTCTCTAAATTTGTTTCAATCTTATACTCCTCCAAATAAAAAGACATGTTGAGAATTCATGTGCACATGCCCTGAAGGAAAAAAAAAAAAATGATAGAATGTGGGAAGCAGAGAAGAAAAGAAGAACCCAAGCAAAAGTATCATTTCAGGAAAGTCTTGAGGGGAGTGCTTTAGCCTGATTCTGCAAAGAATTCCTGGAATGTATATTCTGTGTCAAAAATGTGTTCTGGCTTAAGGCAGAGGACCTGAGTTTTCATAACCTACACTGGTTTGTCACTAACTAAGGGCTTTCTGAGAAGGTGGCAATGGGAAGACAAATTCTGAAGACTTCTAGTTTCAACAGGCCAAGCAGTTGTAGTAGCAGCTCTTTGAAGAGCCACAGTTGTGTAGTATTGAAAGAAAAAGTAGGCAGACACTGGGAATCAAAAACAGTGAAAGAAAGTAAAGGGGATTTCATTGGCACCAGCAATATCCATACATACCCCAATATATGTTATGGTGGCAAACATAAAAGACAATAAAAAGACATTGCTTTAGAAAGAGCCTCACAGGAAGGAGTGTACAGAAATCACCCCAGAATAATTTTTTTCTTCTTCTTCTTTTTCAGGTACTCCTAGAAAGTCAGCTAACAAATCAAAAACTGATCTAAGACAAATGGCATTCAGAAAAGATTCCTCTTTCCTCTTCTCCCCACTTCTCTTCCTCCTCCAAGCCAGACTGGGATACAAGTAATATATATAAAACATTCCAGCAGCTCACATTAATGAGTTCATGAAAACCTAATCGTTATCTACCCTCTATATTAAAATTCTATCTCACAGGTTAACATTAGAGTCTTCTGAATATTTGTTATAAAAGGGAGACTCTATGATAGTACCACAGTAACACAGCTATATGCTCACCAAGTACTTACCAGTGTGAGTACCATTGCCCTTCTCAGGATGCCTATTTACTTTTAATAAAATAATCTTGACACATATAAAGCAAGTCAAACAGATACTGAATCAAATAAATCTAAAACATAGTAACTTAAAAAAAACTTTTTCTATCATGACAGTGTCATGACATCAATGGCTATTACGGCAAGACACAAGAAACTTCTAGTCCAGATTAGGTGGTATGGACTGAAGATGCCCTTATTAATAAAAATTCCTTTTATAGATGTAAATTTCCTTTACAAAAGGATAGCTTTTCAGAGCTACTCCTTTGTCTGTGGTTTCTCAAAATAATCTGCTCCAAATATGCCAAAGAACTATGTGTTGCGATGACATATTCTGGTTTTCTACAGTAATGTTTTGGGGGTAGTGTGTCCTGCCTCCCAACATATCCATCCTGCCATATTTCTTGTTGTTTGTTTTGTTGCCTACTCTACTTGCATTGTAGGTACTACCTTCAATGTATGGCCTCTTTGCATAAATGGTTTAAGCAATTTATAATTTCATAGGGTTCATTTGGTTGAAATGGGAGGGTATAATCTGTAAATCCACTTCACAGGCACATATTACTGCACTATGTCACAATATGCTGAAGATAAACCAACTGGGGAGGACATCATTACTTATTATTGGACAACCCCTATGATTGTCTCTGAGTAGCCCATACAACATAGAGGACATTTGACCATCTAACACAGGGGATAGAATTAGGACAGCTTTTAAACTCTATAAATTAAAATTAGTAAAGTATAATGTCTTATTTATTTTTAGATAAATCTAAAATTTTAATGTAGGATCTAGTATTTTCTTCCTACACCCAAGTCAACTTACCTGGTATAACATACCAGGGTTTATATACTTAACTTTTCTTTTTCTTATTTTTTTTCCCCAATTTCAACCAAACTATAAGTACATGAACATCATCATCATCACCTAATAACTCCCACTCTGCCCTCCTGCCTTCTCTGGTTCCTCTAAACTACTCTGAATTTGTCTCTTCTGGGTATGTCATGTACGTGGAATCACAGAACATTTATCCTTTTGTGTGTTTCTTAGCTCTGCAGTAGTTGGAAATCTCCTTTGTTTTTCTGGAGTGATACATTTTGTTGCCTGTTTACTACATGTCCCACCAGCTTCTTTTTCTCTCATTCTCAATAAATGCTTGATGCTTTTCTATCTAATCATAAATTTAATACTTTGTAATTTTATGTAAAATATTACATACTACAAAAATACACATATGGATGAACATATAGAATTTTTCCACAATCTATCCAAAAATATAGATAATATATTTTCCATTATGACGTGAGTTGAAAGAAAAAAGTTTCTTATTTATAATATTAATTAATGAGATAGCACATTATACTTCATTTGCATATCTTACTGGAAGCTAAAACATGCCAGTTGAGCTATTGTCTTAATTAATTGTCGTTCAGTGAACCACAGTGCATTGCATTTCATAAAGAAATAAGATCGACCACTGACTGTTTACTTCTCTTTAGCACAAGAGTTACAAATCATACTAAACAACATTAAAATAATTACTAAGTTATATAGCCATATACACATACACAAACATACAATTCTAGCTGTTCATTTAAAATAAGAAAGTAAATTGTTTTTGTATTTTCTTTTAAATTCGCATATAACAAAATTACTTATTTCTTTTTTACCAGTTTTATTCAAAAATCTATTTTACCAACTGATTTGTTCACTTCAGAAAATGCTAAACAACTTATTTTAATAAAATTACTCCCAATTCGGCTTAGAAAGTTTGATTATAAATTAGAAAATTGAAACAACACTCGGAATTTGAAATACAAAATTAAAAAATTTCTTTTTTCCTAAAGATGTGATCATAGCATATGATCAGATAATAACGAATAAACTTACATAGTTTTTTGTGGCCATTTTTTTATTTACCAAGTACTCAGAAAATGTGATGTGGATTCTTCAATTTTTATATTAATAGTAGCTTCAGTTATTTTTCTGAGCCTCTTTGTTTTTTGTTTGTTTTTTTGAGACAGAGTCTTGCTCTGTCGCCCAGGCTGGAGTGCAATGGCGCTTTCTCGGCTCACTGCAACCTCCACCCTCCAGGTTCAAGCGATTCTCCTGTCTCAGCCTCTGGAGTAGCTGGGACTACAGGCGTGCAATACCGCACCCAGCTAATTTCTGTATTTTTAGTAGAGACAGGGTTTTGCCATGTTAGCCAGGCTGGTCTTGAACTCCTGACCTCAGGTGATCCACCCGCCTTGATCTCCCAAAGTGCTGGAATTAGGGCGTGAGCCACTGCGCCCAGCCTGTTCTGAGCCTCTTTCATTGAAAATTCCCATTATTAAAAAAAATAGAGGAACATAATTTCTTCATGAGTGGTATGAGTGTAGTTATGGACTATAGGGGAGAAAAAAACCTTTCTGTCTACCCTCTGAAGTTGATAATTGAGTCTGTAAAATAAACTGACAGGAAACAGATTAACAACAGAAAGGGCGAACACGTTTATTACGTGCATGGGGCATCATCAAAGGAAAGAAAAGTGTGTACCCCAAAAGCCAGCGAGGCTTAAAAGCTGCATACACTCTTTATAGGGAAGACTGGACAGGAGATGTAGGCAATTTAAGGGAGAGTGAATACTTTTGAAGAAAAATGAATGGGCTCTCCAAAGAACAGGTGACAGTCTGGGCAGTGTCAAATTTCAGTCTCTTCTTCCGTGATACAGAAAATCTTTACTGGGTAATGGATTCCTAGGGTGGAGACTCATGACAATGCATTTCTTCTGTCTGTAGTCAGATAAGGGAACTTCACAGAAAGCCCCTCCCTGTGCCCAGAAGAAAAGAGGAATGAGAGACAGGAGGGTAGAGAAGGTCGGAGAGACATTAGTTCTGAGGCTGCTTCTGAAGCCTTTCAATCTTCTTTAGTTCAAAATACTCTGCTTGCCAAGGTGTCATGCTTCAAGATATTATTTTCTGAGTGCCAACAAGGCCAACAGGAAATTTTGTCTTCACAGAATCATCAACTTGTTGGTTTCTGTATACATCACTGGGATAGAACTCTCTGTGGCTTCTAGAGACTGGCATAACTTTGAGTTTGTACATTTTACTCCTATTCACTCAAACATAAGAGTTCATGTTTGCAGTGCTCTCTCTGCCAAAAATTTTGCTAGATCTTTTTTCATGCATTATCTTATTTAATCCTAATAATCCTTTGAGGATAGGTACTACTATAAGCGACCTTCTTTTTTAGGTGAAGAAGCCAAGCCTCAGAGATATTAAGTGTGTGAAAGGAAAATAAAAACTTGAGATCCCAATTCATTATGCCAAAAGTAAAAAATTAAGCTGAGAGCTGAGTCATGAAAGAAAATGCCTTTCCTTTTGTTCTTCAGCAGACAGTTACAGAAAAAAGGTTAAATATCGCCACAGGTTCACCTTATCTTATGTAAAGTGCCGATATATTGAGCGTAAGACTAATGCATAATTGACTATTCCCCTACCTGTTTCTTTTCCCTTGCAACATGTGGATTACCATACTCTCCTTCTTTCCCCTCCAACCCACTTTTCCCCTTTAAATATTAAAGCCCTCAAAATTATCTTTGAACAAAGGCACAGACCACAGACTGTTTCCGTGGTCCCTTGTTTATTCCCTCTGGGCATTGTTCTTAACTTTGGCAAAATAAACTTCTAAATTGATTGAGACCTGTCTCAGATACATTTCTGTTTACAAGTTGTCAGAGGCATTTGAACCAGAGCAACTCCCTCTTGAATAGGGGCTGAATAAAATAAGGCTGAGATCTGCTGGGCTGCATTCCCAGTAAGTTAGGCATTCTAAGTCACAGGATGAGATAGGAGGTTGGCACAAGATACAGGTCATAAAGACTTTGTTGATAAAGCAGGTTGCAGTAAAGAAGTTGTGGCCCTAACCCACCAAAAACAAGATGGCCATGAAAGTGACCTCTGGTCAATCTCACTGTTCGTGAT
>NW_012103120.1:369620-372233 GCF_000951045.1 Mandrillus leucophaeus | reverse complement strand
TCTCTGCCAAAAATTTTGCTAGATCTTTTTTCATGCATTATCTTATTTAATCCTAATAATCCTTTGAGGATAGGTACTACTATAAGCGACCTTCTTTTTTAGGTGAAGAAGCCAAGCCTCAGAGATATTAAGTGTGTGAAAGGAAAATAAAAACTTGAGATCCCAATTCATTATGCCAAAAGTAAAAAATTAAGCTGAGAGCTGAGTCATGAAAGAAAATGCCTTTCCTTTTGTTCTTCAGCAGACAGTTACAGAAAAAAGGTTAAATATCGCCACAGGTTCACCTTATCTTATGTAAAGTGCCGATATATTGAGTGTAAGACTAATGCATAATTGACTATTCCCCTACCTGTTTCTTTTCCCTTGCAACATGTGGATTACCATACTCTCCTTCTTTCCCCTCCAACCCACTTTTCCCCTTTAAATATTAAAGCCCTCAAAATTATCTTTGAACAAAGGCACAGACCACAGACTGTTTCCGTGGTCCCTTGTTCATTCCCTCTGGGCATTGTTCTTAACTTTGGCAAAATAAACTTCTAAATTGATTGAGACCTGTCTCAGATACATTTCTGTTTACAAGTTGTCAGAGGCATTTGAACCAGAGCAACTCCCTCTTGAATAGGGGCTGAATAAAATAAGGCTGAGATCTGCTGGGCTGCATTCCCAGTAAGTTAGGCATTCTAAGTCACAGGATGAGATAGGAGGTTGACACAAGATACAGGTCATAAAGACTTTGTTGATAAAGCAGGTTGCAGTAAAGAAGTTGTGGCCCTAACCCACCAAAAACAAGATGGCCATGAAAGTGACCTCTGGTCAATCTCACTGTTCGTGATGTGCTAATCATAATGCATTAGTATACTAAATGGCACTCCCATCAGCACCATGACAATTTACAAATGCCATGACAATGGCAGGAAGTTACCAAATATAGTCTAAAAAGGGGAGGAATCCTTAGTTCTGGTAATTGACTACCCTTTTGCCAGAAAACTCATGAATAGTCCACTCCTTGTTTAGCATATAATCAAGAAATAACCATAACCATAAAAAACGGGTGAACAGCAGCCCTTGGGGCTTTTCTGCCTATGGAGTTGCCACTCTTTATTTTCTTAATGAACTTGCTTTACTTTATGGATTCACTTCAAATTTTTTTGTGGAGTCCAAGAACCCTTTCTTGGGGTCTGGATCAGGACCCCTTTCCAAGGTCACACAAGTGACTTGTCCAAGGTCACACAAGTATGATTCTCATGAAATCATTTGACTGATGAACAAATGGTTTCCTCCACACATCAGGATGCTGGTGTCAATGGCTATCAAAATGATAATGCCAATGGTATTACCTTTCTGCCATAACTTCTTCACTTCAAAAGATGGTGTACTTTTGTGCAACAAAAATCTGTTTAGATATAAGAATCGTATTTCAAACTCTTCTGTTCTTACCCTAAATCATTCTGCCAGATATCCTAAATCATCTCTGTCAAGTTCAAAGCCCCACAGATCTCTAGGGCAGGGGCAAAATGCCATCAGTCTTTTTGCTAAAGCATAACAAGAGTCACCTCTGTTCAAGTTCCCAAAAAGTTCCTCATGTCTATCTGAGATCATCTCAGCCTGGATATTATTATCCATATTACTGTCAGCATTTTGGGAAAAAGCATTGAAGAAGTTTCTAGGAAGTTTCAAACTTTCCCACATCTTCCCATCTTCTGAGCTCTCCAGATCTCTTGGAAGTTCCAAAGTTTCCAGCATTTTCCTGTCTTCTTCTGAGCCCTCCAAACTGTTCTAACCTCTGCCTGTTACCCAGTTTCAAAGTTGCTTCCACACTTTTGGGTATCTTTACAGCCGTGCCCCACTCCCGGTACCAATATACTATATTAGTTCGTTCTCATACTGCTAATAAAGACATACCAAAGACTGGGTAATTTATAAAGGAAAGAGGTTTAATTGATTCACAGTTCAGCATGGCTGGAGAGGCATCAGGAAACTTACAATCATGGCAGAATGAAAAGCAAACACATCCTTCCTCACATGGCAGCAGCAAGGAGAAGTGCAGAGTGAAAGTTGGGGAAAAACTCCTTACAAAATTAGCAGATCTCATAAGAACTCACTACCATGAGAATAGCATGAACCACCCCCATGGTTCAATTACCTCCCAACAGGTTCATGGCACAATGTGGGGATTACAAGAACTGCAGTTCAATATGAGATTTGGGTGGGGACACAATCAAACATATTAGAGGACTTCTCAGATAAGTTTGCAGAAATAAATGCTTCATCTAAGCTCATTTATCATGTGTTCACCTTTAGCTCATGATACATTCCCAGCAAATGGTGATATTGGCAAACTAATTTAATTCTATATTCTTTATTTAGGCACAAATAAAGCATATTTATATGTTTCCTAAATTACTATAAAATTTTGCATTGGTTATTAATTTCAGTTAATTTTTTATCCAGCTTTACAGTATATATAATTGTAGCAAATATCAGATAATGGAAAGCTAATTTATTGGTCAGCTAGTTTTGAAATTAAAGAAAAATTAAACCTTTAAAATATATTTTTAAAATGGCTGTTTTAAGGTAGAGAAACTGAATCCCAGAACCTAAGTGGAACAGTTG
>NW_012103120.1:364987-365805 GCF_000951045.1 Mandrillus leucophaeus | reverse complement strand
TGGGAGGTCATGGCATGAGGATCACTTGAGACCAGGAGTTCAAGACCAGCCAAGCCTGAGCAATAGAGTAAGACCTCATTTCTACAAAAAAAAATTATAATAAATTAGCCATGTGTAATGGCTCATGTTTGTAGTTCCAGCTACTTGGGAAGCTGAAGTGGGAAGATCACTTGAGCTCAGGAGGTAGAGGTGGCAGTCAGCAGAGATTACACCACTGCACTCCAGCTTGGGCAACAGAGTGAGATCCTGTCTAAAAAAAAAAAGAGAGAATGAAAGAGAAAGAGAAAGACAGAGAGTGAACAGAAGGCTTAAACAGAAAGAGGTATTATGAGAAAAACTCATGAGTTGATAGAACTGTTCTCTTTCCTGTTGGTGGTGTTAGTCACATTACTTAATTGTGAAAAATCATACAACTGTATACCAAAAGAGTAATTTTTAATTCAAATTTTGTAAAAACTGGCTGAATATCAGTTAAAACTAATACTTTGTATTTTTTAAAAACAAAACAGAAATAAGATAAACTGAAGTGTTCAAACACTATCTTTAAATGCCAAACTAAATTGACTTTTTGAGACGAAGCTGGTTTGCCTGCCAAGCCTGAGACTCTAATTTACTAGTTGATACAGTGAGGCTATTCAGATAAATGCAAAATGAGGCAAATAAGGTTATTTTGGTGAGTGAGAAGACTATGGCTGATGCTTACTGACTTTGCATCTTACTGAATTTGCATCAGTACTTTTGAACATATGGATATTGTCATTCTTTGCAATATGAAAATTACTGATAGGTGAAAATCTAAGTAATTTCATTTCTCTCAA
>NW_012103120.1:335207-362732 GCF_000951045.1 Mandrillus leucophaeus | reverse complement strand
GTTCTCTCTCTCTTTCCTCTACCAATTTCTTCCCAAGGTCATGGATCTGCACAGTTGCAGAAGAGGTGGCTTTGTATCTAAAACTCAAGAGAAAATAATTTCTCTGTGTAGAGAAATAAGAAAAAGAGTCCCTATGGGACAAAAACTATGGAAAGAATTCTTGTTATTTTTCTCTCTCTTTTTAAATACTTCACCAAAGATGGGTTCATTAGGTAGAACTGTGCAGTAATATGGAAGGTTAAAATGTTAAAAGAACATCTCACTTGCAAGCGAAACTGGAAAAAATGATTCTTTGAGCCTAAAATGTGAAGGATATCCTGGAGAAGAGACATATAGGGAAGAGGATCTTCTAATTCTGTGTATGAACCTATACAAGCCTCAGGGTCATCCTCAAACTGTATGTATGCATGTAATGCATCTGAGAACCATAACAAAGGCTTTGTGAATTGAACTACAATCTAAACAACACCTAAGTCACAAACACCTGTGAGGAGGATACCAGGGGACAAACAGCAAAGAAAAGGTTTTGAAATCTGACACTACAATGTAAATGAGGTGAAATAGAGCATATAGTATAAACCTAAATAGATATATTGCCAGCTAAAACAACAAGACTAACAAAACCAAGAGCTAAAGGGTTTGGGTAACAAATAGAATTTTCATACATTGCTGATAGAGATACACTTTTGAAAATAGTTAAAAAATTTAATATAAACTTAAAACATATTCTTACCATATAACCCAGAAATTCTATTTCTAAGTATTTACCCATATAAAATGTAAGCCTTTTATTTGTGTCGAAAACTATTTTAGGGAACATCATTAGGAAATGATCCAATCCTTACCAATTCTAGTTTTCTTTAGTTCATTTGTTTGGTCATTTATAAAAATGAAATGTATAAAATAAATACAGGATGGATTTTTGTATCCTGTTTAAGAGCTTTATTCAAAATCACCAAAAACTGTAAATAAGCCAATGTTCCTTAACTAGGTGTATTAGTTTTCTTTGTATCGCTATAAAGGAATACATGAGTCTGGGTATTTTATAAAGAAAAGAAGTTTACTTGGCTCATAGTTCTGCAGGCTGTACAAGAAGCATGGTATCAGTAAGTGCTTCTGGTTAGCACCTCAGGAAGCTTTCAATTTTGGTAGAAGGGGAAGGGGAACTGGCCACATGGCAAGAGGACCAAGAGAGAGGAGGGGGTGGTGCTACACTGTTAAACAACCAGATCTCTTGTGAAGGAGTAGAACAAGAACTCACAGGGAGGGCACCAACCCATTCACAAGGGATCCACCACCATGACCCAAACACGTCCCACTAGGCCCCACCTCCTACACTGGGAATCACATTTCAGTATGAGATTTGGAGGGGACAAATGTCCAAACCGTATCACTAGGGGATGGAGAAATAAGTGGTGATATATCCAAAAATGGAATATTACTCAGCAAATAAAGGGAACAAACTATTTAGTATAAATGAATCTCAATTGTTTTATCTTAACTGATAGTATCTAGACATACTATATGAGTCAATATATATGATATTTTGGGGAAAAAAATCACTGTAGGGATGGAAAATAGTGTTTACTAAGAATTAAAAGGAAGCAGAAGGTCAGGTGTGGTGGCTCACATCTGTAATCCCTTGACCTTTGGGAGGTCATGGCATGAGGATCACTTGAGACCAGGAGTTCAAGACCAGCCAAGCCTGAGCAATAGAGTAAGACCTCATTTCTACAAAAAAAAATTATAATAAATTAGCCATGTGTAATGGCTCATGTTTGTAGTTCCAGCTACTTGGGAAGCTGAAGTGGGAAGATCACTTGAGCTCAGGAGGTAGAGGTGGCAGTCAGCAGAGATTACACCACTGCACTCCAGCTTGGGCAACAGAGTGAGATCCTGTCTAAAAAAAAAAAGAGAGAATGAAAGAGAAAGAGAAAGACAGAGAGTGAACAGAAGGCTTAAACAGAAAGAGGTATTATGAGAAAAACTCATGAGTTGATAGAACTGTTCTCTTTCCTGTTGGTGGTGTTAGTCACATTACTTAATTGTGAAAAATCATACAACTGTATACCAAAAGAGTAATTTTTAATTCAAATTTTGTAAAAACTGGCTGAATATCAGTTAAAACTAATACTTTGTATTTTTTAAAAACAAAACAGAAATAAGATAAACTGAAGTGTTCAAACACTATCTTTAAATGCCAAACTAAATTGACTTTTTGAGACGAAGCTGGTTTGCCTGCCAAGCCTGAGACTCTAATTTACTAGTTGATACAGTGAGGCTATTCAGATAAATGCAAAATGAGGCAAATAAGGTTATTTTGGTGAGTGAGAAGACTATGGCTGATGCTTACTGACTTTGCATCTTACTGAATTTGCATCAGTACTTTTGAACATATGGATATTGTCATTCTTTGCAATATGAAAATTACTGATAGGTGAAAATCTAAGTAATTTCATTTCTCTCAAAGAGGGTTTCTGGAAAATAATGTCAGATTTTCATTTTACTTTATATATTTCATTTTTATAAATGACTAAACAAATGAACTAAAGAAAACTAAAATTGGTTAGGATTGTGTCATTTCTTAATGGTATTTCCTTAAATAACTGTGGAAGCAAGTTTAGTGACTGTTACCATACTCTCCTCAGTTGCAGGATGTTTGAGTACCTCCTGGCTGAAAATTTCCACAGACTGAAGAGATATGACTAGCCCAAGGTCACGACTTCTCTCCAAGGAAGGGCCATATCCAGTGAACGATCAATAAAGGAATTTAAAAGCCTAGACCCCTTGCCTCACAGCAAAACAACTGTGAAAGGCTCTTAAGCACTAGACCTCAGCTTGGGGTCAGCTGAGGCTTTTGTAGGAATTCCGTCAGAGATAAACTTCTTCCTTTTACTTACTTTCTGTTTTTGGTTTGTTTGTTTGTTTGTTTTGACGAGTCTGGTTCTGTCGCCTATGCTGGAGTGCAGTGGCACTATCTCGGCTCACTGCAAGCTCCGCCTCCCGGGTTCACGCCATTTTCCTGCCTCAGTCTCCCGAATAGCTGGGACTACAGGCGCCCGCCACCACGCCCAGCTAATTTTTTTGTATTTTTAGTACAGACGGGGTTTCACCGTGTTAGCCAGGATGGTGTTGATCTCCTGACCTCGTGATCCACCCGCCTCGCCTCCAAGAGTGCTGGGATTACAGGTGTGAGCCACCGCACTCAGTCTTTTTTTTTTTTTTTTTTTTTTTTTTTTTTTTTAAATGTTCCTAGATATTGATCTGAAGGGTGGTCACTAATGCATTTTCTAAATGCAAATCTCCACATCAGAGTCTGTTTTCTTAGGAATCTGACCTATAGAGTTGGCTCCAGAAAGGGTTTGAGGAGGCAGACTCTGAAAGGAGATATTGGAGCTATTTCACCTTCTGACGGGCTGCAGATGAGGAATCCAGCCGTGATGGTATGTGAAGTGCTGGGAGACCTGGCATGCTGCAGTAATGTGATTGTTAAAACTTCACAGGCGGAAGGAAATTCATTGGCAGGTGCAATGTTTCAGGCTGAGAAAATGATTTCAGAAATTATAGAATTGGATGGGGTATATAATGTGCTGGAGAAAAACAATGCAAGACTGAGGTTGATTAATCACCAATGAAACATGAAGTGTGAAAGTCCTGGCAGCAAATAAAGACGTTCTCATCTCCCATAATTGAAAGGTTGAAGAAGGAGAGGATGAAGTTCATATTTTAACCTTTACAGGCAGAAGAGGTTGAGAACAGGTTGAATTTTCAATCCTGGAAGGCCTTGATTAGGAAGGAGTGAGATCTTGAAATGTGAGATAGGGACACTCACATTGATGCATTTGAAACTTAAATTACTAGATTCCACTTAAGTCTTTGACCTTCACTGGTAGCTCACTCCCTTCTATTAAAGGCTAGCACTCCCTATGCTTAAAGATGATGGAAATGATTGTTTCTTGCACTAAAATACAAACTCTATCAAAATTCATTGCCATCTGCTCTTCTGGTCACCAGTATGTCTTAATATAACCTGACAAGGAAAGTTCTGGGTCTTTTGGAAGAGAAAAAGACCAACCTCAGAGGAGCTACAGAGCATATATCAGTATAGAACATATATCAGCA
Organism: Mandrillus leucophaeus; assembly: GCF_000951045.1. NCBI lineage: Eukaryota > Metazoa > Chordata > Mammalia > Primates > Cercopithecidae > Mandrillus > Mandrillus leucophaeus. The sequence continues at coordinate 358,610 of NW_012103120.1, read as the reverse complement.
ACATACATCAGTAGGCTGCGATAGAGGATGCATGGGATTGGATCCTGAGAGTACTGAATCAAGGAGGATTTATAAAAAAAAAGTTTATTAATATTGGGAAAGTCTTCTACAATGTAAAATTTCACACCCTAACAAAGACCCAGGAAATAATGATATCATGTTATTAGGAGGACTCTCAGCAGTGTGAAGAAAGTGATAGACCATATTATATGCCACAGAGGTGCCAGAATTCTTATCAAAAGTAGTAAAAGAAGAGATTCAAAAGGTTCAGAGATGCATGCTAGAGGAAAATACTGTGTAAGTCACCAGATGACTGTTACACGTGAGATCTCAGAGGACACTGGATTTACCGGTGATCTGGAATACAATGATGAGAAATGCACCAATATAATTGAAAAACTCAGTGATGGCCATCTTTTGTAAGCCAGGGAAGATGGTGGAAAATGCTGTCATAGAACTAGGTTCATTGGTAACAAGGGAGATCCCAAAATAATAGAGGCTAACTGGATATGCTTAACCATCAGCAGGAATGTGTGCACAATTGCTGTAATAAGAGCAAAATCAAAGTAGAAGCCAGGAGACTCTGGCCCACAGAAAGCTATTCAGTTCCTAGGGGTAGGACAACAAAGATTGTTTATCAATTGTAATAATAAAATATATTTAAGGATGAGTGACCTGGAGCATGAGGGCAGCTATCTCAATAGAATGTCACAATAGTTTCTGGACCTGAGCCAAATCTCAGATCTGGAAATCAGATTTTGATTGGCCAAAAAAGAAGCTAGGTCTTGATAAGGAAGTACTCTGCAATACTATGGCAAGTGTATATGGCAATGACTTCCTCTGTTTTCTTCCAAAGCAACCTATAACCGGACCGGCTTCATGGGCCTATCATTCGCCTCTGCACTCAGAAGCGTTCTGTGCTTGGTTTAGTGCTCTGCTGTGATTATCATGAAATTCTTATTAATTTTTTCTTTGACTCTATTTTTTTAATTACCAAACAAATTTATTTCTCAGAGTTCAAAACATTATGTGAGAAGATTTCGTGGCCTAGATAGAGATCCAGCTTCTTACGCCTAAAACTCAAATTCAAAGTGTTTCATTCATGTCCCTGCAAAGGACATAATATCATTCACAGAAAACCAAATATTACATGTTGTCACTCATAAGTGGGAGTTGAACAATGAGCACATATGGGCACAGGGAGGGGAATATCACACAGCGGAGCCTGTTGGGGGGTGGGAGGCAAGGGGAGGGATAGCATTAGAAGAAATACCAACTGTAGATGATTGGTTGATGGGTGCCGCAAACCACCATGGCACATGTGTACCTATGCAACAAGCATGCACGTTCTGCACATGTATCCCAGAACTTAAATATAATAAAAAAGAAAAATAAAAAAATAAGAATTCATACAAGGTAGAGGTTGAAAAAAAAATTCAAAATACTGTGGGTCGAAGTAGTAGATTATGAACATAACCATCCTCACTGCCACTGCCACTGCTGTAGCTCTTGTCATCAGAATGGAAGGCAACACTGTTGATAGGTCCAAAGTGCCCCTTGACTCTTCTGAACTCTTCTTCAAAGGCCAAATGGAAGAACCTGGACTCAAACTTGCCAAACCTGGTGAAGGTTGTGGTTACATCCGTGGCTTCCTGACCACTGCCCAGCACAACATGGTCATAGTTGGGGGAGAGGGTAGTTGAGCTGATGAGACGTTCTGTTCAGAAAGGCTTCTGATGTTGAAGAGTTGTAGAGTCAAAAAGCTTGGCTGTGTTGTCTTTGGATGCAGTGACAAACATGGTCATGTCCGTGGATAAATAGATGTTGCTGATCTGCTGGGAGTGCTCCTTAACATTCACCAACACCTCTCCAGGCTTGGCACTATACTGGTTGAGCTCTCCACTCTCATGGCCTGCAATGATGCAGTCCCCACAGGGCACTAGTGATTTTAGAGTTATTGCAAGGGATCTTCTGGTAGGACTCATTGTTGTCAGTCTGGCTCGGATCCTGCAGGTCAAATAAGCTCACAAAGCACTGATAGCTTTTCTGCTTCTCTGTGGAGAATATGATGATATTGCCCCCAAAGTCAAAACTGCAGATCCACACAGCTGAATTGTTCTTGAGTAGGGCCAGCTGTTTCCCTGTTTCACAGGCCCAGAGATGACAGCTATTGTCAGCTGAATGGACGAGGACATGCTTGGTGTCCCAGTCAGCATCCACATACCACACAGCTCTGGTATGGCCCAGGTAGATGCCCAGCCTCTCACCATTCACAGAGTACCATGCATTAACAATAGGTTCCTTGGCCGCGGTGAAGAGGAGGTCTCCTTCACAGTTATACTTCATCTGCCTAATGAACCACTCATGGCCCTACAGTAGGACCAGCTTCATCCCAGCAATGATGCAAGGAAAGCTGCAACTGATTCTGTGTTTTATATGTCTGATTTAACAAAGACTATGTATGCAAGCAGAGGAGATTGAGTAGGTACCATCTGTGTGCTTTCCGATTCTTGTCATTCCATTTGCACACAGTATCACCCCAGGAGCACGGAAATTCAGTGGGTCAAGGAAGCATGGGAATTCATTGAGACTCCGAGTGAGAACAAGTGTGTTGCACTTATGACTACATAATGTGGTCCTGAAGGCCACATTTTCCAGTTGAATCAAAACTTGCTTTAAACACAGAAGGAAGGCAGTTATATTCTAAGAAAAACAATGTCCAGGGAGCCCTTTTATCTCCTTCCTTACTCTTGTTATTTGCCTGCATTCATCAACCACTTATGCTGAAAATAATGATGTAGAAGAAAAGAGAGCAACTTACGTCCTTTCCTTTAGACATTCCTGACTCATTGTAACCTGAAGGTAGAAACTGTTGGTAGAATGTGTGCATATCAACAAGTAAAATTAAAATGGTTGGGTTTTATGGAGCATCTCCATTTCTGAAAAGAGTGAGGTATATATACATGCATGAGTTAGAAAATAAGAATTATGTCATTTTGGCAATTCCTCATATGAATTAAATGTTCTCATATTTGCTTTTAAAACTAGCATTGCACAATATTAAGGTGAACAGTATTTCACCTTAAATATGAGAACATTTAAAAGAAGTATTTGGGAATATTTCTTCAACCCATATTCTAAGTAATGTAAAAGGCTTCCAGCTTTAAGTAGGACCCAGAGCAGAAAAGATGTCTGCATCAGGTCTAACTTGTGGAACATATAGGTAGAAAGGACACAGCTATGGGTTCATGGGAAGTACCCATAGAATAATCACAACATAGACCCATAGCATTCAGGATTATCTATAGTGAAGAATAATAAACATTATTGAAAAATAGCTCCTTGTGAGCTATTGAACCCATTAAAAAAGAGAGATACCAGTTAGCCAGAATTTTCCATTAAAAGTTGTATTCTATCAGACACAACAAGTCACAGTACAATGGAAATAATAGATTAGGCATGACTAGAGGCAATAAAAGGGTTATGCAGACATAAGTAAGATGAGCAAGTGGTCCAGACGCCCATGTTTTCTGACTCTCTTGAACCAGCTTTTCCCTCAGTTCATAGCTATAGCCTAATGGGGGATTTTATAACCAGCTGATGGAGGAGAGAAAAGTCAAAATTGGTTTAAGGATAAAATTTGGTTCAGATCAATCTTAATGGGAAGAACTGTATGTGGTTCTCTCGGTAATCCACTTTGTACGGAAAGAAAAGTAGTTTGAAATAGAATTGTCATCAACCCTAAGGGAGTATCAAATAACCTAGTTGCTTAGTCAGGTGCTTAGAAGAAGAAACATTGATAAATCAGAGCTAAAAAGGTCAGAGGCAAAGCCATGTGGAGAAATCTGTAGGCATGGGTACAAAGAACTTTGCAGCAGTCAGCTAGTTGATGCTAGTAGCCTTTGTCATTGGCCATTAATGGAGAAAGTAGCACAGTGACAGATAAAGGCTAACAGCTTGGGGTCCACTCCACAAAGTTAATCAAGCTACTGCTGCTAAAAAATGTCCAACTTGCAAACAACAAAGACTTAAGCTCAGTTCTACCCATGGCACCATCTTTTGAGGGGTTCAACAAGAAGTTTGGTGGCCGGTTGCTTACATTGGACTATTCCAGACTGGAAGAGACAGTGATTCATCTTTACTAGAATTTACACACACATATTCAAGGTAAAGTTTGGCCTAATGTGCTATTAGGGCCTCAGTAAGCATCACTCTCCCTGGATTTAAAGGGTATTTGATCCACTGCACAGGATCCTATACAGTATTGCACAAAAAGCAGTCTATCGCAAAGGCCATGTGGTGGTAGCCACATAACCGCTGACTCCATCCATACAGCACCGACCAGAAGCTGCTGGCCTGATAAAACAATGAGACATTCTACAGAAGATACAACTGAAGCACCGTCTTGGAGATGAGATCCTGAAAGGACAGAAAACCATGAACTAGAACAAAATAATACCCTAAACCAGTGACCAATAATTTGCCTTCATGTCCTTGTAAGGCAGAATAAACAAGTCCAGAAACAAAAACACAGACAGAGAAATGGCTCCACTCACCAACACATCTAGTAATCTACTTATTTTTGCTTAAACATCCCATGGACTCTGAATTATGTGGTTTGTTTATAGGTCCAAATCCTCATGCCAAGAGACCACCAGACAAAATGAAAGAGTCACCATTCTGGGAGGGATAATAGACTGACCATCAGGAGTAGGCAGGCCAAATAAGTGGGGATAAAGAAGAATATGTTTGGCAATTAGATGAGAGCCCCTGTTGTGATACTAGCCCAATTTTTAACAAAAAAACAGAAAATACAACAGCCCTGGTCTGAGCAGATCATGGTGACTAGTGGCTCAAATCTAATAGATATAAAACTCTGGACCATCCTTATAGTTAAGGCATCCAAGTCAGCACAGCTTACAGAAAGGGTCAGGGGAATGTCTAGTGGTTGATATAGGAGGGAGACAAAGAATATCACTTGCAGCCTCAGAAAAAGCTGCAGTAAAGTGAGAATAGAAAGTCTGTGATTTATCTCACCATTTTCTCCTATTATACACTTCTCCAGGAAAAGTGGCACACAAAAATCCTGAAGGAGCTCTCTAAGAACTTATGTGATACATGTAGAACTGCAAAGGGCAAGCAATGGATGGTAGTGTATGCCTTGGTGAGCCATGCAGGTTACCTGCTGCACCCCAGGCCTGAAACACTCATTTTCCCAGCTTTTCGGGAGTGTTGGCAGCTGACAATTCTCTCCTGAGTTCCTCTCAGGTCATCATTCTCAGATGAAGAAAGCAGTTCGTCCAGAGTCAAGTTCTCTTCCTGGGAGCAGCCCAGGAATAATGACTGGTTACAGTAGAGTATTGATATGGCTTGACTTTATCCCCACCCAAATCTCATGTTGAATTATAATTCCCAATGTTGGGGGAAGGAGGTGGTGGGAGGTGATTGGATCATGGGGGTGGATTTCTCCCTTGCTGTTCTCATGACAGTGCGTGAGTTCTCACAAGATCTGGTTGTTTAAAAGTTTCTCCTTTCACTCTCTCTCTCCTGTCTCCATGTGAAGATGTGCTTGCTTCACCTTCACCTCTACCATGATTATAAATTTCCTGAAGCCTCCCCAGTCATGCCTCCTGTACAGCCTGTGGAATGGTGAGTCAATGAAGCCTCTTTTCTTTATAAACTATCCAGACTCAGGTAGGTCTTCATAGCAATATGAGAATGGACTAATAGAACATAAAAGCTTGTCTTGCTTTCCTTGATTAAAGACAACTCTAAAGAGGCATCCAAGCAAAGGAGCTCCCTGTGCTATCAGCTGAGGCCTTTTTATGACTGCACACCTTTCTACTCAGTTGTACTTCTTTTGATCTCCTATTATGTACAATAAACTTCCTGCAAATCTGTGTCTGAGAATCTGTTTCCTGGGAAATCTAACCCGTGACCCTGCCCAAATATTCAACACCACTGTTGCAAATCTCAAAAAATAAGGGAAAGGATAGGAGAAACATTTTGCAGATACACAGATTGCTGTAGCATTATCCAACTACAGAGAGCTATAGCTTTGATATAAAATAGTGTGTATTGCATATAAAAACCCCAGACAACAGTATAGCTAAACTAAATTACCAGACAAATAAATTCCTTTCCTCATCATTGATTTAATAGGAAAAATAACATGGGAGCTGAGGAAAGTTCCATTTACATGCAATGTAAATGAAACTGAATAAAGACTTTTATTTCTTTATGAGATGTCAAATTAAAAAGCTGATAGGAGCTGTAAATGAACTGAAACAGGATGAAGAGGGTAAAAATCCTACACTATTTTTTGATTGCTGGTTACATAAACATTACAAGGATTATCAGAACTAGGCATTATTTAACAAGCTGATCATAAGAAAGCAGAAATAAATGAACATTAATTGCATTGGAATTTGAAGTCAAATATAGAGGAAATATTTTAGGAAGATGAAGCAATACAACTGATCATGTTAAAGTAGCTAAAAATCATGTCCATACATATGTCTTTCCCAGATTTCCAGATTATTAATATGATTCCTGTAACACTGGCATTTCCCTCTGCTGAGAATCATAACAGTTTTTTTACTTTGGAATGTTCTCCTAGAATAGCTTCTCAGACAGAATCCTAATTGTATTATCAGATTCGGCATAAACTGTATCAGGCATAAATATAATTTAGTCATAATCCTAATGACCTAAATAGTCACTTTAGCTGTGACCCAATGATGATTTTATCTCAGCATCATTTATTATTCAGTGTTTTTAACTCTAAGTGGGGAAACCTTCTTTCTTTTGATTACAATCCTAATATTTTTTTCAATAATGGTTTAATGTCCCTTGGGTGTACCAGAGAAGTCACCTGTCCTGCAGGATACCTATGCTTATATGAAAAAAAATGAGAAGAGAAAACTACTTTTGTATTTTGATTCCAATTCTATCACATTAGTGGGCAAAATTATTCTAAAATCAGCATACATTAAATACTTTACAGCTATGCTTAATGTGACCTAGGTTCTTATGTAGCACTACGTCAGGCAAGTTACGTTCTCTCAGTCTCCTTCACGGTAATAAAAGTATCACAATTGTATTAGGTCCACCTTAAAGACCATCTAACAAACACGTATTAATTAATATAAATGAGTGAGTCTTAAATTAAGGTTCTCAGTAAAAAACTAATAATGGTAATAATAATAATAACAGCTATGTTGACAAGCTAGTCAAAGAAATAACAGTAACACATAATTATACCATAAGTTTCATAGGTTATTTTAAGTGAAATGGAAGAGGATAGCCAGTTTCACATGCATGGCTAGCATAATAAAACTATCTTTCTTTTTTGGGATCCAACAGTTGACTTTGACTCTTCTCTGAGCATCAGTGATGTGAAGTAGTGCATATTTTCTGAGGCCCTCTAGTTTTACCTTCCCTCACAGTGGAAAGAACATCAAGCCTTATAATGCAATTGAGATCTTCCTTAAAAAAACGCCTTAGCTCAGTGACTGATCATACAATTTGTTGACAAAAGGAACTTTCTTAAGATAAACATTAAAATTGTTTGAGTGCTTGTTTTCCATTTTGCACACTACTCAGAGGTTGTGTTTATTTTTTTGCATTGGCGTAGGACCATTTATTTATTTCATAACATCATCGGATTGCTATTGTATTATCTCTATTTTCACTTCAATCCAACCAAGGGGAAACTTCCAATCAATGGCTCATAGATCATTGTATTCTGATGCCAGAGCCATGTAGCATTAATGGTTAGAGAAGTTGTCAGTTCAGCCTTCAGTCTTAGGTCTTTTTTTTTTTTTTTTTAATTAATTTATTATTATTATACTTTAAGTTCTAGGGTACATGTGCATAACGTACAGGTTTGTTACATATGTATACTTGTGCCATGTTGGTGTGCTGCACCCATCAACTCGTCATTTACATCAGGTATAACTCCCAATGCAATCCCTCCCCCCTCCCCCCTCCCCATGATAGGCCCCGGTGTGTGATGTTCCCCTTCCTGAGTCCAAGTGATCTCATTGTTCAGTTCCCACCTATGAGTGAGAACATGCGGTGTTTGGTTTTCTGTTCTTGTGATAGTTTGCTAAGAATGATGGTTTCCAGCTGCATCCATGTCCCTACAAAGGACACAAACTCATCCTCTTTTATGGCTGCATAGTATTCCATGGTGTATATGTGCCACATTTTCTTAATCCAATCTGTCACTGATGGACATTTGGGTTGATTCCAAGTCTTTGCTATTGTGAATAGTGCTGCAATAAACATACGTGTGCATGTGTCTTTATAGCAGCATAATTTATAATCCTTTGGGTATATACCCAGTAATGGGATGGCTGGGTCATATGGTACATCTAGTTCTAGATCCTTGAGGAATCGCCATACTGTTTTCCATAATGGTTGAACTAGTTTACAATCCCACCAACAGTGTAAAAGTGTTCCTATTTCTCCACATCCTCTCCAGCACCTGTTGGTTCCTGACTTTTAAATGATCGCCATTCTAACTGGTGTGAGATGGTATCTCATTGTGGTTTTGATTTGCATTTCTCTGATGGCCAGTGATGATGAACATTTTTTCATGTGTCTGTTGGCTGTATGAATGTCTTCTTTTGAGAAATGTCTGTCTCAGAAATAATACCACACATCTACAGCCATCTGATCTTTGACAAACCTGAGAGAAACAAGAAATGGGGAAAGGATTCCCTATTTAATAAATGGTGCTGGGAAAATTGGCTAGCCATAAGTAGAAAGCTGAAACTGGATCCTTTCCTTACTCCTTATACGAAAATTAATTCAAGATGGATTAGAGACTTAAATGTTAGACCTAATACCATAAAAATCCTAGAGGAAAACCTAGGTAGTACCATTCAGGACATAGGCATGGGCAAAGACTTCATGTCTAAAACACCAAAAGCAACGGCAGCAAAAGCCAAAATTGACAAATGGGATCTAATTAAACTAAAGAGCTTTTGCACAGCAAAAGAAACTACCATCAGAGTGAACAGGCAACCTACAGAATGGGAGAAAATTTTTGCAATCTACTCATCTGACAAAGGGCTAATATCCAGAACCTACAAAGAACTCAAACAAATTTACAAGAAAAAAACAAACAACCCCATCAAAAAGTGGGCAAAGGATATGAACAGACATTTCTCAAAAGAAGACATTCATACAGCCAACAGTCTTAGGTCTTAAGTAGACTTTTTTAATGCCCCATTACCTTGGGAGTACTGCCTAAATACCTTTTTTCTCCTTTCATTTATTCATGTTTCTCTAAGCAGTGTGTGTTCAGGTAGTATTTTTTAATACAGTGGCCTATGAAAACAACAACAAACCACTTGATCGTTATTTGAATATCCCAACCCAAATAGTACACTTTTACCTCTGCCCTGCACCAGCATGATTATTCTCTGAAGAAACTTAACTACAGACTGTAGTTTCTGAAAAGGCTGCCAACAGTAATTAGATGGTGAAAAACTGATTAAATTTAATGAACAGTGAAGCCAACCAGTTGACAAAACCACCTAATACCAAGGTGTCCTTTATATTTAAGAGTGAAGTCACTCTTAAATATAAAAGAGAGCTGAGGATCACCAAACCTTTGATGAAGGTTCTAATGTAAAAGACACCAAAAGAAACAAAAAATAAAAATGAAATAAAGGAAAATAGCTATACACAGAGAATAATAACTTCAAAAAGAAAAAGAACAAACTATAATTGATATTATCCATGAGAAAAGATATTACACACATGAAATAAAAAAGGAAGGTTTAAAAAGTATAATCATAAAAAAAATGAAGGAAGTCTTGGTAATTAAATATAATATTACATAATTTTTAAAATGTCAGTAGATGTTTGAAAGATATACTTGAAATCTGAGTCAGAAAATAAGATTTAAAAGACAAAGACATGAACAATAGGAAAGAAGAATTAACAATATCAAAGGATAACCCCAGGAGGTTGAATATCTTGCTAATAGGATTTCAAAAAGAAGAAAATAAAATTTGGAGGGGATAAAAATTATCAAAGAAATAATACCTTCAATAAAAATCCCTTCCCCAGCACACATATCATGTGATTTTATGTTTCCAGGTATAAAAAGAGGATCCTAATTGATTTCAGAGAGAACAAAAAGTGAGTAAATATGGAGGAATAAGAGTTAGAATCATTCAACATAATAAGAACAACAATGGAAATCAAAAGACGTTGAATAATGCCTTAAAAATTCTGAACTTAAATATTTTCCAACCTTAAATTTAACCCTGTATTGTCTTTATGCACGAACCAAGTATGAGGATTTTTAAAAATAATTTTCAAACCTGTAGGTTCTTATAAAGTATCTCTCCATTACACTTTTTTCCCAGAAAGCTACTTGTAAATGTATTCTGCCAAAAATAAGAAAATAAATCGAGAAAGCTGATGACCTGGGATCAAAACCACATAGGAGTCTCAATTCCCAGAATGAGGGCAAAAGAAAAAATGTAAGGTGAGACTTGTTAAAAGCAACAAGTCTACAATGAAATAGAAGTATAAAGGGCTTCCAGGAGAGAGATCTCCAATAATAAAAATGGAAATAATGGAGTAAGTTATATATTTGTAGCTATATTAAAAGAAACTTTTACAGTTTTCTTCTCAGCTCCTCTTGCAGATGGACTAGAGATAGCTAATTAAAAAGCAAATGGGTTTTAAAAATAAAGCAATTATAAGTTATTTGATACTTTCTGTGCTACTCAGAGTAGTAAGGTATCATCTTTTTATGTTACATAATAAAAAATAGCAGCTATAATTTTTTAGCATCTTCTATATGTGAGGCATATTTAAGAAGGAAATTCTGCCATTTATGACAACATGAATGAAGCTAGAAGACAATATGCTAAGTGAAATATGCCCAACACAGAAAGACAAACACTGCTTGATTCTGTTTATACGAAGTATCTATAATGTTAAGCTCAAACAAGCTAAGAATGCAATAGTGGTTTCCAGGGTTTAGGGGAAGGGGGAATTGGGAGTTATTCAATGGGCATACAGATTCAATTACACAAGATGAATAAGTTCTAGAGATGTACTCTACAACATTATGCCAATAGTTAACAATAAAATATCGCAAATTTCAAAACTTAAGAGGGTAAATTTCACTTTAAGTGTTCTTATTACAATCACAAAAACAGAAACTAAGACAAATGGACACAAGAAAGCTTTGGGAGGGGTTTAATATGTCTACTACCTTGAATGCAGTAATGGATCACAGTGTTTGCCTATGTCCAAACTCATCAAACTATACAAATTAAGTATGTGCAATTCTTTGTAAAACAATTATACCTAAATAAAGCTGTTAAAACATAGAATTATCATTGTTTTATAAATTAAAAAGCTGACAGAGAAGCTAAATGACTAGCTCTAGGTCATATATAGGCATGAGCTAAGATTCAAATCTATATTTTAAAGTCTATGCTTTCTCTAATAAAGCATGTTCATCCAGCATGCTGTTACATGTGCATATTGCATGTATATAAAATGCAATGTTACAAACCATGCTGATATATAATATTGTTTTTGTCTTTACTTGTGCTATATGTGCATGTATGTATGTAATTATCTCAACCAAATTGTAAGCATTTAGTGGAGAAAAATTTTATAGTCTACATTCAAAGTTACTGTTTTTGAGGATTCTCTAAAGCCTGGCAGAGAATCTTCTACACAACAGGTTTTCAGGTGCTGTTCATCTGCTGGTACTTTTTTGTGCTCTAAAAAAATCTTTTTGTATAAAAAATATATATGATGTAAATAAGTGAAATTGTCTACTTATATGTTTCCATAAAACTTTACTTTGAAAGCATTTTTACCTTAAAAACAAAAGATAAGTTTTTTTGTTTGCTTGTTTTTTTTTTTTTTTTTGGAGATGGAGTCTCGCACTGTCGCCCGGGCTGGAGTGCAGCGGTGCGATCTTGGCTCCCTGCAACCTCTGCCTCCCAGGTTCAAGCAATTCTCCTGCCTCAGCCTCCTGGGTAGCTGGGATTATAGGTGCCCGCCACAACGCCCAGCTAGTTTTTTGTATTTTTAGTAGAGACAGGATTTCATTATGTTGGCCAGGCTGGTCTCAAATGCCTGACCTTGTGATCCACCCTCCTCAGCCCCTCAAAGTGCTGGGATTACAGGCGTGAGCCAGAGAAGTTTTTATATTTTTCTGTGCTAAGAGGAGTACACATATACAAAGAACTTTCAATACCATTTGATCTTGGATATCAAGAGATAAAATGTTATAACTATATTAAGATTTACTTACAATGAATGCAATATATCAGAAATTTATACATCTAAGGAACAGCAAGAAAAGCAAGAGAAAGAGTTCCCAGAAAGAAGTTTTGTTTTATCGGAACTAAAATTGAGTTTCTAGTAAGAAGAATTTATTAGCCCTGTTGTATATTAATGTAATAATTTCAACGGATTATACACGAAGACCATTGAAAATCTTGAGAGCCATCTTGGGGTACATGAGTTAGAAAACATACTAGAGTGTTCTGAGCCGTAAATGAGAAGTATAGTTTCTCATTCTTCATATAAAAGTAAAACAGACAACTGTTTTAAGAAGTATGTATATGAAAGAGTGGAAAGATGTAATAGAATACTTCCAGAAGGGTGCAGAGTCAAGCAATGGTATTTTCTAAGATGAAAAAGACTCTAGTTCTTTGAAATGGTGATGGGAAAGATTGAGATAAGAAGGTGAGTTTAAACACACAAGAAAGAGAAAGGATTGCTGATAAAAAAAGATTCTTTGACAGATGGGGGTAAATGGATCCTCAAAAAAAAAAAAAATGGAAGATTTGGTTTTCTCAGCTCTTCTGTTTTAAAGCTATTTGGTTTACCTATTAGCTGGGTTTAGCCCTGGCTTCTGAATCAAACTTTATTTGAGTCCAAAATTACTTCATTAGGCAAATTTTTTTATAATGATCAAACAGCAACAGCCTGTTAGACTGAGCAAGAGCAAAGTCTACTAGAGTTAAACAGGTTCCCATGTTTGCTTTGTCTTGTTTTCCAGACTTATCAGGATGCCGGGGCCCATGACAGCTAGGGTCTTGCGGTATTAACCTCCTTGTGGTTTACTTTTTTCCCTGGTATGCTATGGATTAGCCATGACCAAGATTCTGGTATGTGTTTCCTCTCACAACTCTTGCTGTCTCTTTATTTGATAGAATTTCTCCTGTCTGCTACCAGTCCTTTTCCTGTCCTGGAATCCAGAGGCATGTTATTCAATCCCAACTCGGTAATTCAATCTCTAGTAATCTTGGACAAACTTCCTGGACACAAAGTACATGCTTAGAGTGCCAACTTTGCCTTCCTGGATTCCTCATAGTTATGCTCTAACTTCCTACTGGTATATACTACACACCTAGGCCATATGGTAAAGCATGTTTCTCCAAGGCTGCAAACCTGTACATCATGTTACTATACTGAATACTCTAGGCAATTATAACACAAGGGTAAGTATTTGTATATCTAAATATATCTAAGTATAGAAAAAGTACATTAAAAATGTGGTGTGAAAGATAAAAAATAATACACCTGTATAGGGCACCTACCATGATTGGAGCTTGCAGGACTGGAAGTATCTGGGTGAGTCAGTGAGTGGTGTGTGATGTGAAGGCCTAGGACATTACTGTACACTACTATAGACTTTACAAATACTGTATACTTAGGCTATAATACATTTACAGAAATTGTTTTCTTTCTTCAATAATAAACAAATCAGCTTACTGTAGGGATTTTACTTTATAAATTTAATTTTTTAAAAGTTCTATTTTATAATAATACTTAGCTTAAAACAAAAACACCTTGTACAGCTGTGCAAAAATATTTTCTTTCTTTATATCCTTATTTTATAAGCTTTGCTCTATTTTAAAATTTTTAAATTTTACTTTCTAAACTTTTTAATTAAAAACTACAATACAAACACCCACATTATCCTATTCCTGCACAGGGTCAGGATCATCAATATCACTGTCTTCTACCTCCACATCTGGTCTCACTGAAAAGTCTTCAGGATTAATAACACATATGGAGCTGTCATCTCCTGTGATAACAATGCCTTCTTCTGGAATATGTCCTGAAGGACCTGCCTGAGGATTTTTACAATTAACTAGTTTTTTAATGAGTAGAAGGAGTATACTCTAATATAACAATAAAAAACAATAAAATATAGTATAGTAAATATACAAACTAGTGACATAGTCATTTGTTGTCATTATAAAGTATTATGTACTGTACATACTTGTGTATGCTATCCTTATTTATTTATTTATTTATTAAGACAGAGTCTTACTCTGTCACCTAGGCTGGGGTGAAGTGTTGTGATCTTTGCTCACTGCAACCTTCACCTCCTGGGTTCAAGCAATTCTCCTGCCTCAGCCTACCAAGTAGCTGGGATTACAGGCGTGCACCATCACGCCTGGCTAATTTTTTTGTATTTTTAGTAGAGATGGGGTTTCACCATTTTGGGCAGGCTGGTTTTGAACTTCTGACCTCAGGTGATCCACCTGCCCCAGCCTCCCAGAGTGCTAGGATTACAGGCATAAGCCACCACGCCCGGCCGTTCTATCCTTTTATACAGCTGGTTTGTTTACACCAGGGTCACCACAAACATATGAGTAATGTGTAGCACTACGATGTTAGGATGGCTATGACATTACTAGGCAGTAGGAAGTTCTGGCTCCATTATAATGTATGAGACCATCAAAGTATAAGGAGTTCATTGTTGACTAAAACGTTATGTAGTACATGATTGTATGTATGTGTGTGTGTGTGTGTGCGCGCGTGTGTGTGTGCATATAATATATATATGTCAGGTGGTAATGGATTACATGGAAAAAATTTAATCAGTAAAGAAGGATAGGGAGTAATATAAGCAAAAAGAGTAGGTTAGAATTTTCAATCTGATAGAAATAATCAGGAGAGGCCTCTTTAAGACAGTTATATTCACCCCCAAACAAGAAGCCGCTGAGGAGGGAAGACATGATAAAATACATTACTGAGAGAGGAAAGCGTAAATGCAAAATTCCTTATGCCTGGAATGTTTGAGGACCAGCAAGAAATGAATCATTTATTACTACTATTATTATTCAAACTTTTTCAAACATCCATGACATTATTTTTTGTCCCCATCTTGCAAATAATGAAATGGAAACTTTATTAAATTACCCAGTAAGTTACAGTAAGATTTCCTTCCAAGGAGCCACACTGCTTGTCATTAACCAGAGTTTCCAATGGTGGTGCATATTTTGGGCTGGATAACGTTTTGTTAAAGGGGCGGTGGGACCTGTCCTGTGCATCACAGATCCCTACTGCTAGATGCCAGCGACATCCCCCACAGCACTCTCATGATAACCAAAAATTTCTCCAGCCATTGTTAAATGTCCACTGTTGAAGTGGGAAGGCAGTGAAATCATGTCCATTTGAGAACCACTGTTACGAAGTAATCCAGATGACGGGCAAAATAATCATTCTAAATGACTACAAGTGAAGTTAGGTCTATTGTTAAGAAAGGACAAAGTAGTTGCAACACAGTGATGATATGTATGACTGTTAATGGTCATTTCATGTATAATTGGTTGACTCCACTATGAGGCAATTTGAATCAGCCTTAAAGATAGACCCAAGGCCAGGCGCGGTGGCTCAAGTCTGTAATCCCAGCACTTCGGAAGGCTAAGACGGGCGGATCACGAGGTCAGGAGATCGAGACCATCCTGGCTAACACAGTGAAACCCTGTCTCTACTAAAAAATACAATAAACTGGCCCGGCAAGGTGGGGACGCCTGTAGTCCCAGCTACTGGGGAGGCTGAGGCAGGAGAATGGCGTCAACCCGGGAGGCGGAGCTTGCAGTGAGCTGAGATCCAGCCACTGCACTCCAGCCTGGGTGACAGAGCGAGACTCTGTCTCAAAAAAAAAAAAGAAAAGAAAAGAAAAAAAAAGATAGACCCAAACACCAAATTTATTAAATTATTAGAGTAGGCTTATGCTATGCATTACTCAACAATATGCATACAAAATTAAAAGCAAGCCATGGAAATTCTGAGCAATTTTACTTAATTTTAGCTTGAGAATATGTATGCACATATTTTATTAGCCTAATTCATTTTATTAAAGAGCATAAAATATATTTTATATTCTAAATTTTAAGACAAAGATATCATTAGATTTTATTGATTTTCCAAATAAGTTCATTTCTGTATAATTAACTCATAATGAGTATACCCTAACTTCATAATATCTTGAACTCTTCAACTACGATTTATATACCCTGAAACTAACAGAGTTATTATGCTTTCAAACGCTGTCTATGCCATTCTTTGGAGGTGTGGCTTGGTAATATATTATGTATGTCTTACGTAACTTAGTAAAAAATGCATAATTGTGGATTAAGGATGCTCAATTCTCATCATTTAAGCTAACAGATATAAGATTTTCCCACTATTTAAATGCATATTTCCATTTTACCATTGGGGCTATCCATGGCTAAATGATAAATGGATGCTATCATGGAATAGTTTAAGCAATGCAGTGGATAAAGCAGCTCTGAGTGCATTCAGGCATGCATTGAGAAAAGATGGTTGGGAGGCTCTTTGACTGGCCTTAACCTTACAGAAGGAGTTTCTTCCCTGCCCTTCTAAGCAGAGCCTACTACTGCTGGACCAGGGGTATTTACAGCTTTGCTTTCCATGAGGCATTAAGAGCCCTCCTACCAGATGAAGACATACAAGCATGCTAGAGAAGGAATTGTGCACTGGAGCAGTTGTTTACAACATGACTTGAGCTAATTAAAAATTAGAATACAGTTACAATTCTAATGCTGTTTAATCAAGCACCAAATCATAAACTCTTCCTAAAAAACATGTGCCTCCGATAATACTTATAGAAAAATGCTTACTCTAAACCTACCATATTCCCATGTACAGAAAAACAACAAGCATGTCATTTTTGACTTTAAAATTGTTTTTCAAAGTTCAACATGATTGAGACATATTTCTTAAAATTAAACTGATTTAAACTGCAAAGTTTATGAAGTCAGAATCCTATGTGGCAATTACCTTTCTTATGCTTTCCAAAATTGGGGTTGACATCATTATGAAATATATGGGTATAAGGTTTCTTTTTCCCTTTAAAGGATGCATTGAATTTCATTTGAATCCATCTAGTAATGTTACCATTTAGTTATTTTACCCAAATAGTAAAATCCTAATATTTGAATTAACACAACATATTCTTCTCATCTTTTTTACTAAGCAAAATTTTTAATCCTAAGTGCTGCTGCTCTTTTTCTTTGTTTGTATTTTACTAGCATTTTCTAGAGAAGAATGAAGATAAATGGAGTTATGCATCATTAGTGAGGGACTTCACTTATTGAAGATTATTTCCTTAATTTGCCAAAAGCTGACATTTTAAGTAAAACAATTTGCCTATTTTAATTATAGATTTTTGGATTAATAAAATACAAGGAGAAATTCTATGCAAGTGGTGAAAAGAAAATAGAATTTTGAGCAAGGGGAACATTTTTGTTGCTATATAGTTTTATGAGATACTATACATTCCAATGATTTGCATAAGTCCAGAAATTCAAGCATGGCATAGTAAGTTCAAATAAGATCCACAAGTGAATAACTAATTTTTTAAGCAAGTGCAGCTTATATTACTATTGCAATAAACACAGTTATTACCAGCAGGGCAAAGCAGTTTAGCAGCCTTTTTATTAAACTCTCTTCCCATGTTCTTACCTTTTAAAACCCATGTAAACAAATGAGAGGAATTTTCATAACAGATTGCACACATACTATTTTCCCCTTTTTTTTTTTTTTTAAATGGTTCCCAGCCTTGTGTTTATTCTGAAAGAAAGAGCTCAAATCCGGGGTGCTTTTGGCAATTAATGAGACTCATTCTTGATAAAGGTGCTTAGCAGTTTCATTTAAGATGCTTAATTGCAAATTATTCAAGACTAAAGAATGCATTAAGTCAGAGCTTTTGTTTTTGTGCATATATTTTTCTTTTTTGCCAGTATTACAAAATTAATGTAAACAGAGTTTATCAAGACTTTAAGACAGAGAAATACACTTTAACTTTCTATCATGGTATTGTTCCAATGAATATAAAAGAGTATGTGTGTATGATGTGTGTGTATGTGTGTGTGTGTGTGCGTGTGTGTGTATTTGAGAGAGAGAAACAGAGAAAGTTAAGTCTCCCAAAATGCTCTCTGAAGTATTGGTATCTGATAAAGACATTCAAATAAAATAACAGTGCAATTGCAAATATATATACACCCAACACTGGAGCACTCAAATATATAAGGCAAGTATTATTAGATCTAAAGGGAGAGAAAGATTATAATACAACAATAGTAGGGGACTTCAAGACTCCACATTCAACAATGAATAGATTATCTAGACAGAAAATCAACAATGAAACATCAGCTATAACCTGCACTGTAGACCAAATGGACCTGAAAGACATTTACAGAACATTTCATTCAACAGTTGTAGGATACACATTCTCTTCAACTCACATGGAACATTCTTCAGAATACATCATATGTTAAGCCACAAATCAAGTCTTAAAAAAATTTAAGAAGTTGGAAATTATATCAAGTATCAAAGTATGAAACTAGGAATCAACAACAGCAATGCCATATACTTTACACATACATGGAAACTAAACTGTGCTCAGAAAACAACCAATGGATCAATTAAGAGGTAAATTTTAAAAATTTATTGAGACAAATTAGAATAGAAACTCATCACATTGAAACCAATGAGACACAACAAAAGCAGTTCTAGGAGGGAAGTTCATAGCAATAAATGCCTATGTCATAAAAGAAGAAAGATTTCTAAAAACACAACCTCATGATGTGTCTTAAAGAACTAGAAAAAGAGAAACAAGCTGGAGGCATCGGCATCATACTACCTGACTTTAAAATATGCTACACTATAAAGCTATAGTAACCAAAACAGCATGGTACTGGCATAAAAACAGAGGCATAAACCAATGGAATGGAAATGAGAGCCAAGAAATAAATTCTCACACCTACATCAAACAGATTTTCAATAAAGGTGCTAAGAGAACACACATGGGGGGGAAAGATAGTCTCTTCAATAAGGAGCGCTGGGAAATCAAATATTCACATGCAGATGAATGAGATCCGATCCTTACCTCTCACCATATACAAAAATCAACTGAAAATGGATGAAAATTTAAATGTAAAACCCAAAATTATGAAACTACTACAGGAAAATGCTTCACAATGTTGAGCCAGAGAAGGATCTTTTAAGACCTCAAAAGCACAGGCAACAGTAAAAATAGACAAATAGAATTACGTCAAACTTAAAAACTTTTCCACAGCAAGGGAAACAATTAACAGAGTGATGAGACAACCTACAGAATGGGAGAAATTGTTTACAAACTATGTATCTGACATGGAATTAATGTTTAGAATACGTAAGAAACTTAGCATCAAAAAAACACATAACCTGATTTTAAAATTGGTTTAAAAAAATCTTAAAAGGCATTTCTCAAATACAAATGGCAAACAGGTATTAATATATTAAAATGCTCAACATTACTAATCATCAGGTAAATGCAAATCAAGACCGCAATGATATACTACCTCAATCTAGTTAGAATTCCTATTAGAAAAAAAAAAAAAAAAAGATGAAAGAAAACAACTGTTGGCAGAAATGTGGAGAAAAAGGAACACATACACACTGTTGATGAAACTGTGAAGCAGTATAGCCATTATGGAAACCAGTACCAAATTTCCTCAAAAAATTAGGAATAGAACTACCATATAATCTGGCAATCCCATATTAGGTATATATTCAAAGGAAATGAAATCAGTATATTGAAGAGTTATCTTCATTTACATGTTTATTGTAGCACTGTATACAACAGCCAAGATATGGAATCGACTTAAGTGTTCAATGATGGGTGAGTGGATAAAGAAAATGTAGTATATATACACCATGGAATGCTATTTAGCCATAAAAATAAAACTCTGTTATTTGTGACAATGTGGATGAACATGGAGGACATCAGGTAACATGAAATAAGCTAAACAAGGAAATACAAAGACCACATAATCTCACTCATATATGGCATGTAAAAAAAGTTTATATCATAGAAGTAAAGATTTGAATAGTAGTTACCAGAGACTGGGGAGAGAAGGGAGAATGGGAGAATGGGGAGATGTTGGTCAATGTGTACAAAGCTAAAATTAGATGGAAGGAATAATTTCTGGTGTTCTATTGTACAGTAGGGCAACTAAGGTCAACAGTAAAGTATTGTACTTCACAAAATAACTAGAAGATAGGTTTTTGAATGTTCTCACCACAAATAAATGATAAATGCATGAGGTAATGAATACACTAATTACCCTGACTCGATTATTATGTAACATACACATGTATGGAAACATTAGATTGTACCCATAAATATGTATAATTACAACGTGTCATTTAAAAATTAACAAAAAACTAAGAAGTCTTTCACTAAAGGTATTTTTTAGTTACCTATCCCTCCTCATTATCCAAATCACTAAGAAAAGAAACAAACATCTTTGAGTGTACTGGCACACTGGCACAAACACTCGTTATTTAAATGTGTTTGAGTATTTGGGGAAAAAAGGGAATAGCACTGGCATTCCAAGAAGTTAATTTGCTACATGCTTTATGGCGTAAGCACTATTTCTGAGAGAATAGGAAAGATGATTAGTCCTTAAAATTTGGCATAAATGTAAGCTGTCAAATTACTAAATGCATGCAGAGAAAGACTGCCTTCCAAAAGATGGACACAAGAATGAACTAAAGTAATGAGATGTGACTGACATTTCATACTGGGATTCATCATGTTGTCACTTTAACAATCAAAAGTTGACTCTCTTGAGTATATGTTGGTAATTGTGCAATTGCTGGTCAATTAGCTTCTACAATTTATCTTAGAATAAACAAGAGGAGATGTGGAGGTATTCTGTCCAGCTCCACCTTTAGCATATTTGCAACCCTGACTGACCTTATTAAACATAGGCGAACCATCTCTAATTGCAGGCTTTTAGCTTGGAAGTTGAATGGTCAGAAATAATGGCGCTTGACCCATTAATTGACTATTATAATTTGAGCTTATCCATAAATACAATAAAAGCAACATTTTCCACAGTTTAACCTATTCACCCACTGCTGTAACACAGTCACAGTTATTCATGAAAAAGAAAAAAAAAATACCTAAAATAGTTTCAAGGTGATTCAAATATTAACTAGGAGTTTGAACAAAAGTTTCTCAATTAAGGACACTGTCACCTTTCAATAAGCCTGTCTACAATATTTTGAGTACTGCTAATATACTCTAACAAACAAGCATGATATAAAAAATACTGTCAAAGAAAAAAATACAATATTTAAAGAGACTGAATCATCTTTCTCTTTATTGCATTATAACCTTGTATACGAATTCAACTAATCCTTAAAGTATAATTTACTTTTTTTCCCAAATATAAAGCACTCAGAAATGTTTTTCCTTTATTAGGTTAATATCCTCATAGTTGATATCCTTTCAGATAGTATAGGGCTCTGCTCCTGATTTGCCAATGAAGGTAGGCAATCAGTGCAATTATAGTTCAGTGACACTTTTGTGGTATGGAGAGATGTAGCTATTATTTTATTTAATACCTGGAAAAATTAATTATCTATTTCACTAAAAGGGTTTCCAAATCATTTCCAAATGTAGACACTATTTTTCTGTAAGCCTCACGTCTTCATTTCTGACTATTTCGGTGCATCTACCATGTGAATTAAAAAAGCTGTTAAAGATAAAAAGATCCTCAAATATGCACTGAACTTCTATCATGTGCCTTGCACTATACTTTAGCTCCTTCAGAAAATAAAGAAAAATATGAGATAATTATGTGAAATATTCATGGCTCAAGAGGCAAAATCAGTTATAAAGAAATATTTTAATAAATATTTTCATATTTTAAAAATATTTAAAATATTCTAATAAACTCTCTAATACATGCATTTTACTTTTATTCTTTATTTGATGAATTTCTTTATAAACACAAATTAGTATGAAAATACACCCTAAATTGCAATAACATATTCACAGTGATTCATGAAAAAAAAGGAAATGATTTTTGTTATACCTAGTTTTCTTAGTTTTATTGTGTACCAAATGACTCCACAATGTAGTAGCTTGAAACAACCCATTATATTGTATCCATAGATTCCGTAGGTCAGGAACTCCGACAGGGCATAAAGGGAGTGTTTTATCTATGCTCCCTGGTAGCAGGGGTTTCAGCCAGAAAGAGTCTAACATTGTGAGTCACTCAGTGGCTGAGGCTAGAAAGATCTGAAGTTCATTCACTTACATGTCTGGCACCTGGGCTGGGATAACAGGGACACCAAGACTGCTGTTCAGAAGACCTGCATGTAGTACTTTTATATGGCTTGGCTTCTTCACAGCCTGGTGTCCTAAGAGTAGTAAGACTTCTGACATAGCAGTTCAGGGCTCCAATTGTGAATATTACAGGAATCAGCGCAGAAGGCGCATCACCTGTTTTGATCCAGCCACAAAAGTCCCACATCACTTTTACTACACTCTATTGTTTGAAACAGTCACAAGCACACCTGAATTAAAGGGAATGGGACACAGCCTTTACCGATCTGTAGATGTGTTAAAGTATTTGGGAACCATGGTTTAAGATTGCCACACACCTGTGCTCCTGGAAATGATTACTCATAGTGCCCTGTTGCAGTCACAACAAATTATATGGTCACCCTATGTATGACAAAGACACTTCTAGAAAACTGATAATTTGATAATTAATTTTTAAAAATATATCCTCTCAGAGGTGTTTATGGTATATTTGTTTTTAACGAGAGGTTTATTATTCTCAAAAAATGGTACTGCAAAGTAATATCTGTATTTATATCCATATTGTTATCTATCTATCCATCTAACTCTCTAACCATCATCCATCATTTATCAATTTAGTATTCACTATTTTCCTTGAATTGATTATTTCACTTAGTAAATGTTTTTTTTTTTTTTTTAATTATTATACTTTAAGTTTTGGGATACATGTGCAGAACGTGCAGATTTGTTACATAGGTATACATGTGCTATGGTGGTTTTTTGCACCCATCAACCCGTCATCAACATTAGGTATTTATCCTAATGCTATCCCTCCCCTTTCTCCCAACCCCCCACCAGGCCCCAGTGTGTGATGTTCCCCTCCCTATGCCCATATGTTCTCATTGTTCATCTCCCAATTACGAGTGAGAACATGCAGTGTTTCTGTTCCCGTGTTAGTTTGCTGAGAATGATGGTTTCCAGTTTCATCCATGTCCCTG
>NW_012103120.1:318602-334477 GCF_000951045.1 Mandrillus leucophaeus | reverse complement strand
TCCTGAATGGTATTGCCTAGGTTTTCTTCTAAGGTTTTTATGGTTTTAGGTCTTATGTTTAAGTCTTTAATCCATCTTGAGTTAATTTTTGTATTAGGTGTAAGGAAGGGGTCCAGTTTCAGTTTTCTGCATATGGCTAGCTAGTTTTCCCAACACCATTTATTAAATAGGGAATCCTTTCCCCATTGCTTGTTTTTGTCAGGTTTGTCAAAGATCAGATGGTTGTAGATGTGTGGTGTTATTTCTGAGGCCTCTGTAGTGTTCCACTGGTCTATATATCTGTTTTGGTACCAGTACCATGCTGTTTTGATTACTGTAGCCTTGCAGTATAGTTGAAGTCAGGTAGCATGATGCCTCTCGATTTGTTCTTTTTGCTTAGGATTTTCTTGGGTATATGGGCTCTTTTGTGCTTCCATATGAAAGTAAAAGTTGTTAAACATTATCTTCATATACACAGACAAGAAATATACCACATTTTCATCAACTAAATCATTCAGACAATCTGGACAGTTAGTACAAAACACGAATCACCTATGCAGTTATTCAACTCAAACTTGCTAAGAGCATCAGCTATGTGCTCCAATCAAAGCATTGAGCTATCAGGTAGGGAAAAAGAATTTTCTGTTGTATTAAGTGCTATTATGACTCACATACATAGCTTTTATGAGCCTTTTATCTTTATTGTTCTCAAGGGTCATCAAGTAGTAAATGCTGCTTGTGTTCCTCAGAATGTTGTAAGTTCTAACTAGGACTTCCATAATTCTTGCAAGGTGGCACACTACATTTGACTCACAGGAAACTTATTCTCAGCTTGGCAGTCACACACAATTAACCTGAATATAACTTATACAGGTTTAACTTCTGTTTTATTTCTGACTGATAGGATTCACAATTGTTATGCCAACAAAATGCACAAGAAATTAAACATTTGAAATGATACCTGAAAATGTTTTCCAACCATATGTGTATATATACAATGTCTGTAATAAGGAAAAAGGCAGACATTTGTTTAATAACTACAATTTCAAATAGCCCTTGGTATTCATTTTCCACTAAAACACTAACCCTCACCTCAATGTTTGTTCACTTACAGTACTATCTGTAACTATATCTACTCTCTCTCACCAGTTTAATACTTTTACATTTCCTTTATTATTACCTTCCATTATATCCTAGTGTTTCACTTTGCTTATTAAATTACAATTGGATAAATAGAAAATAAATAGCATGGCATCTTCAGTCATATAAAAACATAAAACACACAAATTGTCCCTTTAATACTCCTAATTCCATGTATGCTTGTTATTTGCTCACTATATAAGTTTGTACATTTTTATCTTGGTTCAAATTTTCCCCTCTATATGGAAGTGCCCTTTGGTATTTCTTGGTTTTCAAGAGAGGAAAATTAATCACTACAAATTAATAAGCTAGAATTATAATTTTAATAAGTCACAAGTTAGTGTTGTTGCCTTCAGTCAAAGCTGCAGTTTAGGATCATTTTGTGTGAGCAGAGGATTAGATCTTGGGCTCTGAGGTAATACAATCAACTAAGTAACATCCCGTCAAAAGCAACGGCTTCCTTTGTGTTGTCATCTCTATGTATCAATACCCCAACTGCTATAACAAATCAGAAGCATGTGTATTGGGAATATATAGACAATCTTCGGCAATATTTTTTTACTTAGACACTTCCTCATGTGCTTTATTCATCATCCACATGTTCTTTTTAGTAACTCCTCAGTTACTTCTTATTACACACAGAATAAAATCCAGCCTCTGCCATTATAAGCCTAAAAAGCCATGTGTGTGTTGTTATAGTTTGTTCTGCTTGTTGATATTTTTAATTAGTTTTACCATTGATCTCCATGAATTGACTACAATCTCCACAAAAACTAGGACTTTTCAGAGTTGATTATTGTCTTATTCCTAGTCCTAAATTAGTACCTGTTTTATGAAAAGAAAGAAAGATTATTTCCATTAAGTTAATCATCAATGTGTAGGCCAATTCAAGAGAAGATCAAGGCTCTGTTACCTTTAGGGACTGCTCATCTGTCAGAAGCAAAAACATATTAATTTGTTTGTTTTTTGGAGTGTACAATGGAAAAAGCTGATCATGATTAAGCACATAAAGTTTATGGGTGGCTGAAAAGACACTGAACCAGATTTTCAAAGGAATTAAGTATAAGAATGTGTGTGCTCAGTGAAGTTAAAAACATGGCTAGCATTATGGTTATAAAATCAATCTTGTGCTAATGTTCCCAGGAATCAAACAGTAGCTATTTAAGGGCACTTCTTGCAGATATTTGCTAGCATATGATAACAAATTGAGCTTTGATGACTGTATTTGCAAAAAATTTATTTAGGCAATCAATGTTATAATAACACGAAAAAAAGTGATATCACACATTAAGAAGATGGACCTAAGCTTAAAGCTAACACACAAAAAAAAATTTAGCTAGTTCTGATGCATGCATGAGATTGAAGTGAGAGAGACGGAAAAAAAATAAAATAAAATAAGAGCCCAGGCGTGGTGGCTCACACCTGTAATCCCAGCACCTTGGGAGGCTGAGGCGGGCGGATCACAAGGTCAGGAAATCGAGACCATCCTGGCTAACAGGAGAAACCCCGTCTCTACTAAAAACACAAAAAATTAGCCAGGCATAGTGGTGCGTGCCTATAGTCTCAGCTACTTGGAAGGCTGAAGCAGAAGAATAGCTTGAACCTGCAAGGTGGAGGTTGCAGTTGGCTGAAATGGTGCCACTGCACTCTAGACTGGGCGACAGAGTGAGACTCTGTCTCAAAAAAAAAAAAAAAAGAAAAGAAAAAGAAAAAACTTGAAGTCTAGCTTAAGAGCCCAAGAGACTATCTCTTAGAGTGGTTATGTTCACAGAATAGGAAAACCAGTTCAAGAAAGAGCCAACTTTATACAGAAGATAATTAATTTGGCTTAGAATTATTGATTTTAGGGGGAATATTCAGGTGGCAATATTCCATTGAGAACTAAAAATATTTGACTGCTCTTGGATGTTGGGCTAAAGATACACATAGCTGTCATAGCAAAATTCAAAATATGCGCTCCCCTACACTTCCCTATAAGATTCCTGTTCCCTGGTTATTTAATGAAATGGTGATCTAGGTATTGTAGTAAAGAGTTTTGAAGACAGAATGAAGGTTGCTGCTCAGTTTCATCTTGAGATAGGAAGAATATTCTGGATTACCCCAGTAGACCTAGCATAATTACATGAGCTACTAAAAGCAGAAGTCAGAAGAGTTAGAGAAGTTTAACTGAAGAGAGAGGCAGAGGAGAGTTGAGGCACAAGGGGAGGTCAGAAAGATTTGAGCCATTAGAATGACTAAATCTACTGTTGCTGACTTTGAATATGAAGGAAGAAGATCATATTACAAAGAATAAGAAAGGCCTCTAAAAGATGAAAGTGACCCTACCCAACAGCTAGTACGGAAATGAGAACCTTAGTCCTACAATTGCATGGAACTGAATTCTGACAACAAACTAAATATGCTTAGAAGCTGTTTTATCCCAGAGCTTCCAGGAAAAAAACAACGATGCTGACACATTGATTTTGTGAAGTCAAGAGCAAAGAACAAGCTGATCCACATTATGCTTAGTTTCTCGACCTACAGAACTCTGAGACAATAAAATTGTGTTGTTTTAATCCCCTAAATTTGTAGTAATTTATTAAGGCAGCAATAGGAAATTAATAAGATTGTTAACACAGAACTAATTCAATGAAGATCACTGAAGTGATAATGTAACTGAAGCACATAGAAAAGAGAGAAGAATTTATTGCTTAAAATTAAGTTTTTCTGGGTGCAATGGCTCATGCCTGTAATCCCATCTGCTTGGGAGGCTGACGTGGGGAGAATCACCCGAGCCAAGGAGTTCCAAGCTGCAGTGAGCCACATTTGTGCCACTGCACTTCAGCTTAGGTAACAGAGATCCTGTCTCTAAAATAATAATCACAATAAGCTTTGGAATAAAGTGAGAAGATGATGGAAGAAAGTGGGGTCAGTAAAGCCAAACCAAGCAAGATGCAGGCTAGGGGATGCATGGGCAATCAGTGAACGAAAGGGCATTTGACAATTATAGGAACTCTTCAGGGTCATCAAATAGAGTTAAAACTGCAGTGAATGATCAATAAGTTCAATTCTACAGAAAAGTCAAATAAATAAGATTGAAGAAAAGATCACTATTTGAGGAAATAATTGGAAGTAGAAGTCATATTTCAGGAATAAGAAGGGGGTGGCGAGAAAATGGTTCTGACAAGTGTAGAATGCTTTGGAGTTTAGATGTGAATTTTATAAAACGGTGAGTTTGAAAAAGCAACAACTTAAGTAAAAACTGAAATAAACATAATTTTAGTACAAAAGATGACCATTCTTAAAGAAATGTCAATTTTAATTATTAAATGTTTACATTATGCTTTTTATTAGCACATTAGGTGAAAGTGAAACCTGTTAATTCTTACGTGCTCACACATGTACAGGAGGAAGCATAACAGAGGGAACAGATACTGGGACTAACCTGGACTTTTCAATCTGAGCAAGTTCCTTAAGGTCCCTATGTTTCAGCTTTCTCAGCAAATATATAACACTAATAATATGTGCTTCATAAGCTTGTCATGACAATGACATGAGAAAAGATGTGCAAGTCACTTAGCATAGATTCAACAATCTAAGTCAACTGCAAAAGTCTCAAACTGAATACCACTTACATAGTAAGGGAAGTCCTAATGTCTGTCCCAGAAGGAATTTGAGAATAGGGAATATTAAAGCAGTCTATAACTGGATAGAAAGAAAATGTTCAGTCTGGATAGCTCCCCTACTCTTCTAATATTACCTAATAAATAAATGGGGATACTCCTCCTGAAGCACCGTGTCATATCTACCAGCTATGCTGATCCATATTTACATTCATTCTTTTTCTTTCTTTCTTTTTGGTTATGTGAGCAAGCTTTCTCTTCATAAAGGGTGGCCTTGAGTGACTGCATAGTTTGATATATATAATTTCAGTGGGTTCCATTTGCATCAAAATCTAAGTAAATGGCCTTCCCTGGAGTTGTGCTGCTATATCTTGCCAAATTGCCTTCACATTTCACATTACAACACTACCTCTTACATTATGGTGTACTTCAAATTTGTTAAAATTCAGTCCTAGGCACCTGAATTAAACTTGAGAGACTCTGGTTTCTTGATAAGATGTAATGAAAAGCTTTTTCATTAGTTGGTAATTTATACAATTTAAATCTCCTGGAATTAGTTTAAAAAAAAAAAAAACTACACGCAGGGAAAGCCTCTTTTAGAAACCATCATTGTGGAGCCCACAGATGGACAAATATGAGCACGTACCTAAATGAAACTCATATCATCATATGATAAGGTCTACATTGTGAATATATCAATGACTATATTTCAAAATGTTGAGTAGTTATAAAAATATGTATTTCCTGAAAGATGTTAGCTTTTTGTTATACACTATCAAAAAAACCTCCATTAACATTGTGGTAACTCTGTAACACATTTAAAATTAAATAGTGATGACATATTTCAAGTATTTTCTTAAAAAGATTATTTATTTGATTTCAGATATTCTCGGTCTAAATTATCTACTCAGGTTTTCATTCTGTAGGATATCATTTAGGGTTTACTATTAAAATATCACTCTTTGATTAAGAAAGAGTTTCCAGGCCAGGCGCGATGACTCACACCTGTAATCCCAGCACTTTGGTAGGCCAAGGCGGGCGGATCACGAGATCAGGAGATGGAGACCATCCTGGCTAACACAGTGAAACCCTGTCTCTACTAAAAATAAAAAAATTAAAAAAAAATTAGCCAGGTGTGGTGGTGGGAGCCTGTAGTCCCAGCTACTTGGGAGGCTGAGGCAGGAGAATGGCGTGAACCCGGGAGGCGGAGCTTGGTCCAGTGAGCTGAGATTGCACCACTGCACTCCAGCCTGAGCAACAGAGCAAGATTCTGTCTCAAAAAGAAAGAAAGAAAGAAAGAAAGAAAGAAAGAAAGAAAGAAAGAAAGAAAGAAAGAAAGAAAGAAAGAAAGAAAGAAAGAAAGAAAAGAAAGAAAGATTTAAGTAAGAGGAAGTTTATGCTATTGTTTTGTTTTGTTTTTAGGTTATCTTTTATTGAATATATATACACTAAATTAGATTATCCAAAATATGTGCACTATATTATACCAATTTAAGCTACAATTAACCCTATATGAAAGAAACTGCTTTTGCAAAAATTATAACAGTGAGAAAAATCTGACATAGAAGATTACGACGGTGAAATAAATATGAGCTAACCTCCATCTTACTTTTAATTCCAAGCTTCCCTTGTTCATTTCTCGGCAGTGGCCAATGTAATTATAGGAGGAATTTAGTTTATTGTTTAACTTTGAAACAAAGATGATAATAACTTCTTCCTGAAACAAAAACCCTCCTACCCTGGAGACCAGACTGCCTTTGTAAAACTAATAAATTAGCCACAAGATTAGAAATTATGGCTCAGGAGTCACACAGCCAGAGGTCACAACATTTATAATCTCCCCAATTGCTCCTATAGATAAAATTCCTGTTGTAAAATGTCAGATGGATGTTTGAAGTATTTTTCAGACCCTGAATTCTTATGGACCAGCTGGCACCACCCAGATTGGTAAACTGGGTTATCTGGTGTTTGGTCCTTACCCAGGAACTAACTCAGGAGAAGGAGACAAGCTCTGACACTATGATTTCATCCCCAACCCAACCAATCAGCATTTCTCATTCCGTAGTCCCCTGCCTGCCAAACTGCCCTAAAAAAACCCTAGCCTCCTAATTTTCAGGGAGAGTGATTTGAGTATAAAACTCAGGTCTTCTGTTTAGCCGGCTCTGTGTTTATTAAACTCTTTCACAATTGCAAGAACACTGTCTCAGTAAATTGGCTTTATCTGTACAACGGATAAGAACCCATCAAAACATGAATTTTATGTAAGCAATTATGAATGTCAGTTGCCTATTTTAGCAACTATGATTGTTTGTATGCCATTGAACCTTCTGGTATTCTGCTGTTTCTAGAATTTTAACAACTCATATTACAATTTTTTTTTGGGGGGGAGGGTAAGAATATGTTCGTTCAGTATTGCTTTATCTTACTGTTTAAGGCATCAAAATCCAGAGAGAAACTTTATAGATTCTCCATAGTTTCTACAATGACATGAACTGATTAATTAAAGTCTCTATATTTCATTGTTTTTATCTATATATGTAATTATTTTACTGCACTGATAAAAGGAGGAAATAATTCAATATATTTTAAAGTAACTGGCATGTAACAAAACTGTAATAAGCATTAGGCATTTAATAATAGTAACAGTTACTTTTATTTAAAAATTGAAAAAAATCTAATATAAACTCAGCTCAACTCTAGTCCTAAAAAAGCAATGCACTAAGTTCATGGTAAAAAATCAAAAAACAGAAAAAGAACAAAAGCAACATTTTATTCTGTGTAACCAGGTGCATATGCTAGACTGACCTGACATATATGTGCCACTTCCCCACAGCAAACACACAGGAGTGTTGGATAAAACATAAAAGTAAAAGTATTTACATGTATAACTGCCATTGAAGAAAGCAAGCTCATTTTTAGGTGCTACAAAAAATAAACAATTTAAAGCCGATGTCATGAATGGAATTTCCATCATGAAATCCACTTTGTAAAGTCAACAGCATCAAAGGACTGCTCCCTACATGAAAGTAAGACAAAAATAATTATGTACTTGAACAAAAGCATCACAAAAAGTACTGTCACGTTCACAGGATTCTAAGAGTAAAAGAATAACTCATGAGATGATAAACATAAGAAGGTATCAGTTATGAATGTGAGAATGCAGCAACAACTCTAAGTAAAGGCTAAACATAAAATTTGTTCTAGAAACAGCAAAACCAATAGGGCATGAGAAGAGGCAAATGTAAATTTATTAAAAAATATTTCACAATCCCAAAACATAGTATTCTTTCAGAAAACAAATCGTTCTTAAAATGACCTGACAATTTAAAATTTAACAACAGAAAAGTATCAGACCATCATAAGGGAGAACAGATGCATTTAAGAACGATTAGCATGATAATAATATGTATAAACATTTTAAAAGACCGTTTAAAATAAGTATGCTTACAATGCTTAAGTAATAAAATCTCATTTATAAAAATAATGCCAGATTACACAGTATGAAACAGAAAGAAAAGACAGATTAGAAAGAACCCAATTATAGCTTCTGGAAATTATAGATGTACAGAGACACATGCTTATTGTCATTAAATTTTGAAGAAAAATGCATGATAGATTGTAAAATAGATTAGATAAGCAAAAACAGAATTACTGAATTATTTTCTCTAGCATCTGTTAGGATAATAACATTTTATAGGATCTTTTGTCTCCCTTTCCTAAGTCCAATCCTGCAAAGCAAAAAAAAAAAAGGAAAAGAAAAGAAAAACTAGAGGAAATTTGAGGAGTCCTATTTTAACATAAAAACTATAAGAAACACTTAAAATAATAAAAAGTAGATGGGTTGTGCTCATATGGAGAGAATATAATAGTGTAAAGGAGAATTTAGTATCAATAAAAATATACTGCAAAATTAAAAATACAATAGATGAAGATAGTCTATTTGCTAAAAAAGAACAATTTTAAGAAGTTATAATAATTATAAATACATATGCAACTAACATTACAGCCTTGAATTATTTAAAAATACTGATATATTGAAACAGACAAACCAATAATTTTAAACGAAAAATTTACATTAATCTGGAAACCTGATATATTAAGAAAAATTAGTAAACAACATAGAAATAACAAAATCAATAAGCAATAAAGAAATAGAAAGCAAATACCATGAGCACTAATATACTTATGCATACATGTATTTTATGGTGTTTATACATGTTATGAACTGTATATGTACATATAAACACACACATTCACAAAAGTCATGATGAATAAAGGCAATCAAAGGATCCAAAATAATTTTAATAAAGCAGCATTATGCAGAATGTTATAAAAATGAAACAAATGATAAAAACAAAACTGAAGAAAGTAAAAAGTCCTCGAAATTTAAAAGCTATACATTAACCTATTTGTACAAAAATAATGAAAGAAATAAGAAATATTTTAAACTGAGTCACAGTAAAATGACTAACACACTAAACTTGTGAGTCAGAGTTAAAGAAATGCATGGAGAAAACTTCATACTTTCTAATAGATATATCAGAATATAAAGAATGAAACAAATGAACTTACTGTTCAATTTAAGAATCTAGAAAAAAGCCGGGCACTGTGACTCACACCTGTAATCCTAGCAATTTGGGAGGCCAAGGCAGATTGATCACTTGAGATTAGGAGTTTGACACCAGCCTGACCAACATGGTGAAACCCCATCATGACTAAAAATACAAAATTAACTGGGCGTGGTAGCACATGCCTGATATCCCAGCTACTTGGGAAGCTGAGGCAAGAGAATTGTTTGAACCTGGGAGGCAAAGATTGCAGTGAGCTGAGATAGCTCCATTGCACTCCAGTCTGGGAAACAAGAGCAAAACTCTGTCTCAAAATAAATTAATAAATAAATAACAACAACAACAACAAAAGTCTGGAAGGAGAGCAACAGAAACAAAAAATAAAAGTAAGAAGAAAAGGGAAAAGGAGAAAGAGGAAAAGGGCAGAGATAGAGAAAGAAATAAAAACTTCTAGCCAGATATACATAAAACCTCAGACTTGTACCTCAGTTCCTTCTACCCAGCACATCATGCCCTGCTTTCATAAAAAACAGAACTACAAGACATATTCAAAAACAAAAAAGAGACAGAGCAAGCATCTGACTCAGACTCAGGTATGACAATTATTTTGAAATTATCAAACCATGAAAAGAAAAATGTTAGTTAACATTCAATAGTGTGATTTTATTTTTTCCCAAAATTCACAAGCTGACATTTTTACCTCCAAGGTCGTAGTATTCAGAGATGGGGCCTTTGGTAGGTAGACTGTGAGGTTTGAGTTCTCAAAAAGTGGAATCAGTGCCCTTAACAAAGAGGCCCAAGAGAGACCCTTTGCCCCTTCTACCATGTGAGGTTAGAGTGAGAAGAAGACTGCGAGAAGGCAGGACCTCATCAGACAGTCAATCTGCCTATACTTTGATCTTGGACTCCCCAACCTCCAGAACTGTAAGAAATACATTTCTACTCTTTATAAGCCTCTCAGCCTATGATATTTTGTTAAAGCAGCCCAAATGGTCTAAGAAAGAATAAATGAAGATAAGATAAAATCTTTTATTTTTCTTATTCTTAGTTGATAAGAAAAATAAAATTGATCAGTGTCTATTCTTTCACCAGTATCACACTACCTTCAATAATGCTAATTAATTGTAAGACCTGAAGCAAGTAGTATCAGTCCTTTGAATTTGTTCTCCTTTAATACTATGCTGGCTATTTAGGTTCTTTTTCTTTTCCATATATGCTTTAGAATCAGTTTGTCAACATGCACAAAATAGTAACTCAATTACTTTCTTATATTCCAGCAATGAATTAGAATTTGGAATTAAAAGCACAATACCCTTTACATTAGCTTCAATAAAATAAAATAATTAGGTATAAATTTAACAAATATATACAGGATGTATCTGAGAAAAAACTACAAAACTCTGATGTAAGAAATCAAAGATCAAAGTAAATGGAGAAAAAGATACATAAATAGGAAAATTTGATGTTGTCAACATGTCAGTTCTTCACAACTTGATCTATAGATTTAACACAGTCCCAATGAAAACCCAAGCAGGTTATTTTGTGCACATTGAAAACCTGATTCTAAAGAATATGTAAAAAACCAAAAGACTCTAAGTAACCAGCATAATATTAAAGGAGAACAAATTCAAAGACTGATATTACCTACTTCAAGTCTTACAATTCAGTAGCAATATTGAAGATAGTGTAATACTGGTTTAAGAATAGACACATGGATCAATAGAACTGATTAGGGAGCCCAGAAAAAGACTCCCACAAATTAGCCACTAATCTTTTACAAAAGAGAAAAGACGATTCAATGAAGAATGGATAGTTGCTTTGATCGAACTGTGTCCAACCTAAATGCGTACGTTGAAGCCCTAACTGCCCATGTGACTCTATTGGTAATAAGACCTTTAAGGAGGCAATTTAAAGTCACATAAGGTCATAAGGGTAGAGTTCTGATAGGATGAGATTCCTTTTCTTATAAGAAAAGACACCAGGGAGTTTGCATGCTCTCTCTCTTTCTCTCTCTCTGCCTCTCAGTACGTGCAGAGAAGAGGTCATGTGAACACACGGCAAGAGCTGGTAACTTACAGGAAATGAGGCCTGACCTGAAACCAACCATGCTGGCACCGTAAACTTGGAATTCCAGCCTCTAGAACTATGAGGAAAACAAACATCTCTTGTTTAAGCTACCCAGTCTGTGGTATTTTGTTATGGCAGCCCTAGCTGACTAAGACAGTAGTCTTTTCGGTGAATCGATGAATAATGCTGGGAAAACTGAGAATCCATAAGCATGCACACACACACACACACACACACAAAGATTCTAAACACAAACCTTACAAATTTCACAGAAATTAATTCCAAAAGGATTGTAGACCTAAAGTCAAATGGAAACCTATAAAATTCCTATAAGATAACGTAGAATATATGGATGACTTAGTTTGTTGAAGATGTTTTAAACATAACACCAAAAGCACAATCCATGAAAAGTTGGATCTCATTAAATTAAAAACTTCCTGTTCTACAAAGACACTGTTAAGAGAATAAAAAGATAACTCATAGGCAGAAAGAAAACCTTTGCAAAACAAATATTTGATAAAAGACTGGTATCCAAAACATACAAATTTTTTTTTTAAATCAACAATAAGAAAATAAACAACCCAATTAAAAAATGTAGAAAAGATCTGCATAGACATCCCACCAAAAATATATACTAATGGCAAATAAGCACATGAAAAGACATTCAACATCTTGTGCCATTAAGGAACTGCAAATTGAACTAACGATGACCACTATCTACCTATTAAAATAGCTACAATCTAAAACACTGGCAACAACAAACGCTGGCAACAGCAAACACTAGCAAGTAGGTGAAGCAGCAGCTCTTATTTATTGCTGTCAACAGTGCACAATACTGCGACATAGAAACACATTTTGACAGTTTCTTATAAAACTAAATGTACTCTTTTCATATGATCTCACCATCATACTCCTTGTTATTTATTTAAATGAGTTCAAAACTTTATGTTCACACAAAGACCTGAAAATGATTGTTTACAGCAGCTTTATTCATAATTGGAAAAACTCAGAAGAAACCCAAATATCCTTCAATAGGTGAACAGATAAACGGTGGTTAAACCACATAATGGAATATTGTCAGTGATGAAAAGAAATGTGCTATGTGTAATGCTACAAGAAAGAAGCCAATCTAAAAATGCTATCTACTGTATGACTGCAAATGTGTACGGCATTCAGGAACAGGCAAAGACATGAAAAGATTAGTGGCTAGCAGGGGTTCTGGCTGGGGAGAGTGAGAGGCATGAGTAGGTGATTTCTAGGGCAATGCTACTCTTCCGCATGAGACAGTAATAATGAATAAATGTCATTACACACTTGTCAAAACCTATAGAATGTGTAACACAAAAATGATACCTCATGTAAACTATGAACTTTAGCTAATAACAAGGTATGTATATTTACTCATTAATTGTAACAAACATACCACACTAATGAAAAAATATTAATAATATAAGAAACTTTGTGTGTTGGGGGGAGAGAAGTGAGGTTATATGAGAACTATTTATATATTTTGTTAAATTCTTCTGTAAACTTTAAATATATTGTCTATTAATTAAAAGAATTAATTTGAACTGAAGAATGGCTCATATAAAATGAAGATTATATTGTGCCATTAATTTAGGAATAAAATGAACTTTATTCTCTGCATGTGATATCAAAAAAGTACAATGATATCCTCAATGAATAGGTTAAACAGGTTATGAGGTATAGATTAAAACAGACTTAGTAAATAGTAAAATAGGCGAGAAAGTTACTCAGTACTCAGAATGAAGCACAAATGTATGAAGAGATGTAAGAGCTGAAGGGTAGAATATTAAAGATCATTCTATGCTTAGTTACATTCACATATAGAGAGTATCAATAATATAGAAGTGAGATATTGTTGCCAAGATAATGGTAGGCATTTTCTGTTGTGGAGGCTGATAGTGGAGGATCATACTAAAAATGAGAGAAAGATAAAACAGAGGAGCTACACTGAAATAAACTGAAAGTAAGATCACATTAGCAAGAATAAATGCCAAAGATAATTGAATAATTTTTAAAAGATTGAGAGATAATAAATTCTAGTCAGCCTAAACATTCTATAACTAAAATGATCACTTATGGTTCCAGGATGAATTAATGATATTTTAAAAGATACAAGAAAATGGCCGGCTGCGGTGACTCACGCCTGTAATACCAGCACTTTGGGAGGCCAAGGTGGGCAGATCATGAGGTGATGGAGACCATCCTGTTTAACACGATGAAACCCTGTCTCTACTAAAAATACAAAAAAAAAAAATTAGCCGGGTGTTGGGGGCGGGCGCCTGTAGTCCCAGCCACTTGGGAGGCAGAGGCAGGAGAATGGTGTGAACCCGGAAGGGGGAGCTTGCAGTGAGCCGAGATTGCACCACTGCACTCCAGCCTGTGCGACACAGCAAGACTCCGTCTCAAAATAAATACATTAATTAAATTAAATTTTAAAAAGATACAAGGAATGAATTAACTACTCAGAATCTTCTGCTGCTAGAATTAAATACAATGTTTGAGTAAAAAGAAATTAAACTAGTAAAACTAAATAAGATTCACCATGACTTAATTTGAGGGAACCAGTTGTTAAAAAATGGAAACCTAAACTTCCAAAAATGTTGACATGAAAAACTAGACTGGTGGTATTAGAGTTCAAAGACATTGACTACACTTAGACTTTGTCACATTGACTACACAAAGACATTGACTACACTTAGACATATCAAGGAAACATGTTAAAAATGTAACTAGAATTACTAAAAAGTAAAAATAAAATTTTAGCCAATGCACAAATAACAGGAAAAACCAAAGAGCATAACTGATCAAATAGAAATCAAAAAAGAAAAAGAAAAAAGGCACAAAGAAAAGGCATTTTAAAAATCACAGAATAAGAGACTGGGAATAAGTCTAAATATACCCATAAACACAGTAAATGTGGTAGATCACATTATTGGTCAAAATATTTTCTTCCCCTTCCCACTGATGTTGGCCTTGGCCATATTATTTGATGAATAACACAAAGGATTAAATTGTCAAGTCAAACTCAAATAAGTCAGACATCATACCCAATATTAAGTTCTACTAGTAATTTCAAAGATACAAACATTAAAGGGGCTCAGGTAAAGCAGAGAGAGGTCAAGGACATGCTGAGCAGCTCCCTAGGTGCTTCCTTCCCATATCAGACATGTGTTCCTGGTCAAGAATACATAAATCTCTAAACGAGGTACGTAAGTTATTACTCCAGACATCAGGGAGTATTTTGTGTATGAAACATCTCCCATTTATCATTAGCTGGTTATTGTATTTTCCAGGGATATTTTCCTCCTAAATCTATAGATTCTGGTTTTATTTTCTATAAACCATCCTTAATGAAGGACATCCCATTACAAACTTTCTCTAGATAAGGACTCCACTCTTAGTAAATATTGTTCATGTATTTACCCAGAGGTCTAGTTATGATGTTGTCAAGGAGATATGACTGGGTACCTCCACTTGGTGAACAGAGTAATTAATCACAGACTAGACATTTTAGCACCTTCCTCAATATTTATGCTGTTTTTTGTGAGATTATATTTTCCTATTTCACTGAATTCAGAACTGTCAATGTGCCTTGCTTTGGCCAATAAAGTGGGGATGAAAGTGAAGCATATCTGAGCAAAGTTTAAAGATCGAGCTTGTGATATGCTTTTTTCCCACTCTGCTAAGAATATAGCAATGTCCCAGGTAAAGGTTACTCTAACTTCCTTGGTCTCAAGTGAAAAAGACATGATAGACACTTAGAGTGTGCGAGAATTTAACTCTGCTCTAAGTCACTGAGCAGGTTGTTTGTCACTACATCTGATTAGAAAGAGTGAACCAGAGAAAAATCTTAGCATGCTGGAGCCTATGGGGGAAGACTGAGAGAAAGCCTTCTTGGTCACAAAACTCCAAAAATATTATATTATCTCATGTAATGTTAATTTTTTTCTGAATTATGCTATAATGCATCTTGGTTATACTCAGTATGTCAGCAAACTAGTATATTGATAGTATCATGAAGATAATAGTATAGCCTGAAAATGATTTGTTGGGCAATAAATATTTATTATAAAGCCACTATTATTTTAATAAGATGAGTAATACCAAGTATTTAAGCTCTTGCATGTGAATCTATAAAAATCCATAGAAACAAATCAATATGTATTAAAACTGATAAAATTCCCATAAACACAAAAAGATGGCTCTTGAATGTTCAACCCATTTATTTTTTTCTTTACTTATATAACCTTATTTTTAAAGTTTGATGGTATAATTTGTATTTCTATTTCAATAGAAGTTTTAAGATATTTTAGAAATAACTGTTTTAGATGTATTAATTTTAAATATATATTTAAAACATATAGATTAAATATACATACATTTAGATTTATAGATTTTAAAATATATATTTTGTTATATTAATATAGTAGTATGATATATAGTTACATATTATATTTATATACACATTTATTTCAAGTTTTATTTTAGACAC
>NW_012103120.1:305683-318421 GCF_000951045.1 Mandrillus leucophaeus | reverse complement strand
CCTTTGGGTATATACACAGTGATGGGATTGCTGGATTGAATGGGAACTCTGAATGGTAGTTCTTTGAGAAATCTCCAAAGTGCTTTCCACAGTCCTGAACTAATTTACATTCCCACCAACAGTGTATAGGTGTTCCCTTTTCTTTGCAGCTTTGCCAGTATCTGCTGCTTTTTGATGTTTTAATAATAGTCATTCTGACTGGTGTGAAATGTTGTCTTGTGGTTTCGATTTGCATTTCTCCAATGATTAGGGAAGATAAAGATGTTTTCAACAGTGTTTGCCATTTATTTTCTTTTTTAAAATTATACTTTAAGTTCTGGGTTACATGTGCAGAACATGCAGTTTTGTTACACAGGTATACACGTGCCATGGTGGTTTGCTGCACCCATCAACCCGTCACCTTCATTAAGTACTTCTCCTAATGTTATCGCTCCCCTAGCCCCCTACCGCTCGACTATGTCTTCTTTTCAGAAGTGTCTGTTCATGTCCTTTGTCCATTTTTTAATGGGGTTATTTGTTTTCTGTTTGTTCATTTATTAAGTTTCTTATAGATTCTGAATGTTATATATACCTTTGTCAGATACATAGTAAATATTTTCTCCCATTCTCTAGGTTTTCTGTTTACTTCGATGGTATCTTTTCCTGTGTAGAAGCTCCTTAGTTTTATTATCCCCTACTTGTCAAATTTTGCTTTTGGAGACTTAGCCAATTTTTTTTTTTTTTTTTTTTTTTTTAGACAGAGTCTCACTTGGTCACCAAGCTGGAATTCAAGTGCCGCGATCCCGCCTCCCGTAAGCCTCCCAAAGTACTGAGATTACAGGCATGAGCCATCATTCTCTGCCAAGTCATATTTTTTTTTTTTTTTTTTTTTTTTTTTTTTGCCCAAGTCCATATTAACAGTAGTGTTTCCTAGGCTTTCTTCTAGGACATTTATAGTTTGAGGTCTTATATTTAAATATTTAATCCATCTCAAATTAACACTTCTATGTGGTAAAAGGTGAGGGCCCGGTTTCATTCTTCTGCATATGACTAGCCAGCTATCCCAGCACCATTTATTGAATAGGGAATCCTTGCCCCTTTGCTTGTTTTTGTTAGCCTTATCAAAGATCAGATGTTTACAAGTGTGAAGATTTATTTCTGAGTTTCTTATTCTGTTTCATTAGTCTATGGGTCTGTTTTTGTACCAGTACTGTGCTGTTTTGGTTACTATTGCCTTATAATAAAGTTTGAAGTTGGGTATTGTGATGCCTCCAGCTTTGTTCTTTTTGCTTAGAATTGCTTTGACTATTTGAGCTCTAAGGCCCATATGAAACTTAGAATAACTTTTTTTCTAATTCTGTCAAGAATGACATTGGTAGTTTGATAAAAGTAGTGTTGCGTCTGTAAATTGCTTTGGGCAGTATGGCTACTTTAATAATGTTGATTTTTCCAATACATGAGCCATGCTATGTTTTTCTACTTATTTGAGTTAACTCTGATTTCTTTCAGCAGCGTTTTTTAGTTCTCCTTGTAGAGATCTTTCACCTCCTTGGGTGGCTGTATTCCTAGGTATTTCATTTTCTTTGTTGCTATTGTCAATGGGATTGTGTTTTTGACTTGCCTCTCATCCTGGGCATTATTGATATATAGAAATGCTACTGATTTTTGTACATTAATTTGTATCCTGAAACCTTACTAAAATTGTTTATCAGCTCTAGGAGTCTGTTGGTAGATAATTTAGGGTTTTATAGGTATAGAATTATATTATCAGTGAACAGAGATAGTTTGATTTTTTCTTTTCTCTTTGGATGCTTTTTATTTCTTCCTTTAGCCTGACTGCCCTGGCTAGGACTTCCAGTACTATGTTGAATAAGAGTGGTGAAAGTGGGTATCCTTTCTTGTTCCAGTTCTCAAAGGGAACTTTTGCCTGTTTAGCATGATGTTGGCTATGGGTTTGTCATAGATGGCTCATTATTTTGAGGTATATTCCTTTGATGCCTTGTTTTTTGAAGGTTTTAATTCTGTCTCTTATACACATCTAGATGTGTATAAGAGACAGGCCAGCTATCCCAGCACCATTTATTGAATAGGGAATCCTTGCCCCTTTGCTTGTTTTTGTTAGCCTTATCAAAGATCAGATGTTTACAAGTGTGAAGATTTATTTCTGAGTTTCTTATTCTGTTTCATTAGTCTATGGGTCTGTTTTTGTACCAGTACTGTGCTGTTTTGGTTACTATTGCCTTATAATAAAGTTTGAAGTTGGGTATTGTGATGCCTCCAGCTTTGTTCTTTTTGCTTAGAATTGCTTTGACTATTTGAGCTCTAAGGCCCATATGAAACTTAGAATAACTTTTTTTCTAATTCTGTCAAGAATGACATTGGTAGTTTGATAAAAGTAGTGTTGCGTCTGTAAATTGCTTTGGGCAGTATGGCTACTTTAATAATGTTGATTTTTCCAATACATGAGCCATGCTATGTTTTTCTACTTATTTGAGTTAACTCTGATTTCTTTCAGCAGCGTTTTTTAGTTCTCCTTGTAGAGATCTTTCACCTCCTTGGGTGGCTGTATTCCTAGGTATTTCATTTTCTTTGTTGCTATTGTCAATGGGATTGTGTTTTTGACTTGCCTCTCATCCTGGGCATTATTGATATATAGAAATGCTACTGATTTTTGTACATTAATTTGTATCCTGAAACCTTACTAAAATTGTTTATCAGCTCTAGGAGTCTGTTGGTAGATAATTTAGGGTTTTATAGGTATAGAATTATATTATCAGTGAACAGAGATAGTTTGATTTTTTCTTTTCTCTTTGGATGCTTTTTATTTCTTCCTTTAGCCTGACTGCCCTGGCTAGGACTTCCAGTACTATGTTGAATAAGAGTGGTGAAAGTGGGTATCCTTTCTTGTTCCAGTTCTCAAAGGGAACTTTTGCCTGTTTAGCATGATGTTGGCTATGGGTTTGTCATAGATGGCTCATTATTTTGAGGTATATTCCTTTGATGCCTTGTTTTTTGAAGGTTTTAATTATGAAGAAATGTTGGATTTTATTGGAAGCTTTTTCTGCATCTATTGAGTGATCATATGGTTTTATTTTTAATTCTGTTTAAGGGGCTAATCACAATTATTGATTTGTGTGTGGAACCAGCCTTCCATCCCAGAAATAAAGCCTAGTTGATCATGGTATATTAACTTTTTGATGTGCCGCTATATTCAATTTGCTAGTATTTTATTGAGGATTTTTGCATCTATGTTCATCAGGGATATTGACATGAAGTTTTCTTTTCTGTGTTGTGTCTCTGCCAGATTTTGGTATGTGGTTGATGCTAGTCTCATAGAATGAGTTAAGGAGGAGCCCCTCCTCCTCAACTTTTTTGGAACACATTCAGTAGGATTGGGTACCAGTTCTTATTTGTACATCTGATAAAATTCAGCTATGAATCCATCTGGTCCAGGGAATTTTTGTTGTTGTTGTTGGTAGGTGTTTTATTACTGAATCAATTTCAGAGCTCGATATTGGTCTATTTGGGGTTTCAACCTCTATTGATTCAATATGGGGAGACTGTGTGTTTTCAGGAATTTATCCATTTCCTCTATATTTTCTAATTTGCATGCACAGAGTTGTTCATAGTATTTTCTAAGGATCTTTGTATTTATGTGGGATCAGTTGTAATATTATGTTTATAATTTCTGATTTACTTATTTTTATTTTCTCTTTTTTCTTTATTAATCTAGCTAGCAGTCTATCAATCTTGTTTTTGCAAAGAACAAACTATTGGTTTCATTGATTTTTTAATAGATTTCTGCATCTCTATTTCATTGAGTTCTTCTAAAATT
The DNA here is from genome assembly GCF_000951045.1 of Mandrillus leucophaeus. Lineage (NCBI taxonomy): Eukaryota > Metazoa > Chordata > Mammalia > Primates > Cercopithecidae > Mandrillus > Mandrillus leucophaeus. The sequence goes on along the minus strand of NW_012103120.1, from coordinate 314,607 downwards.
CTAGTTATTTATTTTCTTCTGCTAGTATTGGGGTTGTTTTATTCTTTTTATTCTAATTCTTTTGTTTTGTTTTGTTTTTTGAGACGGAGTCTCGCTCTGTCGCCCAGGCTGGAGAGCAGTGGCCGGATCTCAGCTCACTGCAAGCTCCGCCTCCCGGGTTTATGCCATTCTCCTGCCTCAGCCTCCTGAGTAGCTGAGACTACAGGCGCCCGCTACTTCGCCCGGCTAGTTTTTTGTATTTTTTAGTAGAGACGGGGTTTCACCGTGTTAGCCAGGATGGTCTCGATCTCCTGACCTCATGATCCACCCGTCTCGGCCTCCCAAAGTGCTGGGATTACAGGCTTGAGCCACCGCGCCCGGCCTCTAATTCTTTTAAGTGCAAAATTAGATTGTTTATTTGAGATCTTTCTAACTTCTCGATAAAGGGTTTTAGGCTATAAACTTTGCTCTAAACACCACGTTAGCTACATCTCAGATTTGTGTAAGCCATGTCTGCATTTTCATTAATTTCATTTTTTAAGCTTCTACCTTAATTTTCAGTTTACCCATGAGTTATTCAGGAGCAGGTTGTTTGATTTCCATAAATGTGTGCAGTTTTGAGAGTTCTTCTTGAAACTGATTTCCATTTTAATTGCACTGTGGTCCAAGAGTATATTTGGTATGATTTTAGTTTTTCTGAATCTATTGATACTTGCTTTTTGACCAATCAATATGTTCTATGCACCAATGAGAAGGATGTATATTCTGTGATTATTGGATGGTCTGTAGATGTCTATTAGGTCCAATTGATCAAGTGTTGAGTTTAAGTCTAGAATTTAGAATTTCTTTTAAACCTATTTCTTTGCTTTGGAGACAAATGGGCACCAACAGTGAACAACTATTCTTTCATACTAAATTCTTTGGTTTTCCATGGGAAATGTTCTGATGTATCTATTCAAGTTGAAAGGAGATCTTTTTGATTTCTTACATGAAATCTTGACTCTACATGACCACTCTCGTGGAAAGGATGGGCCTTGACGTGTATTTATATTACAGATGTAATTTGTTTCCAAAATCTAACCATCTTCTTTAAGGCAAGTTTATGCCACCATCGCAAGAATACAACTACGTGTAGAAAATAATTGCAAAAATGAAAATGGAGTTTCTCCTCTTAAAATTAAGCTTGACTTAACTTAGTCACAAAAAAACCAAAATACTATTGTCTAAGAATAAATGCTTTTTTAATACATAATCATATGAAAAAAGAATTGGTGTCTATTCTTCACAATTATCAATAAGCGAGGCCTATATTATTTTTCTGATTTGTCTGCTTTCTTTAAATGATGGCATCTACCTTATAGCCCAGACTAGCTTTTCCAGCTGCAGCTGTCACATCTGCCTTATAGCCAGAAGGAAGAAAAGACAGAAGAAGCACATTTCTCCTCCTTTTAAGTGTATTTCCTAGAAGTTAAATGCACCTTTTCTTCTGTTTATATGTCATTGATCAGAACAAATAGAAAATCTAGTTGCAAGGGAGGCTGGAAATACAGATTCTATACTGTGTAACCACACATACAGCTATGCTTAGGGAGATCAATTGCTGAAGAAAAAGAAAAGAATATGTGAAGAGAAAACACTGGCTCATTTGACTTTGAGAATTTGGACCATTTCTTTGTCCAAATAACCTCACCAGAAAAAAAAAAAATCTACTAAAGTTATTTTGAACGTTAAAAGAGACTCTCTTAAATTTACAGCACTTTTTTGATACTGTTAAGTCGTATATGGCTTTAATTGTACAATTAATTTGTAATGAGTATGTCTTATTGACATCTCAGTGTCTATTGGTATATTCAATAGTAAGCAAGTTAAGAAAATGTCTTCTTTACTTACCGTGCATTCAATAATAGTGAATACATTTTCAACATTATTCACAAATTGCAGTAACTTAATGACGAATTATCATAACACATTCCTTACCTTGGCTAACGTTTACCAAACTTTCCTTTCAAACTTGTGCAATTTAGGATATTATTAGTTCTGGTAACAAACATAAAGTGATGAAGGGATTCAAACTACACAGAAATGTCAGCAATAACTAAAATACTATCATAATTACAGTGCCACAATATCTCCTGGTGCCTATGCAAGTATCCCAGGTTGCCTAGTTAATAAACTTGCTCATCTTTTATGGTGTCAGAATTCAGTAAAAATATTTCTTTTCACCAAAAAAATTATCACATGTTTTAATAAACACATTTAGACGTGTCTGGCTTCATAGTGTGCTATGTCTCATCTGTCGCTTTTTAGCTTGTCAGATATTGTCACAACAGAAAAGATACAGTACTCAATTATAGCACAATAGGCTTTATGTATTTATCAAAAATAGTGCACACCCATGAAGACTTGGCAGGCCAACAAAGTGGCCTGGAAAACCTTCTGAGAACCACTAGCACCAAAAACATACAATCTCATCTGTTCTTGCAGCTAAATTTGAAAGTCGTAATACTCTATAGACATATTTTTGGTTTTTCAATATGAATGTATTTTTTATTATTCTTATTTTTTAAATTATTTACCATCTCTCTTATTATATAAGCAGTTAGCCTGTTAGTATGTTTATACATATTTTAATTTGATTGTATAAGACATTTGGCAGACCTGGTGCTATATTACATGTTACATGTATGAAGCAGACACTGATAGAACTCTGATTAAGCCTTTGCATGCTGCCATTTCTATGTCTACCTGAGGGCTTTTGAATCCTATTATCTGTGTTTCTACTTCTCAGGTTTTTGGGTTTTTTTTCTGAAGCTATGGAAGGCTAATCTATCCCAGCATACAACAGGCCAGAAGTCCTGCATCCCCTGGAAACAGTCTTTAAACTGGTGATCGATGGTAATGTCTCAGCTCTCTTGATCTTTCGTTGGGATAATTTTGAAGTACATGCGTTATACCGTCCTCCAGTGTTTCCCTGTAAGAATGAACTCCAGTCACCCATGTTGATTGCTGGCTAGGTCACTCACACAGTATTGGCTGCCACCCTTTCCCTGTGTCATTTTCTGCCTTTTCCCAGAAACTCTGAAAAAAAAAAATGCTGCTTACATTTGTAAGTTTTACTCGAAATTTTCTCCTTAGTTTGGGGAAACCACATTAAGCCAATATGATAAATGTCTCCCTGAATTTTCCTTTGCATATATGATTTTCCTTTCTTTGTCTTAATATAATATCTCACATTCTCTTGTTTGAATTGTTACGGTAACTTCTCACCTGATCTCGACTCTGATTCACAGTCGCTGGTTTTCTTCCTAAATCCCAAGGTTGAGCTTGACTCAAACCTATTCAAAAATTTTCATTGCCTACTCTCTAATGGCCCAATATGCAAAAGGTTCCAAAATTTTGCCTGGATATTTGCTTTCAACCTTGCTTTTCACTTTGTCACCCAACTCTACTCTAGTGAGAGCAGAGAGGTGGCTGCCTGTAAACATAGCATCCCATGCTCTCTCAAGCTTCACTACTTCTACTCAAGCTGGTTCCTCTGCCTAAAACTGTGTTGTTCAATATAGTAACCATTAAATTTAAATTAAATAAGCTTTAGAATTCAGTTTTAAAGTTTCAAGTTTTTAATAGCCACAAGTGGCTCATGGCTATTCTATCAGACACTACAGATAAATAACATTTCTCTCATAGCAGAAAGTTCTATCAGACACCACTGGTCTAGAGCAACCTTGCTTTTATAATGTTTAAAATACTTATTTTTTCCCTTCTCTGTTGCATCTCAAAAGCTAACATTTTTGTGAGAAATTCTCCCAAAGTAGAATTCACTTTGTCATATGACTTTACTGATTTATTTATCTTTGCTTCATTCAATCACATGGCAGATGTCATGTATTTTACTTAAGAATATTTGTGCATATAAATCTGTTCCCACTTAGGCAGATACCTTAAACACAGGATTAGTGCATTCTCATCTTTGTGTTTCTGGAGACACTTAACACAGTGCTTTACTTATCAATAACTACTTTTTAAATTATTTTGAACCAATCAAATCAGCCTAAACTCTCTAGAAATTATATATAAAGGTTTCTTTCAAACTACTTCTTTCCAAATGCTATATTTTTGCCATCATTATTCAGAATCTAGTCTTGTCTGTTACGTTTTGAAAGTCTATCTAATTTTTTTTTTCCAGTGGAAAATAACTTTTATTGAGACCCCATCAGCTGCAAAATCTGTTCCTGGCATTAAGCTCCTTCTTGCTTTGCAATCTGGTCTTTTTTAGCGGTTCCATGAACACTTTCTTCTCCTACATGGTCTGGAAGTGGCCACAGCCAAACCTGGAAACAGTGTTGATGAACTTAAGGTCAGTCTTCTCCAGAGCAGGACGCTTGGTCTGCACCATCAAAGGCTTGCGGAGGTGAGCACTCACTTCTTGATTCCCACCACACAGCCCTTCAGCATGACAAAGTCATTGGTCACTTCATTATAGTGGACCAAGCTACCCAGAGGGTTGATGCTCTTGTCAGACAAGTTGTCATCAGTGGAGGCATTGTTCTTGATCCATTTTTCATCCTTCATAAGGTAGCCCTGACCAATTTTATAGATCTTGTTATTCTCGTGCAGTGATGGTAGCTTTTCTGCCCAGCACATGCCACAGAGAAGGCCACACAGACAGGATGCCATGTCCCAATACAAGCAGCGTTACACAGCCTTTGGTGGGTCTTGTGGGGCAGCTTCTTTGTGTGCCAATGACTGGTGACCCCTTTTGTAGCCTTTGCACTTGGTCACCTCAATGACATCAATTACCCTGTCCTTCCCAAACAATTGGTTCACAGGTACCTGCTGCTCTAGCCTCTCACGGGCCCAGTCCAGTTTCTCAGCCACAGTGCCTCAGTTCGCCTGGATCTCCATCAGGGGTGCCTTCTCTGGCACAGAGGAAGCAGGCACATCTGAGTATGGGCAATGATAGAGATGATTTGGCAGTACATTTTCATGCTGTTGAATTCCTTCTCCAGCTGCTTGTTGCCATCCTCATTCTGCCATTTCTTATGGTAGCTGGTAAAGGTCATCTTTATAGATTATGCCAGTCCTTATAGAAGCACCTTTGCACTCATTGCTGATGTGCTCAGCAAAGACAGTCTTGAAGGTCTGGAGGCCTTGAGGGGTTTGCATATACCCACAGTGCCCACAATTACCATGGGCAGTGTCTCCACAATGGTCACAGCCTCTACCACTTCCTTCTTGTTCACCTTGGATCCTGGGCTGTCAGCTTCTCACATGATGTAGGCCATGCCAGCCTTGCATCCCAGGAAGGCTGTGAGGTGGAATGGCTTGGAAGGTTCATCCTTAGGGAAGCTCTTCACCTTCCCATGAAGCCTGCTGCTGTGTTTCCAAGGCAGGAAGCCTAGAGACCTGTGCCAAGGAACAGTGAACTTCCAATGAGACAGCACACTGTCACATCCCGCTGGTCATAATTGTAAATCATAATTGTATCATCTGTCTCGATTAATTTTGTCAGTTGTAGATATAACTGGCAAAATACAAATATATGGTTTATTGTATTTCTCAGAGCACTAATTTTTTATTGCTCTCCTGGCATCTAAATATACTGACGTAAGCTTCCGGTTGCTTTTTGGGATTATAAAATCCTAGAAAATAGATGCCATATCTATATAATTAAATTTGTCTATATTCTTGCATAGAATTTTGCTTATTGATTGCTTCCTTTTGATGTTTGTTGCCACTTGCAGTACCTATTTGCAGAGAAAATCCATACATGCAAGTGGATCTGGGAGGCTTACATCGCTCTTCAATATTAGAACTATATTCTGGTTGAACTACTCTTCCATTTATTTAACTAAACATTAATAGAAGTTTTGAATTCAGTTGGCCAAAAGTAACCCTAGATTCTTTCACTGGAGATTTAAATCTTCCTTGATGTGATTCACAGACATTCTTTATGTATTGCTTCTTAACCTGTTGCACACCTAAATAACAGTACTATTATCTTTCTTAAATTTTATGATTTTCTATGTGTGGATTATAAAGAGGACTCACTAAGCTGATGTTTATTTTTGCAGAGAGATCGTATGGACTCTAAATCGTCACCAAATTCTCTGAAAAATTCTTTCAAACTATAAAAGAATATAGTTTAAAGGAACCCAAGATAATCTTTTATAAATGTGTTTATTAATTCAGGCCACATATTTTGAATACATTTTAACTTTGAGGTATCAAACAATAGTTTCATTTTCTTCTGAATAAAGATACTTAAAAACCACAGTCAAATATATTTTTATTTCTAAAGTGTTTGCTGAACTATGACACTCAAGAGTATACCAAATTTTCTCAATTAGGGCGAATAAACAAAGTTTGAACATAAATAATTTCCAAATATTGACACCTATTGTTACATTTCTCAAATTCAAAACAAAAGTATGTCAGGAATTAAAGTTCAATAAATAATATCTAATCATTAGTTATTGAATGTCTAAAATCATATGATTCCATACATTTTGTTATTCATGTCTACTAACTTTAGATTTTTAAAGTTTAAAATAGAAAATGTAATCTTACTTTCTTTAAGCTTTAATTAAGGACAGAATATTCAGAAGTGTCTAACACCTGCTTTATAATAAGTACCGCATTATTTCAAATGCCAGATGGACCAATTAAAATATTCTTTCAGATGATGTAAAATCTTATGATGTAGGTTGTTTTTTTAATCCAAATTTAAATATGCACTATAAGAATGTAAAATTATCTAAGTACATGTTAACGAAATAACTTCATTTTTACCATGAAGGGAATGCAAAGGACTAAGTCTTTTTTTTTCCACTCCTCCATGATGACCTCCCCATTCTTATCGTTTAATTTCACTAAGCTTTACTACCTGAGTTCTTGTTTCCCCATGATTATTACTGTTAGAAACAGCTAATATTTTACATGGAAAATGAACACCCTAAAACAAAGAGAGAATTACAGGCTTTTAATCTACAATTAACCAGAAATTAAAATTGATTAAAGAAAAAAGGTATAGAGAAATATAGACAAAAATTTGTGTATATTTTACAAAACCTATAACTTCAGCCAGCTCATATGTTTATACCAACTAGTTAGTTATCATTTATTTCATTCATGTAGTAGGAACCCTATTAGTAGCTCCCATCAAGATCATCCATCTAGTACATATTTTCCACACCCTGAAGGTGTAAGTTTGGTGGAACTTCCTCAAAAGCATTATTCACAGTCCCTAACACCTTTTTTATACCCATTATTTGTAAATAGCTGATTATGCATAAAGTGATTGGGTTCCCTATATCTGCTCACTGATTCAGAAAATAATTTCACAATTTTACTATCATCAGGCAAAGATAATAGCTTTATCCTCTGTTTTGGTGATTTGTTTATATCTAGTTCATAACATTTAGTGCCTTCCTTTCCATTTTCTTGTTATACACCTTTCTTCTCCAATAACCTCTAAAATCCTCTGGGGTTGAGGCCTGGTGTCATCCGTCTTGTATCTCTGATGCCTGGCACCATGCCTAGAATACTAAATGTTTCCAAGCATGTGGCTGTGGGCTATGGCATATGTGGCTCTTAGTCTCATCAGAATCTAAGGCTCCCATCTTTTCATACCGATAAATATAATTACCAGCATCACTAGGGGGCAACCTCAGTATGGAGCAACCAGAGCTACTGCCTAAGCCCATGGCTTGCAGAAATTCACACTACTATTCAGCAGTGACCCAGAAAGACCAAATATTAGTTGATTCATGTTTAAACAAAGCCTTTTGACTTCTGTATACAACAGAAGCAGCCTGTCAGACGAGATGTTATCATGTTAACACAGCACTGTGTAGCCCCTGTGTTCTGTTTCTTCTTTCTACATAAAACTTTTCATTGAGGTTCTTTAAACACACACTGTTTGCCTTTATTTGGTTTGAATACATCTATCCACCTATATATTCAAAACAACCTGAGATCACAACCTGAGGGCTATAAATATCATGTTTGTAGACTCACAGGTATCTAAGCTCATCGTGAAAGCATCCCGTATGTTTTAAAGTCTTTGAAGTCTGGAGAGCTTGGGAGACTACAGTTGAACAATTGTTCATAGCCTTCCTGACATTAGGAACACAATGGTCAAATCTTATGTCTAATAGTCTAAAGCTACAGCCAAATAGGATGCTCAATGGCACATTTAGTTACAGAAGCCAGTAATCTCCCAATAAGATGGGAGAAAAGGAGATCAGTTTTTAAGTGAGATCTTAATCAGGAAGTTATCTTTCCCAACGAAAGATTCAGGACACATTGGAGAATGCATACTGCAGTTTACAGACCATAACACTGAGTTCTAACAAGAGAGAAAAGAAGAAACTCCATTTTCTTCTAAATATAGAGACAAATAATTCTGAATAATAGTAAGTCAATCAGACAGGAAGCATTTTTCTATCAATTGGAAATAAGAAAGGGATATGTGCCAAAACATGGATAAAATTTTAGGACTCAGAATGAACACTAAGAAACTGTATAAACAAAAATAAACTTTGCATAAAATAAGTGTGTGTGTGTGTGTGTGTGTGAGAGAGAGAGAGAGAGAGAGACAGAGAGAGAGAGAGACAGAGAGAGAGAGATAGAGAGAGAGAGAGAGAGAATGCCAGAATATCACTTGGTATATACTTGTTCCCACAGAAATAGAAGAGCAATATGAACCAGGTAAGAATAAAGACTACTTATTTAAAAACATTTCAAGAGTTCATTAGTGTTGAGGCATAGAAGTTTATATATCATTTATCATTAAGCATGTAGGCCAGGTGCGATGGGTCACACCTGTAATCCCAGCACTTTGGGAGGCCAAGGCAGGTGGATCATGAGGTCAGAAAATTGATACCATCATGGCTAACACAGTGAAACCCGGTCTCTACTAAAAATACAAAAAAAAAAAAAAA
>NW_012103120.1:287725-305028 GCF_000951045.1 Mandrillus leucophaeus | reverse complement strand
GAAGGAAAGAAGAAAGGAAAGAAAGAAGGAAAGAAAGAAAGGAGAAAGAGAAAGAAAGAAAGAGTTTATGTATATGTATACACACACACACACACTCAATTTGTTTTCTTTTATGAAAATTTGTTTTGTTATTATCAACCTAAATTCCCATCAATGGTAGACTGGATAAAGAACATGTGGTACTAAAACACCAAGCAATACCACACAGCCATAAAAAAGAATGAGATCATGCCCTTTGCAGCAGCATAGTTGGAGTTCAGAGGCCATTATCCTAAGCAAACTAATGCAGTAACAGAAAACCAAATACTGCATGTTCTCACTTATAAGTGGGAGCTAAACAGTGAATGCTCATGGACACAAAGAAGGGAACAGCAGACACCGGGGCCTACCTGAGGGTGGAGGGAAGGAGGAGGATGAGGATAGAAAAACTATCCATTGGGTACCATGCTTATTACCTGGGTGATAAAACAATCTGTACACCAAGCCCCCATGACATGCAATTTGCCTGTATAACAAATCTGCACATGTACCCCTGAGTCAAAAATAATAGTTAAAAAAAAATTTTTTTTAATGTGTTGCTCTTGACTTATAACCCTCGACTAAAGAAGCCCTTCAATAATTTTTATAGAAAATGTTTCATACTGAGTGGACTTTCCCTGACTAATGCAGGTGGGAAAAGTGAACAAATCTGGATGTAGCAGTCTTGAGAATCTTGTTTTACTAGAACATAATTATTGGGAGTACTCTACATTATAGCATATCCTGTGCAATAGGAAGCACCTTAAAAACATGTAGCACCTTATTTCTATAGGTGGCAGTGCGAGGCAGATACACTTAAGAGTGAAGTTTAGATGCCTGCTCTTCTTCATTCATCAATGACCTGGTTTATTTCAGCAAATCTGTTAAGTCTCAAAAAGTTTTGTTAAAATATAACCTGATAAGCAAATAGAACTTAAATTTCCATTGAAAATGATGTTCCTTGATATTGTATGCACTAGAATCTGTGATCTGTGAGGCTCTTTCCAGGTCTAAATTTTCATAGTATATGCACATTATATTTATATATGTGTGTGTGTGTGTGTGTGTATATATATGTGTGTTTGTGTATGTGTGTACATAGTAGTTTCAAAATTACCCCCTGAGACAGAAGCTCCAGCAATAATGGCAATTCTCTCAGTGACCTTGAAAGAGGACACTCTAAGGACTTGTACTGACAATCACAATTCCAAGAATCATCAGCATAACTTTTAAAATCATTTTTATTTCTTGAAGCTAGAATCAATGCCTCAAAAAACACCTTAATTTATTTTTTCAAATTCACACAAGGGAATTTAGAAACTATTCCTCCTACTGAAATTAGTTCATATAAAAGAAAAAAAAACCCTAATCTTTCTGGTATAGAATTATTTTCCATAAGATTAGGATTTATATTGATAGAAATTCAAGGAAATTTCTTCCTTATGTGTTATTCTTGCATCTTAGAGGCCCATTCAGTAAACCATTCTTCTTTTAAATTTATCAACCCTACTGTCTGATAGCCTAAAGTTTTCCTTTTTTATGTATTTTAATATATTTATTAGCAGGCATTTATTTAGCATCAACTATGGACAAGGCTCTGTTCTAATGAAAACGATAGCTATACATACATTTGATACATAGCGCTTTCCTAAAGGAGCTTAAAACATGTTTATTATGTTAAATTATATGAAACAATGTAATAATATGTGCAATGTATATATCACCAATGTATTAATGCATACACATATATGATACTACAATCACAAAAATCTGTGTTTTGAGCACCAAATAAATAGAATAATCACGAATGCAACATAGTATGTCAGATTTTTCACCATAAAGTGAAGTGGTTAGGAAAAGCTTTATAAGCGATGTGGGAATTCAATTGTGTGTTGTATTAGTCCGTTCTCACACTGCTATAAAGATCCTACCTGAGACTGGGTGATTTATCAACAAAAGAGGTTTAATTGACTCACAGTTCTGCATGGCTCAAGAGGCCTCAGGAAACTTACAATTATGGTGGAAGGGGAAGCAGGCACGTCTTACATGGCAGCAGGCCAGACACAGAGTGAGAGCACGAGCAGGGAAAACTGCCTTATAAAACCATCAGCTCTCGCCAGAACTCACTCACCATCAAGAGAACAGCATGGGGGAAACTGCCTCCATGATCCAGTCACCTCCCACCTCGTTCCTCCCTGGACATGTGGACATTATGGGGATTATAATTTGAGATGAGATTTGGGTGAGGACACAGAGCCAAATCATATCATGTGTTAAAAGTCAAGAAACTTCAAATAAATTTAGAACTTTAGTAGATCTAAAAAATAGCATAATAAATAGGCTAACGTATAGTGTGTCTAAGATGCTTTGAAGTGACAAGAATAGACTAGACTTGTGGGAAAGGGAAGAACTGAAAGATCCACTTGGTGAGGTAAGTTAAACTCAGATTCTGAAGTGTTTTGTTTCCAAATAAGGAGTCTTTGACTGTATTGTTTTATAGAAAATTAGAAGCCATGGTAGGTTTTTCCCAAAATAAATTATTTTGAATACAATTTTATGATGTTTAGTCATAGATGAATTCATATCAGAGTATTAGAGAGAAAGAAACTGGAGATAAAACACTTGCTCGGGGACTTTTTCAAACTCTGCGCCAGATGTGATTTAGAGCCTGACCTATATATTATTGGAACAGGAGGGAATGAACACTTCCAAAAGATGGCTTTTTGAAGAATGGGCAGGTCTTGATAAAGGATTTGTTGTGATGGGGCATAAAGCATAGAATAATTCAGGTTTAATCCTGGGTAATTGAAAGGTGCTTATATCATTAATAGAGAAAAGGATATTTGTTTTGAGAAGTAAGGATATCTCCATTATACAAGTTCAATTTGGGGTAATAGTGGATCATCCAAATGGATATGATTATTGAAATATGAAGACATAAAACTTGAGATACGTATGTATAATGATGCCTGAACAAACAGGAAGGAAATTTGCTAATGAGAGATCATTTGTGATGATCAAGATTGCAGGCTCCATGAAAGAGTAAAAAACAAAGCAGATCTGGGGCAATAAGAAGGGAGAGGGAGGTATGTACATCACGTGCATTTAAGAAACTTAACAATGAAGAGAAGAAGAAATAATAATAAATATGGGTAAGCCAAGAAAAGTTTTCTTTGTTTTTCACAAAATTCTCTATATGTAGCCAAGTTGTTATTCATGAATGAAGACAAAATGTATTCTCATATATGCAATGCCTTAGAATATCTGTCACCCAGATACTTTGCTGAATATATCGCTGAAAATTTCAGAACAAATAAAGATTACCCGAAATCCAGGTTTTAAGAATATAGAAACACCAGGAAAATAAAACACTCATAAGTACTGAAACTTTTTAAACATATAGAAATATGTGTAAGAAAATATATATGTGTGTATATATGTATGTGTGCATATATATTAATATGTTTTACATGTATATTTGTGAGTATGTCATATCAATACCTTCAGGGCTTTTAAGAGAAATATGAAAAATTAATAAAAAATTAAATGACATCTATCACCATATGAGTATAAGAAGTAATATAAATTTTCAAAAGATACTCATCAAAATATTCCTGAAATGTAAAAGTGGGACTCTTTGGACCTAAGGACCCATTCGACATGGCTTCCTAGGTTAACCTGCCTGCCCTTAAAGGAAGCTCTTCTAGAGAGAGTTGTCAGGTTCTTAGCAGAAGAGCCAATTCCTTTAAGTGAATGTCATGTTTCACTGAAGTAAAAGAATGAAGACAAAATCGAAAAATTTGAGGTGTGGACTACAGTTTACTCTAATTAGACATTCAATTAGAGCCCTAAAAAAAAAGTAGAATCTCAGTTAATAACTTCTAAATAGAATTAAAGAACTGGGGCGAAGGTAGTCACACTTTATAGCGTTTTTGCAAATGTATCATGAAATCCATTCTTTCTTTTTAATAATTAATTAAAACTTTAAAATTCTCTTTGTAACGGTTTTATTGGGTGATGTAGCTACACCACAGGAAATATTTATTCAGAGAATTTAATGGCATAAAATTAATTTCCATTGATATGATTTTGATTTAAAATTTAAGAACATCTGAACCGTAGGTTTCTGAAAAGGTGTTAAAGGCCTTCTGGCTGTTTCTTTCATCAACTTTTGTTTTGCTTTTACTATCCTACCTCATATCTAGCAGGCATGCTATAACATGTCCAGGAGTTTGAAAAATAAATGATTGCAGCTGTCAGTGCCTCCTGCCTGAATTCTTGAGTTTCTTTATGAATATTCGGCTTGTGCTGTGTTTTCCCCTAGCAAGTTATTTCTAAAGGAAGCATGATGGCTCTTTCATGTAAATTAATTTCTACAGCTGTAACTTTTACGCTTAGCCTGGGGCTCTTCTTTGTGACTTTTGCATTTATTTAAAACATAGCATTTTGAAAATTATAATGTATTTTTATTGAGTTTAAGCTTTATTGGAGACAGCTTGAAATTATTACTGGATCTGCATTTTAAAAACAACTAATAAACATGTCCCTCTTAAATAATTGCTTGGTGACTATTTTGTCACTCTGGCATTCTTCATTTGAACAGGCTGCTTCCAGTGCAGACTTCATCTGTTTGCCCTTGTCCTCACCATGTTTTTTTTTTTTTTTTTTTTTTTTGTTTAGTTAGCCTAAGGAAACTTTTGTTCAAACACATGATTTAGCCCAAATTAAGAAATGTTATATTTTGAGTATTTTGGAAATTCAGGCTTTCCAAAATTGCTGCGATCAGCCAAGATACTTTATTCTGGCAAACTAAACATTTTAAAACTATAATTAAAACAGTTTTTTCTGAGTTATCGAATTATTCTCAAAATTGTGTCAATGCTAGCCACTTTGAAAACTATACTCTGGTTTTACTAAGTGTAGAAACTGCTACAGTCATTTTATACTCTTTATCTTCTTGATATAATCTTAAATTCTACCTAAAGACATCAAACCTTGTTTTATTATTGATTTTCTGAAGTCTCTTTGGAAGGAATATTTTTTTAAAGACAGCCAAATAATAGATATCATTGGGAAAAATCTCTTTAGAATTAATATTCATCTACACTGTAGAAATGACAATTTTAAAGAGAGTGATTATTCTTTTTATTAAAGTAAACAATTATTTTTTGACATTCCACATATGATAAAAACTTTACTAATAACAGGAAAAAAATAGATTACATAGGAGTACGATGTTTAAAAAAGAATACTTTTAGGCAGTTTACATCACAACATGAAGTATAACTGGGCATTTCGAAGTCAGAGGGAACAAGGTTCAAATCCTAAGTCCTCTACTTATGAGCTGTGTGACATTGGATGACTTCACTGACATCTCTCTACTTCAGTTTTACCATAGAAAAAATGGGAGCTATAACAGTAGCTACCTGGAAAGGCTGTGGAGAAGATGAAATGACAAAGTGAGTGTAAAGTGACTGGGGTAGTACCTGGCAGAGTAAGAAAGCTGCTACAAATAGTTGTGGAATTACTACCTACATTGATTTTTTTCAGGTAGCGTTTTCAAATATATGTAAACATACACCAGATGTATTTACACAATAGTTTTCTACTGAGTATTCTGCACGCGTATATCTCTCTGTATGAATTTATTAATGGTAAACAAATACGAGGTCTGACTTTTGGAAAACTCAACTCTGGAAAAAAATCTTATTAACATTGAACATTTGGGTAGGTATAATTGATATTTCATTGTTAACTGGCAAATCCCCTATTACTTACAGATTCAAGCATTTCTGTTTACATTAGCTGGCCACTTGGATTTGTTATTCTGTGTAGTGCATATTTATGTCCTTTATGTCTATTGTGCTACTTGTTTTCCCCACCTTTTTAAAAGTTTCACAACGTGTACAAGCTTTTTGTATTACACATATAATAACCCTCTATCTGTTTTTTGTGGTGTGAGCAATGTCCCACAAATCTGTGATTAGTCTACCGACTTTGCTAATTTTTTTTGTTTTTATTTTTATTTTTTGCTTCATAGAAGTTCCTAGTTAGAAGTTCCTAGCTATAGGGTGACCTATGTATTAATATCCTTGTCTATAAAACAAAGATGATAATAACTACCTTACGGCAATTTTTATAAGAATTTATATAAGTAACGCACTTTTTAAAAATGAATAACTGACACATTGTAAGTGCTCTTATCACTTCCTAAAGAAGATGTCATCAAATGTGTTTTTCTTTTGCCATTACATTTTAAATTTTCAGTTCTAAACCCAGAATCATCTTATCTCTATATTATATATCGAATTTCCCACATGTTCTTGCAAAATTGCCAATGTCTGTTTTTTATTTTATATTTTATAGTACTTTTTAATTCTTAGATATGAGTTTTTTTCAAGATTTCTAGTTGTTCTAACACTCTTTATGAAATAATCTCTTATTTTCCTACTCAGCTGAAATGCTTGCCTTGTCATTTAGTAAATTTGTATGTTCTGGGACGTATTTCTGAATTTTCCTTTCTGTATCTCTAATCCTAAGCCAATACTCTATTGATTTCATTACAGTGGCTTTACAGTTTTTTTGTGATATTTTCTGTTGTTATATCTCTCTTCTATATTATTTGAGAAACTTTCTTAGTTATTTTTGGCAATTTATAATTTTATATAATTTGTATATAATTTGCCCAGTTTTATTTCAAAATCTAATTTGTATCCTAATTGAAATGGCATGATATATGTATATTTATTTTTTAAATGGCTTCTGAATTTTACCAGATTCATTTTCATTGTTTATCGATATAATCATATGTTATTTACATCTTTCAATCTGGTGATATAATGAATTATACAGATTTCCTGATACTGAAATACCCTTGTGTAACTGAACAGTCTAGCCTGAAAATACAATTTAAAACTTTTTTTCTTTTTTCCCTAGTCTCAAGATGTAACCTTGAAGCTTACAGCAGAAACCTTTTTTCTTTTCCTTAGTCTTAAAATATAGCCTTGAAATGTACTGTCTTCGAAACACCATTTCCCTCCCTTTGTCCCCATACGCTCCCTTACACTACGAACATTTGTCTAACTGTATGCTTCTATGTAATTATATGCTTACTTAGAAGTTCCAGGAACTAATCTTGAAACAGACCAAGCGTAGAAACCCAGCTACAAAAATCCAGAGATTACTTCAAGACAGTTAGTCAACAACCCAGCCATTGTTGAGATTACAGCAGCCCACACTCCAGGTGGACCATGGCTTGAGATAACCACCAGAACAAGACACTCCCACCTTGTACTCAGCAGTCTGCCAGCATGCCTCCCATTGCAAGTTCCCCTTTTTAAGCTCTCCTGTCCAGCCTAAAGTGTGAAGTGGTTGCTTTGGAAGAGAATCTGGCTGTTTCTCCATTACTAGTGTCGGTTAATAAAGTCACTTTCTTTCTACCATACCTCACTGTTGTCACTGGATTCTGTAAGTGATGAGTAGCCAGGCCTGCATTTAGTTACAATATTTATTATTTATATTTATTTTCTTACATTATGATAGACATATATATCTTGGAAAACATCTACTTTAAAAAGATTATTTAGGTTGCCATATAGTTAATCAATATTTAACTATTGATACTCAGTAGTTACACAGACATCATAAAATAGTCCTACTCTCTGTTGGTAAAAGAGGCTCTAAATGTATCCAGAGAATCAATTTTATTCATGTATTATGCAGCTCCTTTGTCTTCTCACTTATGTTTTTCTCTAGCAGTCACATTCAAATGCAAAAGAAGTATACTGAAGTCTCCTAGGATAATTGTACTTTCATTAAGTCCTTGCATTTCTAATAGGTTTTGTCCTGTTATTTTCCTGCTAAATTGTGTATGACTTGCAGAATTTGGATGTATATATATTTCTATCTTTTATCATAATCTAGTGCTTTCTAGAATTCTGTTTAGTTCTATTAACCTTGAAAACTACCTTCTCTGGTAGTAATACATCAACTCCCACATTCCTCGTATATGAATGTATCTGGAAACTCTTTGTTAACTTGTTTTCAGTCTCAGTCTGTAGCACTTTACCTTAAATATGTTTCATGTAAACAGCTTATAGTTAGTTTTTCTTTGTCTTTACTAACCCATTGTGTCTTTTATATTTTTTAGTAATCTGAAAGTTCATCTAGCTATAGTCTGGATGCAGTGATGAGCCACAGTCAGTGAGTTCAAAGTGCTGAAATTTTCTTGGCACACGGTAGGAAGAAGGGGAAAACATTCATATATATGTATGTATACACACACATATGCATGTGCATACATATATATACATATATCTCCATGCCCCAACCATCTTTATATCTAAAAACTCAGCCAGAAAACATTGGACATTGGATATTTTTTCATTTTGAAAAAGTCTTGTACTTGTACAAATACAGTCTTCTACAGAATCATTAAATCTATCAAATAATCCTGTAATACGGGAAAAAACAAGTGTGCATCAGATAATTGAAATAAATCAGCCTGAAGTTTATCATAAATACTTGAAGAGTTATTAGAGATATTCATTTTCTATTGACATTGATTTTCCTCTTTAGCCTCATATGTATGTTGTGTATATCTCTCTATAACCTATTTTTAATTTTGTTATATTATTCTTGACTGAAGGAACCTCACCCCTAGTTCTGTGTTAACACTCTGTATAATATTTTATTGACCTCATTTTTGTTATCAATTTTTGCTTATTTCATCTATTTTATTTCATAAGCCTTAACTTGTCTTAAAACTTTGAGAGAAAACAGGAATTGATGCATAAACCCTTGTATATATATTTATATACATGAAAAGACATGAGAGCTTGATAGAGAATTCAGCTGGATTTTTCATGTATCCTTCCATAAAATTATATTTAATGAAAGATGGAAATTTTAATTGAAAATGGAATATAAGAATCAAGAGTATCTTTAAAAGGTAGTTATCAGGGAAGGGTGAAAATACTAACTCTAAATCTGAGATAATAACTTAATAACTGGGACAAGATACAATGCAGTGTAGATTATTTAATAGTAGAATCAATCTAGTGGTTATGACTGAATCTCATTTAGATCTGGATTCTATTATATTTAGTTTTAAATTATATTTTAGAAGCATAGAAAAGACATTTTTAAGAAACCCGCTATTATATACTAAATGATACATATAATCACCTATTTCAGTAGTTTTCAATCTTTATATGTATACACATACACACATACATTGCTAGAGAGAGAGTTTAAATTGTCTAGTAAAATTTCTACCATAGCTTTGAAAATTGCTCTCATTAAAGGAAAACAAAATTGTATAAGAAGAAACAAATTCCCTAGACCCTTCCTCAGAAATGTGAACTCAGTAGATTGCCTGTTGGAGCCCAGGAATCCACATTTTAAGAACTCTGATAATTTGGATGCAGCTGAGTGCAACTATACTTTGATAAATACCATATTGTTTCAATCACCTGATGAGCTCAGTTTCATTTTATTCTAATACTAGATATTTGTTTTTAGCTCTGTAGTAGAGATAAAAATAGTGTAAATGTCTCATCCTGTGAAGGTGAAACAAGAAGCAATATATTTAATTAGTATAATAGCAAGCACATAGTATGTGTACACTATGTATTAGCCTCTGTTTTAATCGATCATTTTCAATTATGGCAATGTTAACATTACACTATCGTTATCTAGTTAGGCACTTGTTCCCCTTTGAACTACAGCTGCCCTGAGGGACGAGAATGCTTCTTTTCTGCGTATGTACCTCTAGAATCTCGCTTAATGTCCGACATGTTAGGTGTTCTCAGTTTATTTGTGTTAAATAAATTAACAAACTGAAGTGTGCACACAGAAAAACCACTGAAGCTAGCAGGAGAGCTCAGAGCACACTAGAAGGAAAAAGAGTTATAAAAGAACCAGGTGATAATTTGACATAACAATGTGAGAAGATGAACATCCTGAGGCAATGCTTCCCTTGTCTCCTTTCATAATCTGGTTGAGTCCCTGGCTGTCTCCTCTGGGGAATAACAGCAACCTCATCTGCTCATACATGGACCCCATTCACTTTGCAGCTCTATCCTTGCCTCTGTTACCACCCACTTAGACTACCCCTGCTCCCTACCTTTGCTACTCATTGGATTTTGTAGCCCTCTACTGAAATAATTATATGGTATTAAACCAAAGGTATCACCATTGTTCTTTAAACTGAGTTCCTAATAGCACGTTAGTGGAAAATTTCTGTAAGAAAAACATGTTACTAGAAATGTTTCTACAATTTTATATCCTGTTTGTTTTTTTCTAAGAATATCCTCTATGATACTTTCTTAAGAGTATAAGTACAATTAAAACATTTATTAAAATGCATTAGAATAACAAAAGCAGCTATTGAAACAACACTAAATTTCCTGATCTATAGAAAAATATTAAAAAGTATTTCATTCATAAGCACTGTTTTAAAGCTAAACACAACCAATTTTAAATATTTCCACTAAATAACCTTAAATTCAAAGAGATATCTATAGATTAAAACATACATTTCAAAATAATTATGGTGTTTATATCATTTGCGGTGACAAGAGTTTACTAAGAATTAGGGTTTGCTTCTAAAAACGTTACTACTAATAAAATATCAGATAATTTGGGTATATTAAATAAGTTGCCACTTAATTATTGCTTTATTGCACTCAGTGATAAATTGAAAGAATTATTGCAACTTCCCAAAGAAAGTAAATTATCCTCAAGTGCGTATTATAGTTTAAGAGTGTAAGATTTAATACATATTAAAAATGATTTACTTTGGGAGGCCGAGACGGGCGGATCACAAGGTCAGAAGATGGAGACCATCCTGGCTAACACAGTGAAACCCCGTCTCTACTAAAAAAAAAAAAAAAAAAAAAAAAAAAAAAAACCTAGCTGGGCGAAGTGGCAGGCGCCTGTAGTCCCAGCTACTCTCAGGAGGCTGAGGCAGGAGAATGGCGTAAACCCGGGAGGCGGAGCTTGCAGTGAGCTGAGATCCGGCCACTGCACTCCAGCCTGGGTGACAGAGCGAGACTCCGTCTCAAAAACAAAATAAAAAATAAAAATAAATTTAAAAAATGATTTATTATAATTCTCCTCTTCCTTTCCATGATGATAGCTGCTTGAAGAAGGTAAACTCAATGATTTAATCTCTCCTACAGAAATGATATTTTCTAGCTTCTTGCTATATGCATATTTTTGTTGTCATGTTTTTCACTTTAATTTACTCCAACTGACACTACTTGATGTTAATATTTAGTCAGCAAGAATTTTCTCAATGTGTATTTTTAGAGGTTATGATAAATTAAGGCACTGAACATATATATGCATGTCAGTTTTCTTGGCAGATTCAGCTTCTAGATCAGCTCCCAGGTATTAACACAAACAGAGTTGATGGGGGCATCATATTGGTGATACTGTGATACAATATGGTAACACATTAGCTATGCTGTGAAACTGCATAACAGATGCAAAGCAAGATAAGAGGCTTTGAATTTTAAGTTAAATATTACTTCCAAATCATCTGAAGAGGACTTAAATTATGAACAGTACAAAATTATATTTGGAGCAGAATACATTCATTAAACAAATGTTTATCAAACATCCACTAGGTGCCCAGCCCTATCCACAATGCTCATAAATCGAAGTTGAAATATCACTGTCTCTCTTCTCAACAGAGCTCACTGTCTAACGACTACCAGGGAATCATACTGTGGGCATAAATACTAACTCAGGAGTCGGCAAGGTGGACAGGCAAGGTTTTTCACCTACCTTGGGAAATCAAGGAGAGTTTTCTTATAGAGGTAGTATTTAGACTGATGTTTGGAGAGTGAGTGTAATATCAGGTAAATTGAAGTGTGCATGGCTTGGAACTGTTAAGGGCATTACAAGAAAGTGAATGATATGCATAAAGGTTAGAGGGATGTGCCAGTTAAAGAGGATGTTAGGAGTTTGCTAGTAGTTCAAAACAGTTGAACTTCATGCTGTGTGTAAGATAGCAGTGAGATGGGAAGCTAAATAATTAGGGTCAAAGTACAGAGGGCCTTACGTGTCAAACAAAGGAGTTTGTCTTTTATTCTGTAAATGGTGGGGACACATAAAGGAATTCTATAAAAAATAAAAATAGATAACATTTATTAAGCACTTACAAGATGCAGGCACTACACTAAGCTGTATGTATGTATTCCCCATTTTTCCCATAAAATGAGCTATAAAATAGGTATTAAATTATGTCAGAAAACTAGAACCTAGAAAAAAAGATACTGGCCCAAAGCCACTTCATTTATTAGCAGATCTGAGCCTGAACCTTAATTTTTTAAATTCTAAGTTATCTTAACCACTGGTATTTTCTGTCCCAAAGGAAAGTCAAACAACCCATTAACATGTGAATTGCCACTGTGGCAGCAAGTTTGTAGAAGGACTTCCGGAATATAGGAACACAGACAAGAAAGTCATCAAGGAAGCTTCTTCAGAAGTAGAGGTGATGACTAATATGTGTTTCAATCAGAGACGGAGGAGAAATAAAAATATTTAAGATACAGATTTAAAAAAATAATACATTAATCCGGGAGGACCCTGACAAAAAGCAGAAAGCATATGGCACATTCAGACTACATAACAGAAAGCTTAATAAAGGCATTTTTAACAAAGATATAGGTATAGTTCAGGAAAATCATCCAAGGGTTTGGAACCCAGAGTTTGCAAAAATAGGGGTGGATTGCTACCCATAAGTCCTGAAGAGCGAGGGGATGCTGCCAATACTGGAACTCAGGAAAGCAGCAGAGAGAGGGCTGCACCAGGAACATTGGCATTTGGTAAAGGGACACAATCAACTCAGTGATCTCCCAAGAAGAGAGGAAAAATCCCATTCTTCTTCTATATGCTGCCTGAGACTCCTCTAGAAAAACCTAACCTGAGCCAGCAAGCAAGGATTATCACTGATTCAATCTGCAAGCATTAGCCTCTCTGGCACAGGGCAGGGTGAAGGAAGGCAGAGTAGAGAAATAGAGACGCAAATAGAAAATACCCAGCTCAAGCTAGAATATGAAGGTTAAGATGATTGGGAGAAGATAAGGAAAAGAGGGAAATAATAAAGGTAAGAAACTGTTAAAGAAATGGTTTGAGGTTTGATAGTAATAAATAAAATGAGTTAAGATAAAAAATTTTTTTTCTGTGTTGGACTTATTTCACTTAGCATAATGTCCTTCCACGTTGTCACAAATGGCAGGATCTCCTATTTTTTTTTTAAAAAAAAGGAGTAGTATTCCATTGTTTATGTATATATAATATAATTTCTTTATCCATTCATCTACTAGTAAACATAGGTTGATTCTATATTACTGTGAATAATGCTGCAATGAATATGGGACCACAGATATTTCTATGAGGTGCTCATATTATTTATTTTGGGCATAGACCCAGAAGGGTTGCTGGGTTATACAATAGTTCTGATTTTTTATTTTTTTGAGACGCCTCCATTCTGTTCTCCATAGTGGGCATACCAGTTTACATTTCCACCAACCATCTTCAAAGTTCTCTTTTCTCCACACTCTCAGCAACACTTGTTACCTCTTGACTTTTTTATAACAGCCATCCTAACAGGTGTGAGGTAATATCTCATTCTAGTTTTGATTTGCATTTCTCTGATAATTAATGATATTGAGTAGTTTTTCATGTATTTGTTGGTCATTTTTGAGTCTTCTTTGAAAAAGTGTCTATTTATATCCTTTGCCTACTTAACTGGGGTACTTATTTTTTGGGGGGTTTTTGTTTCTTTGTTTTTTGCCGTTGAGTTGTTGGAGTTCCTTATATATTTGTGGATATTAACCACTTATCAGAGTTTTTGGGAAAGATTTTCTGTCACTCGGGAAGCTGTCTCATCATTTTGTTGTTTACTATTTTGTTGTTTGTTTCCTTTGCTGTGCAGAAGCTATTCAGTTTGATATAGTTCCACTTATTACTTTTTCTGTGTGTTGTCTGAGTTTTTGACATGATATCAAAAACCATTGTCAAGGCCAATATCAAGGATTTTTTCTTTATGTTTTCCTTTAGGAGTTTTGCTGGTTCAGTTCTTATGTCTAAGTCATAATTCATTTTGAGTTGATTTTTGCATATGATGTAAGGTAACGGTCCACTTTCATTATTATGCTCATGGATATTTAGTTTTCCCAACAGCATTTATTGAAGAGACTATTTTTTCCTACTATGTCTTCTTGATAACCTTGCCAAAGATCTGTTGATTGTATATGCTTGAGTTTATTTCTGGGCTCACTATTCTATTCCATTGGCCGGTGTCTATTTTTATGCCAGTGTCATACTCTGCTGATGACTATAACTTTGTAATTTATTTTGAAATCAGAAATTGTAATGCTTTCCATTATAATTTTTCTTTCTCAAGATTAGCTATTCAGGATCATTTGTTGTTCTATACAAAGTTTAGAATTTTTTTCTATTTCTGTAAAAAATGCCATTGTAATTTTCATAAGGATTGCATTGAATCTGTATATCACTATCAGTAGTAAGGCAGTAACATGGTTGAACCTGGAGGTCATTAGGCTAAGTGAAATAAGCCAGACAGAGAAAGTAAAATACTACACGATCTTATCTGTGGAATCTAAAAAAATATTGAATATGTAGAAATAGAGTAGAATGGTGGTTGCCAGAGGCATAGCGTTAGTAGGAAATGAGAAGGAGGTCAAAGAATACAGACTTGCAGTTATGTAAGATGAATAAATATAGCAATCTAATATGTATCCTGAAGAGTATCATTAATAATACATACTTTATACTGAAATTTTTCTAAGAGAGTAGATTTTAGGTGGTCTTACCACTCATACAAAAAAATGGCAACTATGGAAGTATATAGTTTAGTTTTCTTGACTGTAGTAAGCATGTCTACGTGTATATATATTTATCAAAACATACTCTATACCTTAAATATATACAATAAAGATACATTTTTGAGATGGAAATAAAACTAATTAACAGAAGATTGGGAATACATGACCATTTGTAAAATACTTTCAAATAATCATCTGATTTGATCTTCATAATGATGTAAAATACGGCTTGTATTTTATTATTGATTATTTAATGTTATTTCATTAATTATTTAGAAATATTACTTTTCCAAGATAACTGATCTGCCAAGTCAACTGATTTCAAGATCCTTGCCCTTCCCAAGCTTCTGTCAGTCTTTCTCTGGGAAGATAAGTAAACCCATAGATGTTTAGCCATTTTACTGCCTACCTCTTCCTTCCAATACAATAATTTAAAGTTTATCACAGATATTATTTTACCTTTTAGAAATAGAATAAAATAGATAGAAATGATTGTTTGGAGAATATTCCCTCAATATTACTCTTGAGGGAAATATACTTGGTCTTGAATCTTATATTAGTAATGTGAAATCCTATATATAGAAAATAATTCTTCAGTAATTGGTACATCCCATAGCAGGAATAAATACCATATCTGAAGCCCTACTATTCTAACAGCTTCTGTGGAATTCTAAAGTGATGTTTCTGCCATCCATTGATACAGACATTACAGCTTTGGAAAAGAATTAAATATTTTTTGTAACAAAATGGAACATGAATATACATAGTACTAAAACCGATTTTTTATTTTTCACATAACTTACTTATTTTATGGAATTATAACAATTAATTTTATTAAAATAACATTCTTACATCTGTTCCTTTTACAAACATGCCCAGATGAATATAAAAAGTAAAACAATAAGCTCTGTTAAGGTAAGGACAGTAGCTCTAATTTATGTCAGAAAATACTCTCTGGATAAATAATGGGTGATCAGTAAAAGGTGATGATGGGTCTATATTGGTTACTTCACATTTACACTGTCTCCCCAATGTGTCAGTCACTTTACTTCACAAGATACATGGATACTTGTCTAGGACCAAGCTTTCTGCAAGTTTTCATTTCAGTACAATCATGCATTTAGGGGAGAGTACGTGTGAAGATGCATGCACACGCACACACTCACACACACACATACAGGCACACATACAGAGAGAGACAGACTTTGTTGTTCTATATCCATCAGGAAGCTAAATATTTTAACTAGTGGAGATTTGAAATCAGAATTATTACCATCAACACCAGAGATCTTAAAGAGAAAAAAAAAATGTTATTTTTTGTGTTTACTATACAAAAAAATTTAATCGTAGGTAGCAGCTCTGTACTAGGACTGAGGGAAAAATAGGAAGAGGAATATTTACCATAAATTAGAAGCTTGGTGCCCTGAAACCTGGTTCTTAGACCACAGATGAGTCTGCTCAATTACTGCCGCTGCCTCTGAGGAGCCCTGATGACACTGATGCTGAGATACTGATGGAAGCTGCTGGCTGGGGCCATGGCTGCTACTAAAGTGATGTTGATGGTGCCTGGAAAACAGGTAGAAAACACTCTCTCCCTTCATCCTACCTTCCAGCGTCCCTCTAATATGTCCTATTGGTATAACTGTACAAACCAGCAGGTGGCCAAAGAGTTGGGGAAGTGAAGTTTGTAGACTGCCAGCCCCACTACCACACAACAGAAGATGGAAGAGTATATTTGGAGTTAAGAGACAACAGGTAAATAATTGGCACAGTCACCCTTTTGGCTACCCAGCATTCACATGCATTCTTCCACACACGTTAGAACTTCCACACAAGAAAAACAAATTCTTATCTCTAACAAGACACAATTACATTTAGTGCAAAGTCACTCTCACTCTTGAATCAAAATGAAGAAATACAAAGTCTCATCATAACTGTCTCTAGGAAATAAATTATTTTTCATATTCATTCACTGTCCTATCTTTTTATTCTGTAACATAAAGCCAAATTGTAAAATTAACTACTAACAACAATTTTTATACTAAATAACAGAGAAACAAAGGGACAAAACATTAATATACAAAAAAATATATTATATATGTATATGTAATCAACAATATATATCAAATATATATGTTATATATGTCAAAATTATATAAAAATATTTACATACATATACATGCACAGTATGGAATGGCTATATCAAACTATTTAACATATGCTTTCCCTCACATATTTAACATTTTTCATGTGTGGTAAGAACTTTTAAAATCTATTATCTTGGCAATTGTCAAATATTACAATATATTGCTATTAACTGTAGTCATGATTTACAATAGACCTATTGAACTATTCCCCTTGTCTAACTGAACTTTGGTTAAGATTTGTTAATATTATAGATTTATTTTGTTACATCATATATAT
>NW_012103120.1:286061-287675 GCF_000951045.1 Mandrillus leucophaeus | reverse complement strand
ATATACATGCACAGTATGGAATGGCTATATCAAACTATTTAACATATGCTTTCCCTCACATACTTAACATTTTTCATGTGTGGTAAGAACTTTTAAAATCTGTTATCTTGGCAATTGTCAAATATTACAATATATTGCTATTAACTGTAGTCATGATTTACAATAGACCTATTGAACTATTCCCCTTGTCTAACTGAACTTTGGTTAAGATTTGTTAATATCATAGATTTATTTTGTTACATCATATATATTATATATACATATATTTTTAATGATTATTGAAGAAAATATGCAGACCTGTTACAAAAACAAAAAATCCTGTTTCTGTAATTGGTCACAAATCTATAGGTTTTCTTTTTACATTCATGTTTTTCCTTTTTTATTCTATGTTCTTATTGCCCTCCTCTGGCACCACAGTTGTTTAGGTTTCTTTAGTTGATGGTCTGATTCAAGCTTTCCTAACAAGAGGAGATAAATACTGAGTGGTCTTGACTTTAGTAGGGTTGCATTTGCTTTCATTAATTTTGACATTTGAATATAGAAAAACTAAAGAGAATCTCAGAGGACTGACTTAGTCCCAGACATCTGCCTTCATTCTAGATCAGTCATTGAATTTCCTCTTGGTAATCTGAATTTACCACAACGTTTAGTAGAATTTCTTCCTTGTCTATTGATTCAATGGTAGGAGAAGTCCAAAATGGCTGTTGGCTTTCTCAATTTCCAATTCAGAGAAAATATTTTTATGTAACTATGAAAGCATTCTTCTCTTGAACTGAGTTGAAGTCCCTATTTTAAACTGATGTTTAAACTAACAGAACCCCACATTGCAAGAAGAGGAATCAACAATGCTATGAGTGATGTTCTGGCTTCTAGCTTTTGATTCCTATGCCACTGCATTATAGCTAGTTGAAGCTAGGTACCGCATCTGTTAGAGAATGTCCCAGATTTTATAAAGAATATATTTTATAGAGTTAAACAGTACTTGTTCAATCACCACAGCACCCTATAATTGATTTGATGTTTTGCATTCTCAATTGCCAAAATGATTCATTGTTTTGGTGATATGTACATGAAGCCTTAAACAGTTGCCTAGGCTTTCTTACATACTTATTACACACAGTAACCCTACTGCCAGATTTTTGCTGTGTTCAGATACAATGGAAAGGACAATCTTGAATAACTTTTTCTCCCCAGCCCTTGTAGAGTAGAAGTATAAGGTTAGATACATAGTCTTAGCTCTCGGAGAGGTATGTACCTATAAGTAACTACAGTGAATGTACCTGTGCATTGTCAGTTTTTGCTTTCTTTTTCTCATTCTCTGCTGTGAATTCTCTCGATTTCTTTCCTTTTAACAACAACAAACAAAACCTCCATTTCTCTTTATCCCCTCATCTCTGGTTTCCACTTTAGAACTGCCAGTTAACAGCCAATGATACTCATAAGCTTGGCCAATCTTTTAAAAAATGGTAGTAGGCTGGGTACGGTGGCTTACACCTATAATCCTAGCACTTTGGGAGGTCAAGTAGCTTGGCTTGGTGAAGCACGCCTGTAATCTCAGGTACTCAGGAGGCTAAGGCAGGAGAATCACTTGAACCCTGAAGGGGAAGGTTGCAG
>NW_012103120.1:272853-285696 GCF_000951045.1 Mandrillus leucophaeus | reverse complement strand
GAAGGGTCGCCGGAGTGACGGTTGGATCGGAAAACTAGCTGGAGGACACCCAAGTACTCTTAAAGCAATCCCCATGGTGAGTAAGAAGGGGGAGCTCAGAAGCATCAGGGTAACAATGGGATGCATATGGGTTTGGTTCGTTTCACCTTGGAACTTTTGCACACTGATGACGAGGAGGAACAAGAGTATAGCGAAGTAACAGAAGAGGTTACAGAGCATGTTTATTTGCCAGCTGAAGCTTAAGCGGCAAAGGAAGGAGAGGTTCATCCTTACCCTTCTGCACCCTCTCCTTATTATTTTGAAGAAAATGACCCCCCAGATCTTTCTTTTCCATAGGGCACTGGGCAAAAAGTAGTTGCCCCAGTGACTGTGCGAGCAGTGCCTCCAGCGACCACTCTTAGTTCTATTCAGGCAGGAATTCAGCAAGCTAGATGACAGGGTGATTTAGAGGCTTGGCAGTTCCCTGTTAGAATACACTCCGCAGATCAGCAGGGAAATACTATAGCTACATTTGAGCCTTTTCCTTTTAAATTACTCAAAGAATTAAAATAAGCAATAAATCAGTACAGACCAGGTTCTCCTTTTGTAATGGGACTGCTAAAGAATGTTACTGTTTCCAGTTGGAAGATTCCTACTGACTGGGATGCTCTTACTCCAGCTAATCTAACTCCTGCTCAGTTCTTACAATTTAAAACTTGGTGGGCAGATGAAGCTTCCATTCAGACTGCTCGCAATGCCCAGGCCCAACCTCAAATTAATATAACTGCAGACCAACTTTTGGGGGTTGGCAGCTGCACTGGTTTAGATGCACAACTGGTCATGCAGGATGATGCCATAGAACAGCTTAGAGGAGTGTGTGTTAGAGCTTGGGAAAAAATCACTTCAGGTGGGGAACAATACCCTTCTTTTAGTGCTGTAAAACAGGGACCAAGGGAACCATATGTTGATTTTGTAGCTTGGTTACAGGAGTCTCTTAAAAAGATGATTGCAGATTTGACTGTTCAGGATATAGTGTTGCAGTTATTAGCTTTAGACAATGCTAATCCCAATTGCCAGGCTGCTCTGTGACCTATCAGAGGGAAAGCACATTTACTTGATTATATCAAGGCCTGTGATGGTATCGGAGGTAATCTGCATAAAGCTACCTTGTTGGCATAGGCAATGGCAGGACCGAGAGTGGATAAAGGAAATACTCCATTTCCTGGGGCTTGTTTTAACTGTGGGAAGCATGATAATACTTAAAAAGAATGTAGAAAATATCAGCGAGTCAGGCCACTAGACAGGGGAAAAAAGAAAATTGTTGAACCTGAAATATGTCCAAAATGTAAAAAAGGAAAACACTGGGCTAGTCAGTGTCACTTTAAGTTTGATAAAGATGGGAACCCGATTTCGGGAAACGGCCCTGTTCTAAACTGGGGCATTTCCAGCTCAGGCCATTTCCTCACCCCTGTACAATGTCTGTCCCCCGCCACAGCCAGTAGTGCTACAGTAGATATATGCTGCACAAAAGCTGTGAGCCTTCGGCCTGGGGAACTCCTGCAAAAGGTCCCAATAGGAGTCTGTGGACCCTTGCCAGCAGGGACAATAGGATTACTTTTAGGAAGGTCTAGTTTTGAGTTTAAAAGGTATACAAATACATACAGGAGTCATTGATTCCGATTACAATGGGGAAATTCAAATTGTTATATCTACTTCTGTTCCCTGGAAAGCAGAGCCAGGAGAGCACATAGCACAGCTCCTGATTGTGCCATATGTGGGAATGTGAAAAAGTGAAATTAAATGAACAGGAGGATTTGGAAGCACAAATAAACAAGGCAAAGCAGCTCATTGGGTAAATCATATTAGTGATAAACATCCTACCTGTGAAATAACTATTCAAGGAAAGAAATTTAAAGGTTTGGTAGATACAGGAGCAGACGTTTCAATCATTTCTCTACAGCATGTGGCCAATTCAACCCGCTCAATTTAACATAGTTGGAGTTGGTAAAGCTGCTGAAGTATATCAGAGTAGTTATATTTTGCATTGTGAGGGGCCCAGTGGACAACCTGGGACTATTCAACCAATTATAACTTCTGTACCTATACATTTATGGGGAAGAGACTTATTACAACAATGGGGAGCACAAGTTCTAATTCCAGAACAATTATATAGCCCTCAAAATCAACATACAATGCATGAAATGGGGTATGTGCCTGGTATGGGACTGGAAAAGAATTTGCAAGGTTTGAAAGAACCGCTTCAAGTGGAAAAACAAAGTTCCCACCAAAGATTAGGAAACAATTTTTGATGGTGTCCATTGTTAGCCTCCAGAAACTATACCTTTAAAATGGTTAACAGATAAGCCAATTTGGATAGAACAATGGCCGCTAAGTAAAGAAAAACTGGAGGCTTTAGAGAAATTAGTTGCTGAACAGTTAGAAAATGGGCACATAGCTCCAACATTTTCCCCTTGGAATTCTCCAGTTTTCATAATTAAGAAAGAAATCAGGTAAATGGAGAATGTTAACCGACTAAAGTCAGTTATACAACCTATGGGAGCATTACAGCCAGGATTGCCTTCTTCTGCTATAATTCCAAAAAATTGGTCTTTAATAGTCATATATTTAAAAAATTGTTTCTTTACTATCCCTTTAGCTGAGCAAGACTGTGAACGGTTTGCATTTACAATTCCTGCAGTAAACAACCTGCAGCCTGCTAAGCGTTTTCATTGTTTCACAGATGGGTCTAGTAATGGTAAAGCTTCTTATTTTGGCTCAAAAAGTAAAGTTTTCCAGATGCCCTATACTTCAGCTCAAAAAGCGGAGCTTTAGCTGTAATTGAGGTATTGACTGCTTTTGATATGCCTATTAATGTGATTTCTGATTCTTCATATGTGCTTCATTCCACACAGTTAATTGAAAATGCTCAGTTACGATTTCGTACAGATGAACAACTGATGACAAAAGCAAAAAAGGAGGAAAAATAGAGATTACAGGACAGCCCATACACAAGTGAGTCTAGCATTATTAACTTTAAATTTTTTGAGCCTGCCCAAAGGCTAGATGTTATCAGCAGCTGAACAGCATCTACAGAAACCAGCTGCAAAGACAGAAACAGAACAACTGATTTGGTGGAGAGATCTAATAACAAAAAGTGGGGAAATAGGTAGAATAATAACTTGGGGTAGAGGTTATGCTTGTATTTCTCCAGGCCAAAATCAACAACCGATTTGGATACCATCAAGACACCTGAAACCTTACCATGAGCCGGATGTCAAAGAAGAGACTCCGGGAGGATCCCAAGGACCCCCGGTTGCAGCCATGTCGAGACTGATGCTGTGGAGGACCCCAACTGTCACGCGCAACACCCATCAAACACAGCCACCCACCTGGGGACAGATCAAGAAGTTGTCACAGACAGCAGAAGAAAACCCGAGGAAAGCGGGACAACCAGTCACAATAAATAATTTAATGGTAGCTATGATAGTGGTTATCACCACTGCCGTGAGTATTCCTTCAATAAGGGCTGGCAATAATGCCTGGATGCAATCACTCTATGACACAGTTACACATGCTTTCTGATCTCAGTATTTACCATAATAAATCTACTCCTATAATTGAGGCATATCGCCCTCAAAAACCTGTTTGTAAACAGGATTGGACCTGGTTAGAAAAAATGAACGTACTTGTTTAGGAAGATTGCATTGCAGAACAGGCAGAGGTGCTGCAAAATGATTCCTATGGAATCATTATTAGTTGGTCCCCTAAGGAGATGTTTAGTTTGAATTGCACCTCTCAGTCTGTGTGCCACAGTCACACTATGTTCAGATGATCTGAACAAAACGGTCAGATGGTAGAAATAATAAGAAGTATGACAAAAGTCCCTATTATCTGGAACCATGGCGGTATAGTGGCACCTCAACCTCCAATGATATGGCCCACTCTAGGAGCTAAACATAAGGATTTGTGGAAACTATTAAATGCTCTTAATAAGATCAAAATTTGGGAAAGAATAAAAAGGCATCTAGAAGGACACTCTACAAACTTGTCTTTGGATATAGCAAAATTAAAAGAGCCAATATTTAAAGCATCCCAGGCACACCTGAACTTAATGCCAGGAACTGGAGTGCTTAAAGGAGTTGCAGACAAATTAGCAGCTAGTAACCCATGTAAATGGATAAAAACACTTGGAAACTCTGTGATTTCAATGATGACTATGCTTTTAATCTATGTTGTTTGTCTTTGTATAGTCTGCAGATGTGGATCCCGACTCCTGCGAGAAGTAGCTCACCGTGACAAAGCTGCCCTTGCTTTTATCTCTTTGCAAATCAAAGAAGGGAGACATGTTGGGAGCAAGTCCCCCAAAAGTCTGGCCATAAACTGGCCGCAAAACAGGCCATAAAAAAAATCTTTGCAGCACTGTGACATGTTCATAATGGCTCTAATGCCCAAGCTGGAAGGTTGTGGGTTTATGGGAATGAGGGCAAGGAACACCTGGCCTGCCCAGGGCAGAAAACCGCTTAAAGGCATTCTTAAGCCACAAACAATAGCATGAGCGATTTATGCCTTAAGGGCATGTTCCTGCTGCAGTTAACTAGCTCAACCTATTCCTTTAATTCGGCCCATCCCTTCGTTTCCCATAAGGGACACTTTTAGTTAATTTAATATCTGTAGAAACAATGCTAATGACTGGTTTGCTATTAATAAATATGTGGGTAAATCTCTGTTCGGGGCTCTCAGCTCTGAAGGCTGTGAGACCCCTGATTTCCCACTCCACACTCTATATTTTTGTGTGTCTCTTTAATTCCTCTAGCGCTGCTGGGTTAGGGTCTCCCCGACCAAGCTGGTCTCGGCAAGTTTTGTAACTAATACATTTTGCTTAATTTTATATTAATAATCATAGTCTCTCCATATATAATGAAGATTTTTTTATGGCCTTTTCCCTACATTTTACTGACAACAGAATTTTGAACAACCTTTTTTGTGTGAAATCATGCTACCTTGGAAAGTTATATGCAAGGACAACTTCTTGCTGTCGACTTTAGCTAATTACATCTAATGATGTATTGCATAAGCCTAGTGATCCATCAAACTATCTAGGAAGCTCATAGATAAGTAGGCCTCTGTTAAATATATATTGTAAAAGATAACTTTGTACTATTGTATATTATAATCCATGATATGATAGAAAAACACCAAAGGTAAAGAGGGTGTTACTTCACTAAATGATGAAGTTTTAGGTTTACAATTTTCTTTAGGAAACATTCAGTCTATGTGCGTTGCTATTTTTTTAAATGCATTTTGCTTTTAATTATTTCTTCAAACTCCAGAGAGGTAAATTTAAATATTATATCTGACGAATCCTATGGACAAGCCTATAGCCAAGTTATTTTATCTTCCCAACCTTCTATTTCTTTCTTTGTTGTCTTTTGTTTGTTTGCTTGTTTTTGGTTAAAAAAGGAATAGTTACACTAGTTAAGTAATAAGCAATGGGGGGTAGATTTCCATACTGTGTGTGACCACCAAAGCCACTATGTTGGAATCTTTTCCATTCCACACATCATTACTACTCTCTGAGGATCAAGGAGCTCAATTTAGACATGGAGTATATGTGAACACTGAACAATTCAGACTTGAGCTCAGCAAAGTACTGACACATAGGCCCACCTGATATACTGGTGACTCTAGAATGTCCCAGCCTGAGAATGAGGACAGCTCCATCAGGTTCAAAGAACAAGGGCTGCTATTTAGACAGTTGACTGGTTTCTAAGAACTCCCTAGACACCTCTTGTAGGTGATTCCCTCTATTGTGCTTAATAACACTCCAGTTATTTAGATCCTTTTCCCAACACTATCTTCTCCAAAGTTACACTGTTTTTCTTTCCCTCTCTGCTGAGCAAAAAGCACACAGACAAATGTTTATAGCTATGTGGAATTAATAGAAAATAGAGGGTACTGGAGAAAAGTGTAAAAGTAGAAAAGTAGCCACGTACTAACCATCATTCTCATTCTTGGTTTCAAAAAGAAAAGTGTGCCTCAGTGAGATTCATCTGTAATAGTCATACCATGAAAAAGAATCCTGGTGTGGGATTCTAACTATATTAATGTTCTACATATTGATAAGCACAAGTGAAGGGAACACCTGGAAGACTATGTAATAACAGAATTTTTCTGGTTGAGGAACTGTTCTCATTTGAAAGGTGGAGCCTCTGAAACAAGCAACTAGAATCTGTCAGTGCTTCCACTGAGCTAACTCAAACCTGCTGAGGTGGATTTTTACTAAGATTCTAAAAGAGAAAGAAAATGAACTTCCAGGGTTCTTCATACTTATTTCTCCTAACTATTCTAGTATTTCAACCCTCATTTTCTATAGCTTGAGGGAGCGGATGGGAAAATGAGGGTTGTCATCATGTTCTCTACGGAATTTTATTTTCAATTTTCTTTACCAACTTCATCTGTGTACTACTTTTTGGTTCTTAAGAACCCAATTCGAATTTTTTAAAAACATGAGCACCAACAGTTTCTTTTTCATTGTATTCTGAGATAACAACCCCTCTGGAGACAAGTCTGGAAGAGGGTAGAAATTCTGTTAATAAGCAAACATGAAGATAAATATGTCAAGATTTTATCTTGCTATGTCTATTTCACAAGGTTTTTCTTGGTGAGAATTAATGAGATAAAGTATGTAAATCATTTATCATAACATCTGTTTAGCACAAAGAGATTGATTTATTGAGCTACATTTGGACAGCTATTAGTGGAAGTTAAGTTTGTTCCAAAATGTCCACTATACAGAAGTTGAAAATGAAGAGAATAGCACAGCTAAGGCTTATTTGGTCATGATTATCTACTTAAACTCAATCACTTGAAGATGATTAGTTGATGTGGGGTCCATCTATTAATTACCAAATGAGACTGGCTTTGTTCATTTAGTCTCTCATAAATACCATTTGTTGTCATTGAAATGTACAGAATGTATGGGACCCAACATAGAAAAATTCATAAACCATTTAAAACTGTGTATTAGCAATGAATAAGACTGATATGTAAAGTAAATCAAAATCTAATTTATAATCATACATACATCTAATAACAATCTCCCTGAGTTTTGAGCATTATAATTAGGATATATTCATTGTCCTTAAAAAATCCTAAATATTAGATATATTTAACCTCATTTCTGGGAAAAACAATTAAGGGTGAGAGAATATAACCGGCCCAGACTCCACCTAAGTAATAAGTGTGCATGCTGAAACTTAAGTCTAGATCTATTTCATTCTCTAACTTAATTTTGTTAGACCAAACTGCTCAAATCATCCACTTTCTCTAACTTAATTTTGTTAGACCAAACTGCTCAAATCATCCACTTTCTCTAACTTAATTTTGTTAGAACAAACTGCTCAAATCATCCACTTCTCTTTTGTCCAGAATAAGTTAGTTAAACAAAATTTCACTGGCTATATGTACAGTATACATATTTTCTGCGATTTATTGTGGAATGTCTTATACTTAGAGTTCTTCTAATGGAGAAAATCAAGTGGGATAATAATGGCATGAGAATACTGAGGGATATTTATCTTAATTATTTCTCAGCTCTTTTGGCTAATAAGTAAGCAAAGTCTTTCTCATCTAAAATAAGATTTAAGCATCGGGTTATTATTTAAAAATTGCAAAATGATACCTGAGTCAAAGAAAATTAATGAAGCTCCCTAATTATCTGACTTATTACTCAGGTTCAACACGGCATGACAAAATCTGAGTCGAATTTAGGCTAATTTCTGTTGATTACTAGGATGGCAACATACTGGGTTATTCTTCTTTTCCTTTTGAGCTATAAATCCAAATATGTTAGATGGCCTATAATTTTCACACTGAATAAGTCTTACATTCAAAATCTTCTCTTAATTTTTACTTTCATAAGTAAGCCACAGAATACCTGTGAGGTTACTAATAATAAAACGTTTCTCACTGGGATTATTCTAATAGTTTCTTAGGGCATACAACCTAACACTGCCACTGCATATACGGAATAGATAGAAATAAATGCCTGAAAATATGGTCTTTGTATATTGATATTTTCAAAGAAAGAACCCTTGTTTCTGTCAAATTGACACATACTACACAAGTATTAAACCATTTACATTGCCTCTGTTACAATAAGTTTCTATCCTGAGTCCTTCAGTCTAAGCTTTAAAGATAGTAGTCTGATTCAGTATCATAAATAACTATATATAACTATATAGATGATAGATAGATAGATGATAAATAAAATGCATAATTATACATCATACCTAGATATAAACCCATATGCACATTTGAGTTACTGCATTCCACAGCCTTATGTCACTTCATCATCACCATCATCATCCAATTATAAAGCACTCACAACATACAAATTGCAGAAATGATTATTGTTTTTCTTAATTTTTGTTAAAATTTGTTTTTATTTTTGTTTAATGTAAGAAGAGTTCAACAGTCCCTTTTGGAATACAGCACTACAAATTCAACGTGAATCTTGTCACTTTCTATGCATATACATTCCTCTTTTACCCATGCTCATTATTTCCAGATGAAGGTGCCTAGAATATATGCCCCAAACTCCAATTCCCCCATTAGTAAAATAAAAATGATAATAATAGCTATGTAATATATAACAAGGGTGAGTGAGCCTTTACACTCAGCCCACCAAAATACTTGGAAACAAGTTTAATCGTAAGATTAACTTCATTGGTGTTCAAAGCTGGGGAAGTACACACACAATATGCTTCAGGAAAAGGGCAATCGAGAAGACCTAATTCAGTAGGAACAGTGGGTTTCTGTTCCACCAATCTTTGTATAGTTACTAGAATTGTCTAAAGAAAATTCCAATTGGTAAAAGATAGTTACAAACAACTCATCTAATCAAAGCTGTAAGTATTCTCATAATCAGGGAGCAAACTAATAGCATTAAACATCCTAACAAAGATAATAAAATGAAAATTGTCTTCTCATGATAAAATAATAGGCTAAAATAAAAGAAATTCTAATTCCAAATCTGTGCCAAAGCAGCACAGTATTTTTTTTCTAGTTCATACATTCATTCATCTATGCCTTCATCTAACAAATAGTTACTTAGTATCTAAGTTTGTTTGGAATTGTCTTAGGTGAGAGAGAAGGGGAAAAAAAGATCTCTGGATTAAGGGAGTTTACACTCCAGGAGGGGGTCCAGTTGGGAGATAAATAATTGCATGCCAGAGAGTGATACGTGATAGGGGAAAAATAACCCAGGGAGGGATCAGAGAGAGTAGGGTGATGGGGGTGGGAGATTCCTCCCTGAACATGAAACCTTCTAGAAATGGGATTGTGGGAGATGAAGATGACCTGGGAATCCTTGTCTTCTTGAGATAACTGATAGAAAGATGAGTAAACAACAAATCATGTTAGTTTTGATGACTGCAAGGTTGTAATTCTGGTAAGACTGTGAATATTGGGGTAGAGGAGCAGGAGTAAGGGCCATATCAAATTGTGCAGAAGTCTGAGCACCTCCTTATCTTTCCAAAGTTGATATAGAGGCTCAGAGAGAGACAACAGTCACTTCTGGGCGGTTAGAAAAATCTTAATAATCAAATACTTGCATAGATAAGAAGAAGGTTAAAAACTACTACTTGAAGTTATGCAAATCAACAACACTTGAGAACAGAGGAGTGTTTAGAAATGTTACAATTAAGAGGCTGGCAGGAGAATAATCATTGTTAAAACTTTTACTTTGAAGGATGAGTATAGTTTGGATTTAAGTCAGAAATAATGCAAGAAATGTATGGGTATACTTTAAAGTAATAAAGTTAAACTCTTTTTAAGGAATGTAAGTTTAGTGAACATGCAACCTATTATACAAAAATAGAGTGAGTTGGGGTTTCTCTCAGGGTTTTTACAATGTCTAACAAATCTCAACACAAAGAATATAAAATGTGTACCTAAAAGAGCAAATGAAAATTCGTATCTCCAATCCACATGTTCTTTTCTATTCTTAGAGAGAAAAAGCACATTAAACAAGGCTCCCACTCCTCCCTGTCACTACTGTTTATTAACACTACATGAGCTTGGGCTAATTTCTTATAAGCTGGAGGAGGTAATCACAGAATCTGGATTTAATATTTATGCTGATTTGCAGCTACCATTGAGAGAGGTATTTTTTTAAAGACTTTAGAAGGATCAGAGTGACAATATGCAATTTCCTGATTAAAAACAAGTAAACATATTTCAAATCTCCTACTTCGCTGTTGACATTATTCACAAAAAGAAACATTTTAGAGTGATCCAAGAAATAAACCAAATAAACCAAGCAATATATTTACTAAGAACCCTGTACACCAATGGACAAGAAAACCACAAAACAAATAAGCAAACAAAACAAAATTAACAGAAATACACACAAAGTCACACACAAACATACCCCCAAAACACTCCTTCTTTTTCTAGGCTTATCTATTTTATATCCTGTGGACAATACTCTTCTAAGTTCTAGTTAATGCATTGGTCCTTGAAATTTTGATTTTATGATATGATTTGGCATAAATCAAAATAAATCAAAGTTCTGAAAGAGTATATCAATGTTTCAAATCTTCCAAGATAATATCGGCATTTATTGTACTTCTCACTCCACTTATCATAAAGTTGTTTTTTAGATAATGAATTACAGCCCCATATAAAATATGTTAGATTTTCACACAGGGAGCATTCCACTACTGTGATTCAGTCAGAACATATTTCATCTGTTGTAGTCAAAAAAGAAATGACAGATTGTTAAAAGAGGATGAACTTTTGATTAATAGAAATGCACACATGGCTACAGAAAAATGATTTGTTGAGAATTCTAAATAAAACGAACAGCAAAAATATTAAAAGATACAAGAAATGTCAAGTTATAATAGTCTGCACCCATTCAAACATGATGATTATAATTTATAATTTTACAAATATTCAAAAACTTTAATAATTGAGAAAGTTTAAGAAATAATGGTGAAACTAAGTATTAAAAATGCCAATTTTTTTTCCTCATGATTGTCCTCTCCTTTCTGAATTTTGTATAAGTTATTATCTGGCTTCTCTTTATAATTTTACTGTACTTGTGTGTGCTCCCAAACAGTGTATCATTTAGTTTAGCCTGATTTTTAAAAATGAAATCATACAGCGTATATACTTCTGGTACTTTTATTTTAATCAACATTATTTTTTTGAGATCCATCCAGGTCTTGTACAGTTCAATCATTTTCAGTGTCATACAGCACTCAAGTGTAAGAATGTATTGCAATTTATTCTTAGTTTTACTGTCAATAGGTATGAGTTGTTTGATTTTTTTTTGGTTTTTAATTTTCTTTTTACTTTTTTGGTTTTTAATTTTCTTTTTACTTACAGTGATGCTATAAACATGTCTATATTTTCTGACATGTGCAAAAGTTTTTCTAGAGTATCTATGGAGTGGAATTTTGGACTTGGAGGGTGTGTGCATATTTAAATTTATCAGGTAATACAAATTTGTTTTCTCTCGTGTTGCTAGCAGATTGTACTCCTACCTTCAGTGTATGTGAATCTTTCTTTCTTTATATCCTCACCAACATTTAACAGTGAAAAACATTGCTTTGACAATCTGATGAGGTAAAGTCAAAGCTTTTATTACTAAATAGCATCGTTACTATCAATAAGCCCGGGCATCGATTTATTTTATGAGACTTTCATGTTTCCTTAGTGACTTGACTATTTGTGCCTATGTCAATTTCCTACTGTCATTTGCCTTTTACTGATTGATTAGTAGAAATATTTTATATACTTGGAGTACAATACTTTGTCAGTTATTACCATTGCAAGCAACTTATCCCAGATAGAGTTTTGTTTCATAACTTTCTTTATGGTATATTTTGATGAGCAGTTGTTTTTAAAATTGTTTTGAAATTAAGCTTTATATGTTGAGTTAGCTTTATTTTAAAATACAGTTGAAGAAATGAAGCAAAGAGAACATTTGTATCCTTCAACCAATTTCCCCCAATGGCAACAACTTGAAAAACTGTAATGCAGTTTTTATATACAGCCAGTATACTGACATTTTTATGGTTAAAATACAAAGCACTTTCAGCTATACAAGAATCCCTCCCTTTTATAGCCGTATCTACCTCCTTGTCCAACACCCTTAATCCTTGGCAATGACTACTATGTTATCCAGCTCTATGATTTTGTCATTTCAAGAATGTTATATAAATAAAATCAAACAATCTGTAATTTTTTGAGATTGCCTTTTCACACTTAGCTTAGTTCTCTAGAGATTCATCTAGGCTTGTTTGTACAACCATAGGTCATTACTTTTTATTACCCAGTGATATTTTATGATACGAGTGAACCAAAGTCTATTCACACATTAATGTTTCCACATTTTGGCTATTATGAGGGAAATTGCAGTAAATATTTCTCTACAAGTTTTTGTAGAAGCATAAGTGTTCATATCCCTGATATAAATACCCAGGCTTACAGCTGCTCAGTTATATAGTAGTTGAATGTTTAATTTTTAAAGAAGCTGCCAAAATGCTACCCAAAGTGTCTATACAATTTTACATTTCCACAAACAAGGTAAGAGTAATCCATTTTCTCCACATCTTCACGAGTATTTGGTTTTGTTACTATATATTTTTTTAAATTTCAGTCATTTTAATACGTAGATAGTGATCTGTCATTGTGGTATTAATTTACATTTCCCTAGTGGTTAATGATGGAGAATCTTCCCTTCTTTTATTTGCCATTTGAAATGTTTCTTCACTGAAATGTCTCTTTTATCTTTTGTCCATATCTAACTGAAATTTTTACAGTTGAGTTTTTTTTTTTAAAAAAAAACAGCTT
>NW_012103120.1:268523-271443 GCF_000951045.1 Mandrillus leucophaeus | reverse complement strand
ATATAATGTGTAATCATCACATAAGGGTAAATGGGGTATCCATCACCTCAAGTACTTATCCATTTTTGTGTTATAAACAATCTAATTACAACTCTTGGTTATTTTAAAATGTACAATAAAGTATTGTTGACTGTAGTCACACTGTTATGCTATCAACTACTAGATCTTATTCATTCTATGTGAGTATATTAATGTACTCATTAATCATTCCTACTTTTCTCCCACCTCCCTCACTACCTTTCCAGCCTCTGGTACACCATCCTTCTCTCTATCTTCATGAGTTCAATAGTTTTAATTTTTAGCTCCCACAAATAAGTGAGAATGTGTGAAGTTTGTATTTCTGTGCCTGGCTTATTTCAATTAACATAATGACCTCTAGTTCCCTCCATGTTGTTGCAAATGACAGGACCTAATTTTATTTATTTATTTTTTTTATGGCTGAATAGTACTTCATTGTATATATGTACTATATTTTCTTTATCCATTTAACTGTTGATGGATGTTTAGGTTGCTTTCAATCTTGGCTATTGTGAACAGTACTGAAACAAGCTCAGGAGTGCAGATATATCTTCAATATGCTGATTTCCTTTCTTTTATGTATCTACCTAGCAGTGGGATGCTGGAGCATATGGCAGCAGTATTTTTAGTTTTCTGATGAACCTCCAAACTGTTCTCCATATTGTTTGTACTGATTTGCATTCCCACCAACAGGGTACAAGGACTCCTTTTATATAATATCCTCTCCAGCATTTACTATTGCCTGTCTTTTGGATAAAAGTCATTTCAATTGGAGTGAAATGCTATCTCGTTGTAGTTTTGATTTGCATTTCTTTGATGATCAATGATGTTGAGCACATTTCCATATACCTGTTTGTCATTTGTACATCTTCTTTTCAGAAATGCCTATTCAAATCTTTGCCCAATTTAAATCAGATTATTAGATTTTCTCTTATTGATTTGTTTGAGCTCCTTACATATTCTGTTATTAATCCCTTGCCAGACAGATAGCTTGCAAATATTTTCTCCCATTCTGTGGGCTGTCTCTTTACTTTGTTGATTGTTTCTTTCATTATACAGATACTTTTTAACTTGATGTAATCCTATTTGTCCATTTTTACTTTAGTTGACTGCGCTTGTGGGATATTGCTCAAGAAATCTTTGCCCAGACCAATGTCCTGAAGAATTTCTCCCATGTTTTCTTGGAGTTGTTAAATAGTTTGAGGTTTTAAATTTAAGTCCTTAATTCTTTATGATTTGATCTTTACAAGCAAGAGATAAGAGTCTAGGTTCATTCTTCTGCATATGCATATCCAGTTTTCCCAGCACCATTTATTGAAGAGACTGTCTTTTCACCACTGTATGTTCATGGCAACTTTATAAAAAATCAGTTCATTGTAGGTGTATGGATTTGTTTCTGGGTTTTCTATTCTGTTCCACTGATCTATGGGTCTGGTTTTATGCCAGCATCATGCTATTTTGGTTACTATATCTCTGAAGTATAATTTGAAGTATAATGTGATTCCTCCAGTTTTTTTTTTTTTTCTTTATAGTCTAAAATAGTTTTGGGTATTCTGAGTCTTTTGTGATTCCGTACACATTTTAGAATTGTGTTTTACTATATTTTATGAAGAACATCATTGGTATTTTA
Organism: Mandrillus leucophaeus; assembly: GCF_000951045.1. Classification (NCBI taxonomy): domain Eukaryota; kingdom Metazoa; phylum Chordata; class Mammalia; order Primates; family Cercopithecidae; genus Mandrillus; species Mandrillus leucophaeus. Next base: position 269,795 of record NW_012103120.1, on the reverse strand, counting down.
ATAGAGACTGCATTGAATCTTTAGTACAGACATTTTTACAGTCTTTATTTTTCCAATTTATGATCATGAAATATCTTTCAATTTTTTTGTCCTTTCCTATATTTTATAATTTTTCTTGTAGAGCTGTTTCATATCTTTGCATAAGTTAATTCCCAGGTATTTTACTTTATTTGTAGCTATTATGAAATGGAATCACTTTCTTGATTTCTTTTTCAGATTGTTCACTGTTGGCATATAGAAATGCTCCTGATTTTAGTATGCTGATTTTGTACCTGCAAATTTACTGGTTTCCTTTATCAAATCTTATAATTGTTCGTGCAGTCTCTAGGTATTTTTTTAAATATAAGATCACGTTATCTGCAAACAAAGATAATTTGACTTTCTCTTTCCTAATTTTGATGCCCTTTATTTTTTTTCTTGTCTTCCAGTGCTATGTTGAATAACAGTGTTGAAAGTGGGCATCCTTGTTATGTTCCAGGTCGTAAAGGACAGGCTGTCAGTTTTTTTTCCATTCAGTATGACAGGCCTGTGATACATGACATTTATTGTGCTGAGATGTGGTCTTTCTATACCCATGTTTTTAGAGTTGTTATCATAACAGAACGCTGAATTTTAACAAATGCTTTTTCAGCATCAATTCAAATAATTATATGGTTTTTGTCTTTCATTCTGTTAATATGATGTATCACATTAATTGATTTGCATATGTTGAAACTTTCTTGCATCCCTCGAGTAAATCCCACTTGGTCATGTTGAATGAACTTTTTAATATGTTGTTGACTTCAATTTGCTAGTATTTTGTTGACGATTTTTGCATCAATGTTCATCAGTGATATTGGTCTGTAGTTTTCTTTTTTCATGTGTCCTTGTCTGGTTTTGTATCAGGGTAATACTGGCCTTGTAGAATGACTTTGGAAGTGTTCCTTTCTACTTTATTTTTCAGAATAATTCGAGTAGGATTGGCATTCATTTTCTTTAAATATTAGGCAGAATTCAGCAGTGAAGCCATCGGGTCCCAGGCTTTTCTTTGCTGGGAGACTTTTTATTACAGCTCTGATCTTGTTACTTGTTATATTTCTCTGTTCAGGTTTTGGATTTTTTCATGGTTCAGTCTTTGTAGGTTGTATGTATCTAGCAATTCATACATTTCTTCTAGACTTCTCAATTTATTGGCATATAGTTTCTCAGTAGCCCCAATGACCCTTTGAATTTCTGCAGTACCAATTGTAATACCTCCTTTATGATCTCTCAATTTATTTATTTGGGCCTTCT
>NW_012103120.1:265383-267063 GCF_000951045.1 Mandrillus leucophaeus | reverse complement strand
GTTATATAAATAAAATCAAACAATCTGTAATTTTTTGAGATTGCCTTTTCACACTTAGCTTAGTTCTCTAGAGATTCATCTAGGCTTGTTTGTACAACCATAGGTCATTACTTTTTATTACCCAGTGATATTTTATGATACGAGTGAACCAAAGTCTATTCACACATTAATGTTTCCACATTTTGGCTATTATGAGGGAAATTGCAGTAAATATTTCTCTACAAGTTTTTGTAGAAGCATAAGTGTTCATATCCCTGATATAAATACCCAGGCTTACAGCTGCTCAGTTATATAGTAGTTGAATGTTTAGTTTTTAAAGAAGCTGCCAAAATGCTACCCAAAGTGTCTATACAATTTTACATTTCCACAAACAAGGTAAGAGTAATCCATTTTCTCCACATCTTCATGAGTATTTGGTTTTGTTACTATATATTTTTTTAAATTTCAGTCATTTTAATACGTAGATAGTGATCTGTCATTGTGGTATTAATTTACATTTCCCTAGTGGTTAATGATGGAGAATCTTCCCTTCTTTTATTTGCCATTTGAAATGTTTCTTCACTGAAATGTCTCTTTTATCTTTTGTCCATATCTAACTGAAATTTTTACAGTTGAGTTTTTTTTTTTAAAAAAAAACAGCTTTATTTAATGTGTAGTTGTTGTAAAATAAAACTCCATATATTTAATGTATTCAATTTAGTGGATTTGAACATATGCATACACCCATGAAACCATCACCACAATAAAGGCAATATACATCCCTCACTTCCAAAATTTTTCCATGCATCTTTTTTTTTTGGTTGTTTAATTTGTGTGTGTGTGTGTGTGTGTGTGTAAGAATACTTGAAATCTACTTGCTTCACACATTTTTAAGTGTACAATACAGCAATGTTAAAGTACTGGCAATACAATGTACTACAGATCTCTAGAATGTATGCATCTTACATAACTAAAACTTTACACCCATTGAACAACTCCCCATTTCTCCCTCCCCTTTAGCCCTTTCTAACCATTCTAACCTCTGTTTCTATGAGTTTGACAATTTTAGATGACTCATATAAATGGGATCATGCAGTATCTGACTTTCTGTGGATAGCATATCACTAGCATAATATCCTCCAGGTTCATCCACTCTATTGCAAATGGCAGGATTTTCCTCTTTCTAAGGCAGAATAATATTCCCTTGTATGCATATACTATATTTATTTTGTTCATTTGCCCATGGACATTTTGTTGTTTTCATATCTTGGCTATTGTGAATAATGTTGCTATGAATGTGGGAGCACAGATATCTCTTCAAGATACTGACACCATTTCCTTTGGATATGGAATTGTCAAATCATATAGTAGTTTTGTTTTTAATTTTTTGAGGAACCACCACACTGTTTTACATAGTAGCTGCACCATTTTATATTCCCACCATGTACAAGGGTTTCAATTTTTTTCACATCCTCACCATCAGTTATCTTTTGACACACATATTTGCTATTGAGTGTTGCAGTCCTTTATGTATTTTAGATATAACCTCTTATCAGATCCATGAACTTACAATATTTTCCCATTCTGTGGGTTGCCTTTTCACTTGGACTGTTTTCTTTGCTGTGCAGAAGCTTCTTCATTTGATATAATTTTACTTGTCTAGATTTGCTTTTTTTTATGCTTCTGGTGTTATGCCCAAGA
>NW_012103120.1:256026-262908 GCF_000951045.1 Mandrillus leucophaeus | reverse complement strand
TTTTTTTCCATTCAGTATGACAGGCCTGTGATACATGACATTTATTGTGCTGAGATGTGGTCTTTCTATACCCATGTTTTTAGAGTTGTTATCATAACAGAACGCTGAATTTTAACAAATGCTTTTTCAGCATCAATTCAAATAATTATATGGTTTTTGTCTTTCATTCTGTTAATATGATGTATCACATTAATTGATTTGCATATGTTGAAACTTTCTTGCATCCCTCGAGTAAATCCCACTTGGTCATGTTGAATGAACTTTTTAATATGTTGTTGACTTCAATTTGCTAGTATTTTGTTGACGATTTTTGCATCAATGTTCATCAGTGATATTGGTCTGTAGTTTTCTTTTTTCATGTGTCCTTGTCTGGTTTTGTATCAGGGTAACACTGGCCTTGTAGAATGACTTTGGAAGTGTTCCTTTCTACTTTATTTTTCAGAATAATTCGAGTAGGATTGGCATTCATTTTCTTTAAATATTAGGCAGAATTCAGCAGTGAAGCCATCGGGTCCCAGGCTTTTCTTTGCTGGGAGACTTTTTATTACAGCTCTGATCTTGTTACTTGTTATATTTCTCTGTTCAGGTTTTGGATTTTTTCATGGTTCAGTCTTTGTAGGTTGTATGTATCTAGCAATTCATACATTTCTTCTAGACTTCTCAATTTATTGGCATATAGTTTCTCAGTAGCCCCAATGACCCTTTGAATTTCTGCAGTACCAATTGTAATACCTCCTTTATGATCTCTCAATTTATTTATTTGGGCCTTCTCTCTTTTTTATTAGTTAGTCTGGCTAAAGATTTGTCAATTTTGTTTATGTTTCCCAAAAACATCCTTTTAGTTCATTAATCTTCTGCATTGTTTTCTTCATTTCTATTTCATTCATTTCTGCATTGCTTTCTTTTTCATTGCTTTTTCATTTCTATTTCATTTATTTATCTTCTGAATTTATAATTTTTTTTCCTATGAATTTTAAATTTTGTTTACTCTTGCTGTTTTTGTCCTTTAAGATGCATTGTTCGGTTGTTTATCTGAAGTTTTTCCACTTTGTTGATACAGGCTCTTATACCTATAAACTTTCCTCTTAGTACTGCTTTTGGTGTATCTTAAAGCTTTTTGTAGGTTGTGTTTCCATTATCATTTGCTTCAAAAAATGCTTTAATTTTCTTCTTACTTACTTTATTGATCCATTCAGGAGCATATGGCTGAATTTTCATGTCTTTGTATAGTTTCCAAAATTTCTTTTCTTAATGATTTCTAGTTTTCATTGTGGTCACAGAATAAGATACTTGATATAATTTCAAGTTTTTTGAATTTTTTAAGACTTGTTTTGTGATATATCCCATGGTCTATCCTTGAGAATAGCCCATGTCCTAAGGAGAAGAAAGTGTATTCTATAGCCATTGGATGAAATGTTCTGTTTATATCTATTAGGTCCATTTAGTCTATAGTGCAGACTAAGTCTGTTTCTTTGTTAATTTTCTGTCTGGATGATCTATCCAATGCTGAAATCGATGTCCCCGCTATTATTGTGTTAGAGTCTGTCTCTTTAACTCTAATAATACTTGCTTTATATATCTGGATGCTCCAGTGTTGGGTGCATATAAGTTTAAAATTGTAATATCCTCTTGCTGAATTGACCACTTTATCATTATATAATGACTGTCTTTGTATCTTCTCATAGTTTATGTCTTGAAATATATTTTGGCTAAGTATAGCTACTCCTACTCTTTACTGGTTTTCATTTGCATGAAATATCTTTTTCCATCTCTTTATTTTTAGTCTATGTGCATGTTTATAGATGAAGTTTGTTTCTTACAGGCAACAGATCATTGGGTCTTTTTAAAAATCCTTTTGGCCCTCTATGTCTTTTGATTTGAGTTGAATCCATTTGCATTCAGTGTTATTGTTGATAAAGACTTACCCATGCCATTTTTTTTTTTTTGTAAAGGTGATTTTCTCTGGTGGTAGTTCTTAATTTATTGCTTTTTATTTTTTTGTATCTGTTATTTTTTTAATTTGAGATTACCATTAGGCTTGGGTAATATCTTGTAACCCATTATTTTAAACTAATGACAACTTAAAACTACATAAACAAGTAAAAAGAAAACTAATAAAATTCTACACTTTAACTCTCCACTTTTTACCTTTTGGTTTTTTATATTTGTATCATATTTTACTGTCTATGTCTTGAAGAGTTGTTGTAGTTACTATTTTTGATCAGTTCATCTTTCAGTTTTTCTACTCAAGACATGAGTAGTTTATACATCACAACTACAGTATTATAATATTGTATGTTTTTCTATGTATTTACTATTACCAGAGAGTTTTTTCCCTTGAGATAATTTCATATGGCTCTTTAATATCCTTTTTTCAGGTTAAAATATTCCCATTAGCATTCCTTGAAGGACAGAACTGGTATTGCTAAAAACCCTCAACTTTTGTTTGTTTTGGAATGTCTTTTATTTTTTCTAGATGTACTATTCTAGGATAAAACTGCTCCTTTTGTTTTGTTTTTTAAACACATTAAATTCATCATGCCACTCTCACTTGGCCTGTAAGATTTACACTGAGAAGTTTGCTGGCAGACATATTGGAGCTCCATTGTACTTTATTTGTTTCTTTTCTCTTGTTGCTTTTAGGATCCTTTCTTTATCCTTGACCCTTCGGGGTTTGTGCAATTAATGTCTTGATGTAACCTTATTCATGCTAAATCTTCTTGGTTTTCTGCAACCTTTTTGTATTTGAATATTTACATCTTTCTCTAGAGTTGGGAAGTTCTCTGTTATTATCCCTTTGAATGAACTTTCTTCCCCCATATTTCCATCTCTTCTTCAAAGTCAGTAACTCTTTTATTTGCCCTTTTGAGGCTGTTTTCCAGATCTTATAGGCATTTCTCATTCTTTTTTATTTTTTTTTCTTTTGTCTCCTGTGATTATGTATTTTCAAATAGCCTGTCTTCAAACTCACTAATTCTTTCTTTTGATTAATCAATTCTGCTATTAAGAGACTCTGATGAATTCATCAGTATGTCATGGGCATTTTTCAACTCCAGAATGTCTACCTGATTCTTTTAAATTATTTCCATCTCTTTGTTAAATTTATCTGAAAGCATTATGAATTCTTTCTCTGTGTTATCTTGAATTTTGTTGCCTTTCAAAAAAATCTATTTTGACTTCTCTATCTGGAAGGTCACATATCACTGTCTCTCTAGGGTTTGCTACTAGTACCTTATTTAGTTTGTTTGGTGAAGTTATGTTTTCCTGGATGGTCTGATGCTCGTGGATGTTCATCAGTGTCTGGGCATTGAAGATTTAGGTGTTTATTGTAGTCATCACAGTCTGGGCTTGTGTCTGACAGTTCTTCTTGTAAGGCTTTCCAGGTATTTGAAGGTACTTGAGTGCTGTGATCTTATTTTTGGTCACTGTAGCTGTATTTCCATTAGGAGCCACCCAAAGCCCAGTAACACCATGGATCTTGCAGACTCGTAGAAGTAGCAACTTGGTGGTCTTTATGAGATCCTGAAGAATTATTAAAATTGCTATGCAAAGCCTCTTGTTCTCTTCTTTTACTTTCTCCCAAGCAAATGAAGTTTCTCTCTCTGTGTCTTACATAAGGCCCACAGTGAGTACTGTCTGGGTACCACTGCTGATTATTCTGGGCTTAAGGACTCCTTAATCAGCAAGTGATGAATTCTTTCAGTACTAGGTCCTTCCTTTCAAGACAACAGGTACCCTTCTGGCCCAGTGTGTCTCTAGAAATGTCATTCAAGAATGACAGCCTGGAACGGATGCCTCAGGACTCTGCCCAGTACCCTGTCCTCATGTGGCTGAGGTGGTATCCAAGTTAAAAGACAAAATATTCTTTTCTCTTCCTTCTCCTCTCCTCAAGCAGAAGAAAGGAGTCCCAAATGGAGTTGCATGCTGTGTTGCTTGGGGTTAGGGGACATGTGGCACAAGCACTTCCTTGGTCACCCTGGGTGGTGTCTCACTAGGTTGGGTGCCCCCCATGCCTACTGGCTTTGAACCCAAAACAGCACCAGAAATTGACCAGGCATTGCGGTTCTTGTGACTTAAACTGCGTTTCAAGTTTATTTCGAATACCAGAGCCCTTTAACCCATGGTGCTGAGGCTTGATGGAATGCAGATTCCAATGATTCCCTTCTGGCTAAGGCTAGTCTAAATGCTCCCTCCATGGGCACTGATTAAGTTCTGCCTAGCATTGTTTTTGATGTGACTGGGCAGCACTAAGTTCCAATGCAATGTCTTAAAATCATTGTGCTCTCCCTTTCCCCAAATCACAGATTCTATCTCCATGCCATGCTGCCACTGCTAAGGAATGTGGGAATTCAGCAATTCAAGACTGAATTCAATACAATTCAATTCCTACCCTCTTTGGTATCTTTTTCAGTGATATGAAGTTGAAACCAGGTACTGTGATTGCTTATCTGATTTTTGGTTCTTATGAAGGTGTTTTTTTGTTTGTTTGTTTGTTTGTTTTTGGGTGTGTGTGTGTGTGTGTGTGTGTAGATACTTGTTCAATTTAGTGTTCCCAGTGAGAGATGCTAGGTAGAGGCTTCCTTTCAGCCATCTTGTGCCACCTTCTCCCTCCAGCTTTGTAATATAGTTTGAAGTTAGGGACTGTAATGCCTCCAGCTTTGTTCTTTCTTCTCAAGATTGTTTTAGATCTTAGCAGTTTCTTTTTAGTTACATATGTGTTTTAGGATTGTTCTATCTCTTTAAAAAAAAATGCCATTGGGGTTAGGATGAGGATAACTTCATATCTATGGATCACTTTGGACAGTATGGACATTTTAATAATATTAATTCCTCTAATCCATGATTGCAGAATGTCTTTCCATTTATTTTCTTCTTCTGTAACTTATTTCAGCAATGTTGTATGGTTTTTCAGTACACAAATCTTTTACCTCCTTCTTAAGTATTTTATTCTTAGGTTTATTTCTAAGCATTTCATTCTTTTTGATGCTATTGTAAATGACACCGTTTTTCTTAGTTTCCCTTTCAGATATTCATTGTTAGTGTATAGAGTGACAACTGTTTTCTGCATGTTGGTCTCATTTCTTGCAACTTTATTGAATTTATTTAATAGTTCTAACAGTTGTTTGTGAAATCTTAATGGTTTTGTTAATACAAGAACATATCATCTGCAAATTCACAATTTTCCTTCTTTCTTTTAGACTTGGGTGACCTTTTATTTATTTATTTATTTTTCTTGCTTAATTGTCCTGCCTGGAACTCTCATTTACTATGTTAAATAGACATATAAAGAGTAGGCATTCTTGTCTTACTCCTGATCTTAGAGGAAAAACTTTGAATTTTTCACCATTGAGTCTGAAGTTAGCTGTAGACTTTTCATATATGGCCTTGATTATATTGAGGTAAATGCCTTCTATACCTAGTTTGTTTAATGTTTTTATCATGAAAAGGTGTTGAATTTTGTCAAATGCATTTTCTGCATTAATTGAGATGATCATGTGATTTTCATCCTTCATTCTGTTATTGTAAGGTATTATATTTATTGACTTACATATATTAGACCATCCTTGCATTTCAGAAATAAATTCCAATTGATTATGGTCTATGATGCTTTTGATGTAATGTTAAATTCAGATTCCTAGTATTTTGTTGAGGGTTTTTGTATGAATATTCTGCAGGTACATTGACCGTTACTTTTGTCATCTTGTGGTATCTTTGTCTGGCTTTGGTATCAGGGCAATGCTGGTTTCATAAAATGAGTTTTAAAGGGGTATCTTTAATTATTTTTGAAAAGTTTAAAAAGGATTGGCATTAATTATTTAAATGTTTAGTGGAATTTATCAGTGAAGATATCTGGTCCAGGGCTTTTCTTTGTTGGGTGGGTTTTGATTGTTCATTCAATCTTCTAATTCATTATTCATCTGCTCAAACTTTCTACTTCTTCATGATTCGTTCTTAGTATGTTGTATGTTTCTAGAAATCTATCTGTTTCTTCTAGTTTACCCAATGTACTGGTATAAAATTGTTGGTAGTAGTCTCAGGATCCTTGTTATTTCTGTGGTATTGGTTGTAATGTCTCCTCTTCAAGTTCTGATGTTATTGAAATCTTCTTTCTCATTTTCTTAGTCTATCTAAAGCTTTGTCCATTTTGTTTATCTTTTCAAAAAAGCATTTCACTTTTGTTAACTAATGTTTTTCCGGTCTCTATTTTATTTATTTCGATTCTAATCTTTATTAATTCTTTCCTTCTGCTAATTTTGGGCTTAGTTTTTTCTTCATCCACTAACTTCATGAAGTGGTAATGTTAGAATGCTTGAGATCTTCTTTTGTTTTTAATATAGGCATTTACCACTATAAACTTCTCTTTTAGTATTGCTTTGGCTGCATCTCTTAAGTTTTAGTATGTTGTGTTTTTATTTTCATTTGTCTGAAGATATTTTCTGATTTTCTTTTTGACTTTTTCTTTGACCCATTGGTTGTTTAGAACTGTTTAGTTTAATAACCACATGTTTGTGGATTTTCCAACTGGCCTTCTGTTACTGATTTCTAGCACCATTCCTTTGTGGTTGGAAAGATACTTATTATGAATTTAGTCTCCTTAAATTTGTTAGGACTCATGTAGTGACAAAACATATCATTTATCCTGGACAATCTCCTGCATGCCCTTGAAAAGAACATATATTCTGCTGCTATTTAGTGAAATATTCTGTATGTATCTGTTAGGTCAATTTGGCCTGTCATATTGCTCAAGTCTAGTGTTTCCTTCTGGATTTTTCTGTATGGATGTTCTATCTCTTTCTGAAACTGGGTTATTGAAGTTTCCTACTATTATCGTATTGCTCTATATGTTTCCCTTTAGTCCTGTCTATGTTTGCTTTATATGGT
>NW_012103120.1:253768-255976 GCF_000951045.1 Mandrillus leucophaeus | reverse complement strand
TTCTTCATCCACTAACTTCATGAAGTGGTAATGTTAGAATGCTTGAGATCTTCTTTTGTTTTTAATATAGGCATTTACCACTATAAACTTCTCTTTTAGTATTGCTTTGGCTGCATCTCTTAAGTTTTAGTATGTTGTGTTTTTATTTTCATTTGTCTGAAGATATTTTCTGATTTTCTTTTTGACTTTTTCTTTGACCCATTGGTTGTTTAGAACTGTTTAGTTTAATAACCACATGTTTGTGGATTTTCCAACTGGCCTTCTGTTACTGATTTCTAGCACCATTCCTTTGTGGTTGGAAAGATACTTATTATGAATTTAGTCTCCTTAAATTTGTTAGGACTCATGTAGTGACAAAACATATCATTTATCCTGGACAATCTCCTGCATGCCCTTGAAAAGAACATATATTCTGCTGCTATTTAGTGAAATATTCTGTATGTATCTGTTAGGTCAATTTGGCCTGTCATATTGCTCAAGTCTAGTGTTTCCTTCTGGATTTTTCTGTATGGATGTTCTATCTCTTTCTGAAACTGGGTTATTGAAGTTTCCTACTATTATCGTATTGCTCTATATGTTTCCCTTTAGTCCTGTCTATGTTTGCTTTATATGGTTATGTTGTCTGTTGTTGGGTGTGTGTGTGTGTGTATATATATATATATCTGTGTGTATATATATGTGTGTGTGTGTGTATATATATGTGTGTGTGTGGGTATGTATACATGTTATAACTTCCTGTTGAATGGATTCATTTAATTATAATATAATGCCCTTCTGTCTCTTTTGACAGTTTTTGATGTAAGATTCATTTTGTCTGATGTAAATACAGTCACCCCTGCTCTCTTTTGTTTACCATTTGCATGGAATATGAGGACAAAAATCTAGGTGGGTCTTATATTTTTATTAATTTAACCACTTTATGTGTTTTGATTGGAGAGTTAAGTCCACTTATGTTTAATTATTGATAGGGAAGTGCTTACTATTGCCATTTTGTTGTTCTCTGTCTTAGAGTTCCTTTGTTTTTCTCTTTGATTTTTTGCTGTTTTCCATAGTGTTTGTTGATTTCTTAAATTTTTAGTGATACTCCTTTATTCATTTTTGCTTTCGTGTCTCTCCTATGATACTCTCTTTGTGGTGATTATGAGGCTTATGTTATACATCCTAGGTTATAACAGCTGATAACAACTTAACTTCAATCACATACACTACATATTTATACTTCTTCCCAATTCACATACATATACATAATTTCTTCATATTTATACTTCTTTCCAATTCACATACACATATATAATTCCTTAATCTAACTTAAATTAAATTTGTAAATTTGGTGAATTATGTATCTGTTTACTTACATTTCTTCTCAGGTAAGTAACAAATTGCCTCAGAACTATTTATGTAAAATTTACAATTTTCACCTGTAAATATAAAATGCTATCTATGATAAATAATATTTTCATGTGTTTGTAGATTAATGTTTAGGTTTTAAAATTTCTCATTACCTTTTGCTTGTTTGCTTGTTTGTTTATCTTTGAGACAATGCCAGTCTGCCTTAATTATTCTGGCTGTACAACTCCTGATACCTGGTTGGATCTTCTGTGCTGCCTGAAGAATTATTATCTGTCTATCCTGCTGTATATAGTGTAGAATATATTTTAAAATCTACTGAAGTATTTTTAACTCTTGAGTTTTTATTTTTTAAATTAAGCTAAAGATATAATTGAATTTTGTGAGAATTGTATCTTATTATATATGTGAATATGTATGTTGTTTATTTAACTTTTATTTAAATACAGTTTTATGTTTGTATATATTTTCCATCTTACAATGGATTTTTTCCCCAGGTATCTTTTTATTATTTATATTATAAATAATATTTTAATGGCATCTTCAAACTACTCATGCCTTTGTGAAATGCAGATGATTTATGTATGAATTTTATATCTAGATATCTTGCTAAACTCATAATTCTCTCTCCCTCCCTCTCTTTTTGTCACTCCCTCTCTCCTCTCTTTCTCATATACACCCACACATGTCCTAGTTGTTTTGAAGAATTCTGCTCATACTATTCTCAGTAGGATTTCTTGCTTTGATGTAGGCAAACTCATGGATTTATCTTTTGGCTTGCCAATTTGTAAATTCAAATTTAGAATCATTCTACAGATTGTTTGATATTCTATGTATAAATGGATATTCTCTGTAAAAACT
>NW_012103120.1:244182-251898 GCF_000951045.1 Mandrillus leucophaeus | reverse complement strand
TCTCTTATTGGTTTATATGTAATTCAAACAACTGACATTTATGTAGACCTGTGCTACTAGTCACATACAGCCATTTAACTAAATTTAAATTTAGTTAAATTTAAATTTAAATACAGCCTTTTAAATTTAGTTAAATGGCTGTATGTGACTAGTAGCACAGGTCTACATAAATTAAACTAGCTAAGTTAAATTAAAAAGTAAATTTCTCTGTTACACTAAACACATTTCACTTACTTAATGACGTCTTCGAGTTACAAATCTTTGAGACTGTCGATTTTGTCAGTTGGAGGCTCTGGTAAAGAATCTAGCTGGAGGAACGCCTTTGAGTTTTGTACCTATTGCCTTCCTGACATAGCTAATAGTTACACCATCTTTGAAAACTTTGCATCTGACAAGAGACTAATATCCAGAATCTACAAAGAACTTAAACGACTCAAACAAAAAATAGCCCCATTAGAAATTGGGCAAAGACATGAACAGACATTTTTCAAAATCTGACATACAAATGAGCAAGGAGCATATGAAAAAATGCTCAATATCACTAATCATCAGAGAAATGCAAATTGACATCACGTGAGATATCATTTCACACTTGTCAAAACGGCTATTGTTAAAGTCTCAAAAATAACAGATGTTGGTGAGGATGCAGAGAAAGGGGAGGGTTTTATATACTGTTGGTGGGAATGTAAATCAGTACGACCTCTATGGAAAACAGTATGGAGATTTCTCAAAGAAGTAAAAATGGAACTTTCATTCCATCCAATATTCTCACTCTTGGGTATCTACCCAAAGGAAAAATAATTATATCAAAAAGAGACCTGCATTCATGTTTTTTACAGTACTATTCACACTAGCAAAGATATGGGATCAACCTAAGTGTTCATCAATGGATGACTAGATAAAGAAAGCGTGGCATATATATGCAATGGAGAAGTATTCAGCCATAATGAAGAATGAAAACACATGTTTTGCAGCAATGGGGATGGCACTGAAGGCCATTATCTTAAGTGAAATAACTTAGACACAGTAAGTCCAATAACATATGTTGTCACTTGTATATGGAAGCTAAAAAAGGTGTACTCATGGGCATAGAATGTGGAATAATAGACACTGGAGATTTAGATGGGTGGGAGTATGGAAGGGGGGTGAGAAATTAGAAATTAATGTCTATAATATATATCATTTAGGTAATTGTTACACTAAATGCCCAGATTTCAACACTATGTAATATACTCATGTAATAAAACTGTACTTATACCCCCTACATTTATACAAAAAAAGTAAGGACCCTATTACAATTTCTACTGGGCTCTTGTCACCACTGAATGTATGACCCATAGAGGCCTTATTAATAATGTTGACCCTGATATTCCTAATTTGGTGTTGGTCAACTCAGATTGAATGATTACCAAGGAAGGAAGGGCCCCATAATCTTCCCCTGCTGAATAAAAATGGTGTATTCAGTATCAAAGCTGGCTTAGCTTCAGCAGCATCTTGACCTCACATGAAAAAGTGACAGCTATGCTTTTATGATATAATATGGCCCCTACTCTATTGTCTGAAGTAAAGTCAGTGGATCAATGGGAAAAAAAGCTGACTCCATTTTCACTAAGTGAAAGAGGTCACATTCCATGGGCCTGACCCTGTCTATTCCTAGCAGATCGACTATTCTTAGCAGATTGACTATACCAGATCTTTGATCTTTACTTGTGACTATCAAAAATTCAAAAAATTATCTGATATTCCTGGAAAACATTGTTCTTTCCTCCTCCTAACAAGAACCCCAGGTTGGCCTGATTCATATTCTGTCTGAGTGATAACCTAGCAGAAGGGAGTCTAGATAGTCAAAAATTAATTTTAGGGCAGCCACCTTGATTGTCCTGTTGAATTCATATAATATAGTAGCAGGTCATAAGTATAATGACCTGTTGGTTAAGCACACTGCTCTTAAAGTCAAAGAGAGGGACACTTGGGCCCTCTGTGAGTTTTAAAACAATATCCTTTTCCCTCAAATCTAAGTCTATTATGTAAAATCTATGGGTGTGTGCAGAAGATGCTTGGAACTGTGAAGTTCCACTTCATGGAATTAGAAACAACAATTCTGGGTTATCGGTAGGAAAGCAACCACTGTGGCTCTTGAGAAGGCAAGCCATTGAGCCTTTGAGATTTAGACAGGGGAGGCACATTAATAATAGTTAGATCTGCCCTGGCTCCTTCCATACCAAGAAAAATATCTCGGTAAGGACAAGACAAACTGTTGCACATACTTTAAACAGTCTGCTGGGTCAGTTATGCTAACCAGACAACTCGAATTGCAATTTATCTACCTTTTCTTCTAATGACACCAAAAGTCTATCTCAAACAACAGGAAATGATTCCAACTTTTGTACCTCCCAAAGAAAAGTCTTGTCAACATCTCTGTAAGTCCACCATCCATGTTCTCAGTCATTACATGAAGCAAACGAATAGCACCCAATGTTGACATAAACATACAAGACAGATTAAACTGACTGCCTTCAGAGTCTTTCCAAAATCAGGGACTAAACTCTATCCTAAGCCTTACAAGTGGCCCTGGAAGACACATTAGAGGCAGTGTCAACTTGTGCCCAATACTGATTGTTGAAGGTCCCATGCAGCAGAACCTCAACAACTGAAATATATATTTTCTCTCCTGGGACAACATATGCATATGCATATGTGTATAGTCCTTGTGTAAAAGCTAGAGATTAACTTACAAAACATTCACTTACAAAAACATTGTGATTTGAGTCTTGGAAGTGGTGATGAGTCCTTCAAATCTCTAAGGAAACGCCACCAGTAAACTATAAGGCCAATGAATTTTCTTCAAAATGAGGCTGCCCTTACTTTTCCAAGGTAGTTTTGTAGAGGGATAACTAACTCCTTATTCATTTGATGCTTTTGGCAGTTATTCCCACAATGTGAGTCATCAAATTAGAAAAAATCGTATAATATTTGTTGAAATTCAGCTGAAGTAAGAAATAAAATTACCATCACAGAACTCAGAGGAATTCAGCTTGGCCTCAACTCACTGACTAGGGATGTTAGGGATACTGGAATTGCTATTGATTTCCTCCTTATTGGTCAATGTAGAGCCTGTGCAATTGCTGATATATCCTACTTTATATGGATGAATGACTCAGGATAAATGGAAATGCCTCTTCAGAACCTTAAGGAAGAAGACATCTGGCTCTCTAAAGTAGACTGCAATCATTTATGGGTTTGTGTGGCTGCTTGGATCTAGGACGTGAGAGGGCATGTTTGAGGTCAATACCACCGACTGACTTCATTTCATCATGTGGAGTCCTGCTGATAGTATTCTTAATTAAATGCTATATGTGGCAAGTTGAATGAATTTAGTTTTAACCTCTGTTGGTCACATAATCCGGTGGCCAACAGAATGGTATACTCACAAAAAATATTTTACAGAAGCAGAGGCAGTAAGAAAATGAATGGGTGTTGCTGGAAGACAAATATCCATGTATTTCTTGCATTTTTGCATGCTTAATTTAAAAAAAAGGCATCGTTTTCTTTGTTGCAGATTATTTCAAGAGTGTATGTGCAAAAAGGGGCTGTAGTCAGTGTCTTCAGTAACAAATTACCAAAAACAGGGTGGCTTAAAACAACAGAAATTTACTGCCCCACAGTTCTGGGAACCAGAAGTCTGAAATCAGGTTGTCAGCACTTTCACAAATCCTTTTGAGGCTTTAGAGGAAAATCTGTTTTTTGTCTCTTCCAACTTCTAGTGGGCTGTAAGGCATTATTTGATTTGTGGTTGCATTACTCTAATCTCTGTCTCCAAGATCACATTTCCTCCTCCTCTTCTGACTGTGTAAAATCTCCGTCTGCCTCTATTCTATAAAGATATTTGTTATGGTGTTTATTGCCATCCAAAATTATCTGGGGTAATCACCTTATCATAAGATGCTTAATTAAATCACATCTGCAAGTAGTCTTTTTACAAAATGTGGTAACATTTACAAGTTTCAGGGATTAAGACTTGATATCTTTGTTGACTATTTTTCAACCTGCTACAGGGGCATCTTGTAGCTTTTTTTAAAGATCAACTCTGATAATTTAGGTGAAACACTTAACAAACTCTGAAAGTATATAGGTATGTAATGTATAATTTAGTCTGTCAATTCCTGATATCCACTATCTACTATCCTCATGGCTAATGCAATCTTCATTATATATGATTTCTTACATATAAGGTCCATGATAAATTAACAATTTATACATTTGTATTAGATGATTATAATATTAATATATGTAATATATGTCCATCCAGTCTTCTTAAGAACTTTCTGTCAGATGTGATAAACACTTGTTAATCAACCATCTATCTGAAGTTTGGTGCTCATAGATATTTGGAAGATAAAATTGACCACACTCAAGATCCCGTCCTCATAGTATTACTTTTCTTGTACTAGATTAGCAACCATTGTAACTCAATCTAAAGATTGTCCCTAAATACATCCACTATCGAATATGGCTTAGATTAAATTAGATTTCTAGTATTTTGTCCTTGACATGGTTATCTCTGTCTCTAGTTTCTATTAAAGAGAGGAGGATGTAACAGAACATTTCAAAGTTCATCTTGTTCTTAAATTGGTCCTCAGTTCAGGCTTTTATTACTAAAACAAAAAACATGATGCTTTTAATGCATTCCTGGATTCTTCTTTCCTGAAGGTTTTATAGAATTTAACATTTATTTTTCATATTTGGGAATAAGTGTTTAGTCCCTAAACTTTCTTTCCAGTTGAAAGAAAAAAAAAATATCAGTGTTGAGACCTTGCCATCTTTAGTGGTGCAGACCAGTGAAAATAAATGTAAAATAGTGTGCCACCCTGTTTATAGGAATATTATGCAGAGAAAAAGCTAATGCTGTAAAACATTTCACATCATTTCTGGGGATTAAAATATAAAGTGAGTAATAGAAATGAAAGACACGCATGACAAATCATTTAGAATGAAATTCAAAATTTTCAACACTATTAGGGTCTATTTATACATAAGATATTTTCTGGGCTAAACAGTTGAGGATTGATAAACTTATCTTTTGTGTAAAGAATTGCTCTTTTAAAAATCCTTTCTCATGACTTAAAAAAAAATCTGTAATAATAACTCTAGTGCAGTGGTTCCAGAAACACATATACAGTCAGAATTGAGATTTTTTTAAAAATGATAATTTCTATGCTTCACCTCATGGAATTTTTATGTGAACTATATAACCTGGACAGTGGCATAGTGTAGACATAATATTTATGCTTTTTGAAAACTTTAGCAGGTCATTCTGATAAGCAGCCACGCTTGGTAACATAACCGTTGTGAACAGTGAAGTGTTCTAATCATTTAGTTCTGCTAAACTTTTCCTCAGCTTTATAGGAATACTATGAAAATATCAATATGGAAGAGTAATTTTTGGCTATTTTTTAAAAATTTGATTTCAATAGTTTTTGAGGAACAGGTGGTTTTTGGTGACATGAATAAGTTCTTTAGTGGTGATTTCTGAGATTTTGGAGCACCCATAGCCTGAGCAGTGTACACTGTACCCAATAGGTATTTTCTTATCCCTCACCCCCAACTCTTTCCCTAAAATCCCCAAAGTCCATTATATCATTCTTATGCCTTCGATTCTCATGGCTTATCTCCCACTTAAAACTGAGTACACATGATATTTTGTTTCCCATTCCCAAGCTACTTCACTTAGAATAATGATCTCCAACTCCATCCAAGTTGACCAAAGGCCATTATTTTGTTCCATTTTATGGCTGAGTAGTATTCCATGGTGTGTGTGTGTGTGTGTGTGTGTGTATATATATATATACACACATCATATTTTCTCTATCCACTCATTTGTTGATGGGAATTTAGCTTTGTTCCATATTTTTGCAATAGTTTTGCTATAACCATGTGCATGCATGTGTCTTTTTCACACAATGACTTACTTTCCTTTGGGTAGACATCCAGTAGTGGGATTGCTGGATCGAATCCGTAAATCTACCTTTGGTTCTTTAAAGAATCTCCACACTGTTTTCCATAGCAATTGTACTAGTTTACGTTGCTACCAGCAGTGTAGACGTGTTTCCCTTTTCACCACATCCATGCCAACATCTATTATTTTTTGATATTTTAATTATGGCCATTCTTGCAGGAGTAAGGTGGTATCATATTGTGGTTTTAATTTACATTTCTGTGATAATTAGTGATGTTGAGCATCTTTTCATATGTTTGTTGGGTCTTTGTATGTCTTCTTTTGAGAATTGTCTGTTCATGTCCTTTGCCCACTTTTTGATTCGATCATTGGTTTTTTTCTTGCTGATTTGCTTGAGTTCCTGGATTCTGGATATGTTGGATGCATGGTTTGTGAAGATTTTCTCCCACTCTGTGGGCTGTTTACTCTGCTGATTATCTCTTTTGCTGTGCAGAAGCGTTTTAGTTTAATTAGGTCCCATTTATTAATTTTTGTTGATGTTGCATTTGTTTTCGGGTTCATAGTCATAAGGTGTTTGCCTAAGTCAACATCTACAAGGGTTTTTCCAATGTTATCTTCTAGAATATTTACGGTTTCAGGTCTTAGATTTAAGTCTTTTATCCATCTTGAGTTAATTTTTGTATAAGGTGAAAGATGAGTTTCGTTCTTCTACTTGTGGCTTGCCAGTTATCCCCGGACCATTTATTTAATAGGGTGTTATTTCCCCACTTTATGTTTTTGTATGCTTTGTTAAAGATCATTTGACTGTATTTGGCTTTTACTGTGGGTTCTCTATTTTCATCTACTGGTTAATTTTTTAATGAGGGAATATCTTTAATTGGAATATATTTTTATCAATCTTGGTCTGCAAACACAGTGTATTGAATAGTAGATAAAGCATAGCCAAGAAGCAAGCAAAACCTGCTCACAGTAGATCAGCTCTGGACAGACATCCTCCAGAGATCATGGAATTATGAACTTAGTAGAATCAATCTAAATGTTCTTATACTGACTAGTTCAAACTAGTGTTTTCTTTCATCTGTGAAATTGTTATGATCATTATGAGTTTGAGTAGTATATGATGTGGCCTGTTATGATGGATTTGAATCCCAATGAACCTCAAACTCAGAATGAATCTCAACCCAAGATGTGCATTAGGGCAATATACTGAATACATTAAACCAACTAGAAGGGCTGTGAGAGTTTTGCAAAGGTAGATGGAGCCCTCCCCAAGTGCAAGTCACCATTCTGCTAAAGATTGTATCCAAGGCAGGAGAACTGATGAAAATTACAGTAGGAAATTCTGCATCATGACTAAGCTCAAAGCATTACATGCCAGCTCTGGGGACAAGAGCGCTAAGAAATCTCTCTGTGATCTCCAGGTACTTACTATCTCCACAGTAGAGGCCTTCCAAAGACTGAGGAAAGGATAACAGAAAAATTTCTCTGGAGTTTCAAGGACATCTCTAAGTAGCAGGAGAATAGACATCATCTGAAAGCAGAAAACTAGGAAACAAATTCACTGACTAAAAAGTTGACAATCTTCAAAGCAGATAGAACTCTTCCATGGTTTGCCAAGCTAGAAGATCAGCTATATAAAGACACCCTGACTCTCACTCATATGCAGATCTCAAGCCCAGCTGCAGAGAAAAATCTATCACACTAGTAAAATTATTTAGGGCAATGGTAAAATAGTGCAAGTAAAGCTGCAATAAAGCCTA
>NW_012103120.1:241653-244132 GCF_000951045.1 Mandrillus leucophaeus | reverse complement strand
TGATAATTAGTGATGTTGAGCATCTTTTCATATGTTTGTTGGGTCTTTGTATGTCTTCTTTTGAGAATTGTCTGTTCATGTCCTTTGCCCACTTTTTGATTCGATCATTGGTTTTTTTCTTGCTGATTTGCTTGAGTTCCTGGATTCTGGATATGTTGGATGCATGGTTTGTGAAGATTTTCTCCCACTCTGTGGGCTGTTTACTCTGCTGATTATCTCTTTTGCTGTGCAGAAGCGTTTTAGTTTAATTAGGTCCCATTTATTAATTTTTGTTGATGTTGCATTTGTTTTCGGGTTCATAGTCATAAGGTGTTTGCCTAAGTCAACATCTACAAGGGTTTTTCCAATGTTATCTTCTAGAATATTTACGGTTTCAGGTCTTAGATTTAAGTCTTTTATCCATCTTGAGTTAATTTTTGTATAAGGTGAAAGATGAGTTTCGTTCTTCTACTTGTGGCTTGCCAGTTATCCCCGGACCATTTATTTAATAGGGTGTTATTTCCCCACTTTATGTTTTTGTATGCTTTGTTAAAGATCATTTGACTGTATTTGGCTTTTACTGTGGGTTCTCTATTTTCATCTACTGGTTAATTTTTTAATGAGGGAATATCTTTAATTGGAATATATTTTTATCAATCTTGGTCTGCAAACACAGTGTATTGAATAGTAGATAAAGCATAGCCAAGAAGCAAGCAAAACCTGCTCACAGTAGATCAGCTCTGGACAGACATCCTCCAGAGATCATGGAATTATGAACTTAGTAGAATCAATCTAAATGTTCTTATACTGACTAGTTCAAACTAGTGTTTTCTTTCATCTGTGAAATTGTTATGATCATTATGAGTTTGAGTAGTATATGATGTGGCCTGTTATGATGGATTTGAATCCCAATGAACCTCAAACTCAGAATGAATCTCAACCCAAGATGTGCATTAGGGCAATATACTGAATACATTAAACCAACTAGAAGGGCTGTGAGAGTTTTGCAAAGGTAGATGGAGCCCTCCCCAAGTGCAAGTCACCATTCTGCTAAAGATTGTATCCAAGGCAGGAGAACTGATGAAAATTACAGTAGGAAATTCTGCATCATGACTAAGCTCAAAGCATTACATGCCAGCTCTGGGGACAAGAGCGCTAAGAAATCTCTCTGTGATCTCCAGGTACTTACTATCTCCACAGTAGAGGCCTTCCAAAGACTGAGGAAAGGATAACAGAAAAATTTCTCTGGAGTTTCAAGGACATCTCTAAGTAGCAGGAGAATAGACATCATCTGAAAGCAGAAAACTAGGAAACAAATTCACTGACTAAAAAGTTGACAATCTTCAAAGCAGATAGAACTCTTCCATGGTTTGCCAAGCTAGAAGATCAGCTATATAAAGACACCCTGACTCTCACTCATATGCAGATCTCAAGCCCAGCTGCAGAGAAAAATCTATCACACTAGTAAAATTATTTAGGGCAATGGTAAAATAGTGCAAGTAAAGCTGCAATAAAGCCTAGACCCAAATCAACCTCAGATGGATTTACTCAACTTTCTAAATTAACTCTCTAACAGAAGAATAGGTAAATATTTAGTGGTAAATAATATTTTCTATTCTCTCTCTTGTTCTTTTACAGACCATATCTGTATAACAAAAAATGATAAAAACTATAACACATGTAAAAATGCAATAAAATATGAACATTATGCGTGAGGAAAAAAATGCAAACATGGCTCAGAAGTTAAATTGATCCAGTAAGGCATTTAAAATCACTATGATCAATATACTAAAGGATTTAGTAGAAAAGATAGAAAATATGTGTACATAAATGAAAATATATGCATAGAGATTGAAACAAATATTGTAAATTTTACAATGAAAAATACATCAGAAATTATCACTACTGTTTTTCAGCATACTGAAAGGAAAAAAAAAAATAAAAAACCCTGTTAACTTGATGGAAGATGAACAGAAATTAACCAAATCCAAATAGTAATAGATAAAACCAAGTAGCTGAGATATGTGGAACAATATGTAATAGACTAACAAGTGGGTAATGAGGGCTCCAGAGAAAGAGAGAGGGAACTTGGGTAAAATAATTATTTGAAAAGAAAATAATCAAAATTTCAATGAACAGGCTGAGCATGGTGGCTCATGCGTATAATCTCAAGCACTTTGGGAGGTCAAGGCGGGCAGATCACTTGAGGTCAGGAGTTCAAGACCAGTCTGGGAAACACAGTGAGACCCTGCGTCTAATAAAAATACAACAAATCAGGCAGGTATGGTGGCATATGCCTGCAATCCCAGATACTAGGGAGGCTAAGGCATGAGAATCACTTGACCCAGGAGACAGAAGTTGCAGTGAGCTGAGATCGTACTACTGCACTCTAGCATAGGTGACAGAGCAAAACTCTGTCTCGAAAAAATAAAAAAAGATTTCAACAAATGGCATAGGAGATAAATGGCAAGAAAACAAACCACACCACACTTAGCAACAT
>NW_012103120.1:201843-241008 GCF_000951045.1 Mandrillus leucophaeus | reverse complement strand
ATATTTAACTTAAAAATATTAAATATTAATTTTTAGAACATATAACATTAATAGAAGAAAAATGCACAATTGCAAGAGCACAGAAGTAGAAGGGGGAAGAAAGCTGGAATGATTATTTTATAATTAGTTGATTAAGTACTCTAATTAAAGTACTTATTATTTTAATAAGTACATAATATAATATGTACTTATACAGTAAGTTCTCACTTAATGTCATCAATAGATCTTTGGAAACTGACTTCAAAGTGAAATCACATACAGCAAATGCTAGAATAACATAATTTCCTTCAACACCATTTTGTTATAGTGCTGATGAAAAAAATGATTTTGTTATACATTATTTCACTTAAAGTTATAGTTTCCAAGAACCTATTGAGGATATAAGTGAGAACTTACACTATTGACTATGATAACTTAAGAAAATATAATGTAACCTCTAGAGTAACAACTACAAAAATTGCCACAAGAGGAGTAGATTAAAAGTAAAAAGAGGAGATAAAGATGGAATGCTAAATACTAAAATACCTGAGATTTACTCAAAAGAATGCAGGGACCATAGAATACTAAAATAAATACTAAACACTAAAATACCTGAGATTTACTCAAAAAATTCAAGGGACCATAGAAAACATTTAAAAATAAAAATACATAGCAATATGATAGATTTAATCACAAACATATCAATAACTATATTTGTTGTAAATGAACCAAAACTTCAATTAAAAGGCAGAGATTGACAGAATGCACGAATATACAATACCTAACTAAATGTTGACTGCAAGAAACACATTTGAAGTATAGAAAGGTATTCAAGTTGAAAGCATAAAAGTTAAAAATATTGCAAGCAAACACTAAGTGTAATAAACTTTATGTGACTACTAATAGCAGACAAAATCAACTTCAAGACAAAAAATGTTATTAGAAATAAAGAGAGGTATTTCCTAGTAGTAATTGGGCAAATTCATAAAAACAAAATAGAGCAATCATAAACAAATATATACTTAGGAATACAGTTTCAAAATATTTGAAGAAAAAATTCACACAAGTAAAAGCATAGTAGACAAATACACAATCACACTTAAAGACCTTAATATTCTAGTGCAATATTTGATAAAAAAATTAACCAATTATTCCTTAAACTTTTGGGGGTTTTTGTTATTATTTTTACCGAATTTGGCTTATTTATTTTTTTTTTTGCCTTGCATTTGGGGATTCCTTCTTTTTTTCATGTACAGATAAGTCATTCACCAAGACAGAAGATAGGGTGGGCCATAATTTGGTTGTTAAAATTTAAAATACAAATTACTGTTACAGTTACAACATTGCCCATAAAAATCTTTAACAACTATTATAGGAAAAATAGTTCCAGTGTCATAATTGTCAAATCAATATATCTGACTTGAATATGAAGGCAGTCTTGCAATTATACTGCCGAGAGGGAAAAAAATTTCCAACATGCTGATCAGACTGCATTTATGAACAATTTAATTTTTATTATTTTCTAAGAGGTTACTGTTTTATTCTTTGAAAATATTTTATAAGTAGTTTTCTTCAGCCAAAATGGATCAACAATAGTAAGGGAAAATTAAAATAAGAAATATGAAATATTTTGCTCTTAAATGGATGACTATGGAAGGCACCTACCGTATTCTAGGTAGAGATTATGAGACTCTATTTTCTAATCCCTGAAATCCTCTGAATTGAATGATATATTTAAATCTACAAACTCTCCTTCAGCATGTAAGAGGAGCAAATTTGAAAGATTAACTTGGAGGTAGAGTTTTAGGACACACACACACATATACACACACACACTTGTGTGTTCTTACGTGATAAACAAAAATAAAACTCTTACAACCTTTAATAGGAATAAATAATCTAATTATATAAAGGGGTGCTGCATTGGGGGAATTGATATTTATTGAGTACCTTCTATATGTCAGACATTATCTTAGGTTTTTCCACATATTTTCTCACCTAGGCCTTGTGGAAGTCAGAATTTTGACTCCCATGATTTTTACCCAATGGTATCAGATACATGAGTATGCTACATTACATGTCAAAGGGACTTTGCAGATATAACTAAGGCCATAGATATAACTAATCATTGCCCTTAAATAGGGATATTTTCTTTGATTATCCAGTCATACCCAAGGTAATTACAAAAGCCGTTAACACAGAACTTTCTCATGGCTAAAAGCAGAACTGAAAATCAGAGAGAGATGTCAAAAGGAAAGGTCAGCCCCAGATTGAGATAAAATATTTGCAAAACACATAACTGACAAAGGGCTTATATCTAAAATATAAAAAGAACTATTAAAATGTATCAGTAATAAAACCAACAACCCAACGCAAAAAAATCAGCAAAATCCCTTTTTTTTTTTGAGACGGAGTTTTGCTCTGTCTCCAGACTGGAGTGCAGTGGCGCCATCTCGGCTCCCTGCAACCTCCACCTCCCAGGTTCCAGTGATTCTCCTGTCTTAGCCTCCTAAGTATCTGGGACTACAGGCATGCCACCATGCCTGGCTAATTTTTTGTATTTTTAGTAGAGACGGGATTTCACCATGTTAGCCAGGATTGTCTCAATCTCCTGACCTCGTGATCTGCCTGCTTTGGCCTCCCAAAGTGCTGGGATTACAGGCATGAACCACCTCTCCTGGCCCAAAATGTCTTAATAAATATATCACCAAATAAGATACACAGATGACAAATAGCATATGAAAAAAAAAATGCTCAACATCATATAACACTAGAGAATTGCAAATTAAAACAACAATGAGATACTAGTATACATCTATTAGAATGGCTAAAACAAAACAAAGTAATACTGACAATATCAAATGCTGATGAGAATATGGAGCAAACAAGACTCTCGTTATTTTGGGGGAATACGAAATGGTACAACTACTTTGGAAAAGTTTGGAGTTTCTTACAAAGTTGGCCAGAGTCTTACCACATGGTCCAGAAATCTCCTTGGTATTTAGCCAACTGAGTTGGAAACATGTCCACCCAAAAGCCTGCACATCATTATCTGTAGTTTCATCCCACAAATTTTAATATGTTTTCTATTTTCTTTTAAAGTATTTTCTATTTTTCAATTTACTTTATTGTTTGACATATGAGTTATTTAAAATTGTGCATTTTTATTTTCCAGATAGAGGAGATTTTAGGTTAACCTTCTGTTATTAGTCAGTAGTATAGTGTTATGATTCCAACTCTGAAAACTTTTAGACTTGCTCTAATGTGTGATATGTGTACATTTTTATAGATGTTTGCTGCATCTTATGAATAATTACCATGATCCAGTTGTTGGATATTTCAGTATATGTCCCTACCTTCAAGTGCACTAATTTTTTTGAAATCTCATACTTGCATTATTATTATTATTATTATTATTGCTGATTCATGCTACCATATAGCTTAGGTGAGTTTATTAAATTTATTACCATAATGATGGATTTGTCGATTTCTCCTGATTTTAAAACCCTTGCTTCATGTATTTTTACTGTATATAATTCTATGCTTACAGATTCATATTATTGTATTTTCTTGGTCAATTTAACCTTTTATCAATACGCAGTGATTCACTCACTGCTACTAATGGTTTTTGTCTTCAAGTCTATTATGTCTTGTACTCATTTTAGTACACCAATGCATTTTATGGCTTCATTTGTTTTAGATAGTCTTCTTCTAAGTATCACATAATGGATACTTTAGAAATTCAAAGTGATAATCTCTGTTTTCCTCTAAGTATTTATCTCATTTATGTTGATTGTGATTAACTAATATATTTAGTTTTACTTTAATAATCTTGTTTTATCTTTTTTTGTATCCTGCTTTTTCTGGTTTTCTTTTTGCCTTTTTAAATTTCCTTTTTACACGAGGTGAAATTTCTTTAATCATCTCATTCAATTTCCCTTCTAATTTAAGAGTATACACCCATGCTGCTTTAGTGTTTTCCCAGAAATTTGTGAATGAGTATTTAACTTATTTACATTTAATTAATATATTTGTCCTTATCCCAAAATAATGCCAGGACTTCAGAGAACATTAATTCAATCTTCCCCCAAAGTAATATATTTATTCATTTGGCCAGTAGTTTATGACTATATTGATTTTTGAGTTTCCTTAGACATTACTTTTTTGTATTATGAAGTGTCTATTTAGATTTTCCAATATGTCTACCACATTTTCGTTGTTCATAATTCCTTTATCTCAGACATCCTCCTAATATTATGTTTTCTTTTTGCATTAATACATCTTTAAGTTTTTTAAATAAGGTATGCTGATAATAAACTTTTGCAATTTTGTTAATTTCCTAATAACGTATATGTTTTGCTCTTATTTTTCAGAGATAGAATTGTTTTACTCAGATCATCTTATCTAGTGACAGCTACTCTTTCTTAAAACTTCAATAATAAATATTTCATTGTCTCTGCCTTCCATCACTGTGGAGAAGTCAAAATAATCTATCTTATCTTGTAGGTAATCTATTTTCTTTCTGGCTATTTATAAAAACTAAATTTTCATCATTGGTGATTTTTATCTCATTATGAGGTATGCAGTGTGTCTTCATTTTTCCAACTTGTGACTTTTTGAGCTTCTTAAGTCTGAACATTGGTATCTTTTTAGCAATTCTGGAAAATGTTTGGTCATTTTCTTTTCCAGTGTTGTCTTGCCTCTGTTTTTTATACTTTCTTCCTAGAATGCTGAATACACTCTTATATCATTATGGTATTTGGGGGGTCTTTTAATCTATTTCTCCTAACATATATCTTAGTCATTCCATTTTTGATAATTATTTTGTAAGTAGACATATTAAAATTCATTAATTATTTTTTTGTCCATGTCTCATCATTGTTTAATCTACTTGTTGAATTTAAATTTAATTATTGCATTTTTAATTACCAGAAGTACTGTTTAGTTTCTGTTCAAATGTATTTAGACCCATTGGTATTCTCTGCCTCTTATATCATATTTTTATTATTTAAATGATACACCTATTTATTTCATATTGGTAACTGATTTGTCTTTCATGTAGAATTTTTGTGAAATTGATTCTCCAGCTATTATTAGTCTTAGTCTTAATCATTATGGCTTATTCCCTCATGTATTTAATGTGCTTTGATTGTTTTAGTTTCCTTGAATTTTATTTGTGCGATAGTCTCTTTCCTTTAGGATTAGGTTTAAAATGTTAATTTTCCTTTATCTTATTCCTGGTAAAAATACTGATATGTGACCCCTTTCCAGTCTTCACTTAAGGTTTTTAGACAACACAGTGCATCTGAGTCTTTCTCCAAAGGAATGTAAGTGTGGGCTAGCAGTGAGGAATTTTCAAGAGATGTTTTTCTTTTTGCTGCCTTCAACTAGACTGAATGTCAAATTAGGCAGATATCCCATTATCTATATCTGCAGGGTATGTTCCTTGTATTTATACTTATTGAAGTTATAGTTATATAACTTCATGCATATAGTTATATAATGACTTTTTCTCACTTGTTCCTAGCAAAAGTTTACAATGACTTGATCATCCATAAATCTATGAGTTCAAATTTACAAAAATGTCCATTTTTCTTACAGTAATTGTGTTTGACTTCATTTGTGTTATACTTAAATTTGAATTTTACTTTCCTATTAGTGATTTGTACCAATCTTAGTGGGCCAATATTTCATAGTCAGAAATGATTCTAAGCTCGTCTCTTAACGTTTACTCTAAATTACATTAGTATAAAATTAAATACAGTCCCCTCAGGTATCAGTCATTTTAATTTTCTGGCATATGTGTTATTAGATCTTTGTAAAATTCTACTTGTCCTTCATTTGCTGGTAGTGAAAATTACTAAGTGATGTTTCCTAAGTGTCAGACTGATGCTCACCTTTCACTCTCTCCTCCTCTTCCCTCAATCTGGGATACTGTTCTAACCCCATCCTCCGTTTAGCCACACTTGAAAAAAAATCTATTACTATCTCAGAGCCAAAGTGAAATGTGGTTTTCAGTTAGCATTCCCTGGCTGTTCCCACAATCATGCAACACTGCCAAGTATTATTTATTCTATCCATACATTTTGAACATTAATAAAATTATTAATCCTCAATTCAGTGGCAAATCCATAATAAAAATCTGATTAGAGAAACCTTGTGCTTCCTTGTTTTATTATTAAAACAACATCAAATAATCCCTTGCATCAGGTTAAGAGAGTTCAGAATTCAAAATATTATACATGAGGCAAACAGAATCTTTATTTAAAGGCCATGAAAAGTGATCAATGGTACAAAAACAAAACTGACAATGAGTGACTTGAAGTAATAGCTATATAACTTTAAGAATCTCAGGGCATGCATTGGGGAGCAGTTTTTTTAAAAAGCATAACACAGTTTCAAAATAACAAAGAACTGAGATTTGGGTGCAATTCCTTTCAGCCATGACTCTGAAATGTGCACTACTTTGAAAGTAGGAAAATTGCATTTCAGTAATAGATTAGAAATACATATATTTTAATAGATCCAATAAAATTACACTAGAAATATTAACATATAGAAGTAAAAACAAATAAATTCCCTATCAAAAGGAAGCAAAACAAACAGAGCCCTTTCACAGATGTGTATTTGGAAAATAATAACTCATGCATCATACAAGTAAACACGTAAAGGAGAAATATAAACTGGTGGCAATTTAATTAACTATACTGATCTCATTGTGAAAAACACAGCAATGGCATTTTGTTAAAATTTATAAAAGAACTACAGAGGTTACAAGCAGTTTATTGCTGTAACGTTCCTTCAGTGTGCGATTTCTTCCCCTTCTATTTCTTTTATGCTTTAAACAATATTCGGTTAGCATTCAGCCAAAAGAAACAGCAGGGTGCTCTTGAACCTGCCACCAATGATTTATTATGCTCATTTTCTATTCATTTGTTTATAGATCAAATACAGAAAGAAAGGCACAACGATATTGAACATATTTAATAAAAAGCACACACACCAAGTGTTTAAATTTCACATTGTGCTAGGTTAGACATTTTGGAAGAAAGACAATAATTACACACAGGCAATTGCTTTGATGCAACCTCTCAAATCAATACAGCTACTTAGTACAAGGTAGGCATTTATGTATGTTTAACATTGGCACTCTTTCCAGAGTATGACATTTCAGGTAAATGTGCTTTATAGCAGACATGAGAAAACAGATAAATGAACTTCTTATTGACAGCCTCTTTCTCACTTGCTAGCCCTTATAAATGGGATGTCATTAATCTCTCATTCACTACAACAGCGGTCTCCAAATTGGTTGATTGTGCACTCCATTAGTAAAAGTTTCATTTTGGCTACTCTATTTGTAAATAATAGAACGTGTTTCTCTTATGTACATTATACACAAACATTTCTGAAAGTAGAAATGCTAAATAGTGTGACTAATACTTGCAAAAAAGTTTTATTATTTTGTTCCTGTGTTCTATGGATTATCTTGCTTACTCCCTGCATACATCACTATGAAGACCATCATTCTAGAAGAACTATGTTTCCTTGTGAAATTCAGCAAACAATGAAAAAGAATAAGTACCTACAGAATGTAGCAAATTATAATAAGTGTTTTTCTGATAGTTTCTCATAGACTCAGAAGGTTTCATTAAGTAATCTTCGCATGTAAGGAATATTATCTTTAATATCATTTCCACATATTACAAATTTTTTACCACTCATAAAAGCAAATGTCTCAGCAATAGCTGGCATTTAAGAGTTAACAGATTGATCTCAGTTCTTTATAATTAGGGGATATTTTACACAGTCTAGCTTTTTTTTATTGTGCCATATTTTTGAAAATTAAATGATTGATTTATCCATCCTAAAAAATGAGGACAGGATGTATTATCAAGCTGGACTCTCATATGGTGTACTCAACATTCTCTAGGCACAGGAAGACACATAGGGCATGATCTCATATATGGGAACTAAAAAATCTGAACTCATAAAACAGTGGTGCATTTATAAAAAAGGAATAATTTTTTGAGATCTATTACACACTATGTTGACCACAGTTAAGAACAATCTATTGTGTATTTCAAAATTGCTAAGTGAATTTCAACTGTTCCACCACACACAAAAAATGATGCATAAGTGAGGTGGTGGGTATGTATGTTAATAAGCTTTATTTAGTCATTCCATATTATATAGATACCAAAATATTGTACTATTTTCCATAAATATATAAAATTGTGATGTATCAATTAAAATAATATTAATATTTTTTTTAAAAATTCATGTATGGGAAATCACTATCTACATTTTGCCATTTAGGTAATTTTACTGCTGTTTTCCGTGGTCATAGTTTGTTCCCGTATGCAAAAGTTTCAAATAGTGAGTAGCAGCCAGTTGTAATTTTCATTTAGAAGTAATTTTTTTAAAGTGATGTAGAGAGTTGCATTATTGTATAAGTATTCCTGATTATAAAGAATTTATAAATCCAAGCCACTAAAATGTAAATTACTAAAATAAAAGGCTTTTGGATGTAGCTGCATTTGCACTGAAATCTCTCATAAGTGGTGGAGTGATGAGAGCGGATATCAGTTTGAGTATTTCCTCACATTACCCCCACTGTGCTGTGTCAGTGTTTCACAATAACACTGCTGCGTTTTCATAGTATAAGGAGACTCCAATCTGTAGAGGTGATGTATCTTCTTAGAGAGGACAGGATCTCTATGATGAATGTTTGACAGACCATAAGACATTCTATATGATTATTGTAGACCAAGTCAAGTGAGATATTGTAGCAAAGGGAAACATTGATTTAATACCACATTTTTACACCTACAATGTGACACTAACTAGAAAAAGAAGGGAATATCATATTTTAAGACAATGTATCACTATGTTCACACAAATTTAATTAACATAACTACTGGATGTTCCTTCTATTCTGGAAAGTTTTTAGACATCCACATAAATGATACATCACATTTGGTACAAACAGATGTGAGAATTAATTTTAATTCTTAATCTTATTGTACTGTAAAATCATAATGTCTTTGATTTTCATATTCTGGGGACAATGTGAAAATCAAAGATATCATTTTATACTACAAATAAAATCTGATTATGAAATTATACAAATATTGATTTTTAAGAAATAACTGGAATCCTAGGATCTTTGAATTTAAAAATTAGAAGATATATTAATTTAATATAATTTTCTTTTGTTTTTACAGATGAGAAAACTGGAGGAAGAAGTGAAATGCCTTACTCAAGGTCACAAAGAGGGATAGTGCAGAACCAAGAACAAATCTTGACGTCCTATTTTTTAGTCTAAAACAGTCTTGTCATTGCCCCACCTATAGCACATTTCTTAGACTATTTAAAAGACACTATTTTATAATTTAAAAGTAAATGTTATATCTTTAACAATGAAAAATCACTTAAAGTTCATGTTGGGAAACAAGGCTGAATTTTAGAAAAAAAAAAAAAACTTCTCTAGCTATAAAAAAATAGGAATAACTTTTTCCTCCTTATCTTATTTTGAAAGCAGTTCCAAAATGTGTAGACCCAACAGAAGAAAAAAATATATATATATATACACACACAAACTCACATGTTAATATAGACACACAAATGTGTACATACACATATACAAAACATTCATAAATATGACATTAACTTGGGTGACTATATTTGCATTTTTTTATTTATACATTTTTATTGATACATATATTAGTGGTATATATTTTGGGGGTACAAGTGATATTTTGATACTTATAGACAGTTTGAAATAATCAGACTAGGGTAGTTGGGATATCATTGCCTCAAACATATATCTTTTCTTGGTGTTGGAGACATTACAATTCTTCTTTTCTAGTTGAGATATAAAAGCAATTAATAACTATAACTATCCCACTGTACTATCAAATAACAGATCTCATTCCTTTCATCTAACTATATTTCTGTCCCTCCTAACCAACTTCTCTTTATGTCCCCTCCACTCTTCCCTTCTCAGACTCTGATAACCACCATTCCACTCTCTATCTCCATAAGATCGACTTTTTTATCTCCTACACGTGAGTGAGAACATGTGACATTTATCTGTCCCTGGCTTATTTCACTTAATGACCTCCAGTTTCATCCATGTTGCTGCAAAGACAATATCTCATCCATTTTTATGGGTGAATAATATTCCATATATATATCACATTTTCTTCATTCATTCATTGGTGAACAATTAGGTTGATTCCATATCTTTGCTGCTGTGAATAGTACTACAATAAACATGAGAGTGCAGATATCACTTTGACGTATTGATTTCCTTTTTGCGGGGGATATATACTCAGCAGTGAGATTTCTGGATTATGTGGTAGTTCTGGTTTCTGGTTTTGTAAGGAACCTCTACACTGTTTTCCATAATGGTTGCACTACTTTACCACCAACAGTGTCCATGCATTCCCCTTTCTTCATATCCTTACAAGCATTTGTTATTTTTTGTCTTTTCAATAATAGTCATTCTAACTGGGGTGAGATGATACCTCATTGTGATTTCGATTTGCATTTTCCTGATGATTAGCGATATTCAGCATTTTTTATTTTTTATTTTATTTTTTACAAAACACTAGCAAAAGGTCTTCCTTTTATGATATATATGTGTGTGTCCATATGCACAACATGCACACACACACACACCACTTATACATGCCACAGGCTAACATCCTGTTGGCCATTTGGATATAATTTTTGAGAAATGTCTATTCAAGTTTTTTGCCCATTTTAAAATTAGATTATTTGTTTTTGGCTAATCAGTTTGAGTTTTTATGTATTCTTGTTATTAATCCCTTGTTGGATGGATAGTTTGCAAATATTTTCTCCCATTCTCTGAGTTGTCTCTTCACTTTGTTGACTGTTTCCTTTATTGTGCAGAAGTTTTTAGTTTGATGCAATCCCATTTCTCTAATTTTGTTTTGTTGCCTGTGCTTTTGAGGTCTAACTCCCAAAAGTCTTTGCCCAGACTATTGCCCTGGAGCATTTCCCCAATGTTTTCTTTACATTTAAGTCTAATCCATTTTGAGTTGATTTTTATATATAGTGAAAAATGATAATCTAGTTTCATTCTTCTGCATATGGATATCTAGTTTTCCCAGAATCATTTATTAAGAGGTTGTTTATTTTCTCTAATGTATTTTCTTGGAGCCTTGTCAAAAATGAGTTGAATGTAAGCGCATAGATTTCTTCCTAGGTTTTATATTCTGTTTCATTGGTCTATTTGTCTATTTATATGCCAGTATCATGCTGCTTTGGTTGCTACAGCTTTGTAGTATAATTTGAAATAAGTTAGTGTGATGCCTCCAGCTTTGTTCTTTTTGCTTTATCTATTTTGGGTCTTTTGTGGTTCCATGTGAACTTTAGGATTGTTTTTATTATTTCTGTGAAGAATATCATCTGTGTTTTGGTAGTGATTGCACTGAATATGTAGATTGCTTTGGGTATTATAGATATTCTAACAATATTAATTTTTTCCATCTATGATCATTGGTTATATTTCCACTTTTTTGTGTCCTCTTCAATTTCTTTCATTAGCATTTTATATTTTTGTTTGTAGAAATCTTACACTTTTTTGGTTAATTGACTCCTAAGTATTTTTTGTAGCTATAGTAAGTGGGACAGATTTCTTGAATTCTTTTTCAGGTTGATAACTGCTATAGAAACACTACTAATTTTTGTATGTTGATTTTATATCCTGCAACTTTCCTGACTTCATTTATCAATACTTACATTTTTTGGTGCAGTCTCTTGGTTTTTCTAAATATAAGATCATGCTAGCTGCAGACAAGGATAATTTAAAATCTTCCTTTCTAACTTATATTCCCTTTAATTATTTCTCTTGCCTAATTACTTTGGCTAGGACCTCCAGTACAGGTTGAATAGAAATGGTAAAAGTGGGTGTCTTTCTCTTTTTTCAGATCTCAGTAAAAAGAATTTTAATTTTTACCCATCCAGTATGATAGTAGCTATGTGTTTGTTATATGCGGCCTTTATTATGTTATGTTCATTCTATAATCAATTTACTGGTAGTTTTTTTTTTAAGAATATGGTTTTTATTGTTTTGTAAACACTACGCTTGAAATAAAAATCATGAGTCTGTAACACATTGAAATGGAGGAAATTAAATGGCTAGGCAAATAATTTATTCTCAAAGTTGATTTTAACAGAGAGGAAAGGAAGAAAACTGATAAAATAATATGTACTCCTCTTAATCAGCAGTATAAGAATCTCAAAATGATTCAAACAAATTCAGGGAGGTCTTCATTGTACTACAAACTAAATTTTTTTTTGTTTTATAACTGTGATTGATGGGAGCCTTCATGCCAAAAATGAGGCAAAACAAGACATTTTAGCAGATTGTTATATGCACAGCAATTTGAAGAAACATGAATGTTACAATTCTGCATAGTTTATTTCACTATGATGTTTAGTTTGATATAATTTTATTTTAATGTTTGCTTTGATTCCTTTTTTATATTCCAGTGAGCTTCATGGCTTCCTTGTAAGAAAGTCATATATTTTATTGTTGTCTTTCCTTTGAAAATTAAAAAAAAATCAACTGGAAATTATCAACAGAAAAGGGCATAAAATAATATGCATACATATATTTTGTATCATAGGGACAGTATCAGAAAAAATTTTTTTAAAAAACCTGGGTTGTCAGGCAGAAATCACCAATCTTAAGAAACAATTCCAGCAAGTGACTAAAGAACAGAAATTAACCCTTTATAGTTTGTGCACTCTAAAATTACACACAGATTACAAAACAATATTTACATAGCATTTTCACAGATATATATCCCTCCATGAAAAATGAACATAAAAGGGAAGTGATACAAGGAGAGCTAGAAACTGCCAAATTCCCTCCAGTGACACTGCTTGTTGACATTCTCCTCAATTCATTCTGCATGGTCTCTCAACATTTAATGTGCAGAACATTCACATTTGCTGGCCCGGTGCTTTTCAATTACATCCCTTTGCTTGGCCTGATACTTAACGTGCCACAGGGTGACAGGCAGAGCGAGATGAAAAAGACTCATATTCCTTCCCTGCTTCATGCTCATCTCCCTTTCTGACACTATTTTGTACTAGGAAGATCACAATCTTTGTGGTGTATTGCTCTGGAGCTTCTTCAAAAATTTCTCAGTACCCAGATTGTTCTGCATCCAAGAAAGATACATATATCTTTCTCCTAAGTAACAAACAGATCTTTAGTCATTTTATTTAAAATTTCCACAGAATATGATCAGTACCAAGAAAATTGTATATTGCTAGATGATTTGAGTACTGCATATAGCATCCCCATCAAAAGCAGTACCATTCATTCAGAAAGATCATATTTTCAAGAAGAGATTAAATGAGTTATATATACCAATTAGTCTCACTGTTGATTGATTTTTATTTATAATAATAGGTACTCTAACATTTGCTCATTTAATCAAAGGATGAATAACTTTTGATCATGGATTCTTTTTTCCTAGCTAAAGAAAAAACATAGTATGTGAAAATTATTATCAAGAATATTATAAGACCTATCACTGCATTACCAATCTAATCATTTTTCCATTTATTTTTATGTGAGAAATTAAAATGTTGCCATCACCTAGCCCCAGAATTGCTAGAAAATCAGGATACTAAACTGAGATTTATTCTACTTTCAATACTTGCCTTGATATCAACACATGGAAGAATTTAAATCTTATCCTTTTCAAAGCTGTTGATCTTTTACTTGACATAACAATACAAGCTTAGTTCTCTAAGTAGGACTCCACAGTTACTCTCTTCATTAGAAACTACTCAGAGTTCAATCTTAAGGCATTATATTTTGTTCTCATTTCTCTACATGTCTGTATAAATCCCATCTAAAATCTGTCTGAAAATTAGGGGATGGTGTTTCCTTCATAAACAAGTTCATGGAAATCCCACAGTTCTTTTATCTGTAGTGAAAATACTCGGAGAAATTATATAGCAAACTATGACTAGGAATGTTTAGGTTATAAGACATCACTTCTTTAATCTTACCTTTATGGTCCTATAAAGACTCTTGAATTATTTTTATAACCAAAAGGTGATTTCATCCTCAATGGCAATTGGGAGTCCCTATAAACAACAAATAATTTGGAAGAGTGGAAAAATGTGGAAAATAAAATATTCCAGGCCTTTATAAAAAACATTGCTTTCCTTAGGAAAACATATACTTATTCTGTGAGTTTTTAATTTATTTTGCTGTGCAGGCAAAATTATAAGTATTTCTTAGGATCTACTTTTAGTGTCTGTGAAGCTCCATTTTAGATTAATATCTAGAATATAAGCAATATATTTTCTTTTGTATAATAGCCTAATTTAAGATGGTTTAATATTAAATCTTTTTACCATAACATTTTGTAGCAATTCATTCACAATTTCCAAAAAAGCCAAGATAATTTGATACAAGGAATGTGGAATAATCTAATTAAAAGGAAAACATATATTGGAAATTCAAATTCTATAATAAACCATTAAAATAGTTTTGCAATATCATTTTGCTTAACAGATTGACAAAATTAAGTAAAACATTATTAAATCAATGAGCATTCTTATACATTGAATACAAACTGCAAAACTTCGCAGGTAAAAAAAAAACCAGAATGACACCATGGTGAATGTGTGAAGGTGGAATTATGGCACTTTTTATTTTAATGTTTCTGCTTTTCTGTGCTTCACAAACTTCCAAAAACTTGCATAAGTTACTAAGTTTAAAAATTTTATTTTAAATATACTACAACTGTAATTTAGGGTAATTCTTTATTTATAGAATCTTCTAGAAAGGATTGTCTTTTGGCAGAAATAACCACATTCCTGAAAATTATCCTAGATGTGTAGCTGTGACTTGGGTTCCTGTGCCTGCTCTTCAGTATTTTTTGTTTCTTGATACCCTCCTGCTCCGAGAAGCCTTATGCTCTTATTAAAAAGGCTAAATTGGACATGTTGATAACTGAGTAGCAGTTTTCACTATTCATTAGTTCAAATCCAGGTTCTATCTTAAACATATATATGATTGTAGTTGATAAAGATCTTTATGTTTAGTTCTTTAGTTTGTTATTGTGAAATGAAAAAACAAAAAAAACAAAAAAAGCTTTGTCTTTGAAAGAATTTGATAATCAGCTCTGCTACAAAAAATACATATGTTCCTGGTTCTACCTCAAGGAGTTCAGGTTGTCATTAGAAAATTAGATACAGTAATCAAATAATTGCAAAATGGTGTGAAAAATACAAAAACAGATGTCTATTTAGAAATACTAAGTGAGCACAATGAAGCCAACCATTTTACTTGGGGATTCTAAATAAGCAGATGGCATTTGGGAAAGAGTAAATGTGACATGGAATAAATAAAGGGAATCTGAGGCAGAGAAAACAATTCAGGCAAAGGCATGGAGGCTCTTAAGTTTTCATTGTTTCCTAGGGAACAGCAAGAGTTACAGTGACTAGATTGGAGGCAGAAGCTGAAATCTACTTTGGGGTCAGCTTCAGCTGAACTGGTAGGGCATGCTAAAGGATTGGGTGGTATGCTGTGCATAACAGAACAAAGGACATCGTAGAAACGAGTGTGGCATAAGTACTCTTGAAATCTCAAATACTTAGTACTAAATGAGGTTTGCCTATTAAATGGAAGTCTTTTACGGTATCTGAATATGGCATCTATCAAAAGTTGTAGGGCTGTTGTGGAGAGTACTCACAGCTCCCCCATGTCTATTATTCCCTTCTTCCTGTAGCAGTAGATTCATTTATTCATA
Source organism: Mandrillus leucophaeus (assembly GCF_000951045.1). Lineage (NCBI taxonomy): Eukaryota > Metazoa > Chordata > Mammalia > Primates > Cercopithecidae > Mandrillus > Mandrillus leucophaeus. Next base: position 225,217 of record NW_012103120.1, on the reverse strand, counting down.
GAATCCCTGCCTTCCTAGAACAAATAAACTGAAATTAGAGAGATGATGATAGCTAAGACAGAACCCAAAACCTTATCAGTCCTAAAGCACAAATGGTTTGCCAGTTCATTGGTTTTTGACTTTTACCTCCTAACAGTTGCCCTCCATATAGTATCTTATAGTAACAATATGATTCATCTTTTAATAATTTGATTCTTTAATTTGGTTAGTAACTTTGGTTTAAATGTCATTTTAGTTAAACATTTCCAGTCAAGAAAATATTTCTATTTACGTGAAAATATTAAAATAAAATGGAAAATTTCTATTAATACTTACATAGAGATATTATCTCTATACAATATCTAATATATTATTTCTATTACAAGGGGAAACATAGTCTAACAATAGTTTATCTTTCATTGAGAGTTGAAGTATTAATTTAAAGATATCATAGAGAAACTTCCGCTATTTTGTTTCTTTTGTAACTATAACATCGGTAGTTCAAATAATTTTTAAGTTTCTATTTAGTTATATTCTTCTTTGAAGTTATTAGTGACCTATATACTTATATTTGTAAATATGTGTATACATTATATGTCAACATAAAATTGAATTGACTAAATACCATCACCTACTTTATTTCCTTCCCAGTGTTATTAATTCATCCATTCATTTAAAAATATTTGCTTAGCATTATTCTGTACTAGGTACTTTTTCATATATTGGAGAAGGAGCAGTGAACAGAATAAAATATTTGCCCATATGCAGTTCTAATAGAACAAAATGGAAAAAAAAGTAAATACACATATATTATACAACACAATTTATGGTATTTATAAGTATTATGAAAACAATTAAAATTGGAATTAGAGAATCAACCTTGCATGAGCGGGAGGGCTATTTCAAATTGGGTGGTCAAGTAAGATTTCTCTGATATGCTAACATTTTTACTGTACTCTAAGTGGACTGGTTTGGATGTTTTTAAGATACCTACGACAGCAAGAGAGGAGAAAGGGACACTAACAATATTCTGAAAGTGATTATAATGCCAAACCATGGAAAAAAGAAGGCAAAGAAGAAAATTTTAAAGCTCCTGGGGAGGGGACGAAATTGATAATGAAAAAGTGGATGGGGAAATAAATGGGAGATCTGAGAATTATTAGAGCATTGGTAGGGAGGTGCTGGACAGTGTGGACTAGTTGAACTCAAGATTTCAGAGGTATTACTATTGTATTAATGTAAGAAATGATAGAGACTACTTACATTTCCCCAAAGTCCATTATCTCTTTTTTGTAGCACAGACTCACTCAAATTTCATCTAGGTATATGAATGCCAAGCCACAAACTATATTTTTCGGCCCTCCCTGAAGCTACATGTGGCTGTAGAAGTCATGATTGCTACATTTAGATCATTTCTATAATAGAAAGCTATTTTCCCTGGACTCCCTACAGTGTCCTTCTCAAACAATAAATTCCCATAGGCTATACAAGCATAAGTCAGAGGTATTACAGGCTTAACCACAGACCACTGCAATAAAGCAAATAATACAATAAAGCAAGTCAAACAAATTTTTGGTTTTCCAGTGCATATAAAAATTACATTTACATTATGCTATAATCTATTAAGCATGCAATAGTATTATGTCTAAAAAATATACATACTTTAATTAAATTTTCTTTTTGCTAAAAAAAAAAAAAAAGAAAGAAAAGCTAATGGTCATCTGAGCCTTCAGCAAGTCTTAATCTTTTTGCTGGTATAGGGTCTTGCCTTGATGATGATGGCTGTTGATTAATCAGGGTGGTGGTTGCTGAAAGTTGTAGTGGCTGTGGCAATTTTTACAAACACAACAGCAATAAAGTTTACCATATTGATTGACTCTTCCTTTCATGAAAGAGTTCTCTGTAGCATGCCATGCTGTTGGATGGCATTTTACTCACAGTGCAACTTCTTTCAAAATTAGTCAAGCCTCCCAAACACTGCCACAGTGTTATCATCTAAATTGAGGTAATATTCTAAATTCTTTGTTGTTATTTCAACGGTATTCACAGCATCTTCACCAGGAGCAGATGCCATCCAAAGAAACTATTTTTTTGTTGTTCTTTCCTAAGAGGCAACTCATTATCCATTCAGTTTTTATCATGAGATTACAGAAATTCAGTCCCATCTTCAGGCTCTGCTTCTAATTATCTTGCCATATCCACTACATAATGCAGTTACTTCCTCCACGGAAGTCTTGAATCCCTCCACGTGATCCATGAGGTTTGGAATTAACTTTTCCCAAATTCTTGCCAATATTGTTATTTTTGCCTTCCCCACTGAATTACAAATATTCTTAATGTCATCTAGAATGGCGAATTTGTCCAGGAGGTTTTCAGTTGACTTTGCCCAGATCCATCAGAGGAATTACTACCTATGGCAAGTATAGCCTTTTAAAATGTGTTTCTTAAATAAGACAACTCAAAAATAGAAAATTTTCTTCGATCCATGGGTTGCAAAATGGATGTGGTGTTAGTAGGCATAAAATAACATTGATCTTCTTGTACGTGTGTCTCCATCAGAGCTCTTGGGTGATGAGGTGCACTGTCAGTGAGCTGCAATATTTAGAAAAGAATGTTTTTTACTGAGCAATAGAGCTCAACAATGGCCTTAAAATAATTATTAAACCATAGTAGAAACACATGTGTTGCTCTTCAAGCTTTGTTGTTCCATTTGTGGAGCACAGGATGATTTGAATTAGCATAATTTTTAAGGGTCTTAGGATTTTTGGAATGGTAAATGAGTGCTGGTTTCAATTTAACGGCACCAGCTGCTTTAGTCTCTAATAATAGTCAGCCTGTCTTTTGAAGTTTTGAAACTAGGCGCTGACTTCTGCTTTCTAACTAGGGAAGTCCTAGATGGCATCTTATTCCAGTAGAAGACTGCTTTTGTCTACATTGAAACTCCATTGTTTAGTGTAGCCACTTTTATCAATGATCTTAGCTAGATCTTCTTGATAACTTGCAGCTTCTATACTAGCACTTGCTGCTTCATCTTACACTTTTTTTTAATTCTTAATTTTAATTTTTGTGGGTACTTAGTAGGTATATATATATATGGGGTACATGAGATATTTTGATACAGGCATTCAGTGAGTTATAATCACTTCATGAAAAATTGGATATTCATCTCCTCAAGCATTTATCTTTTATGTTACAAACAATCCATTTATACTATTTTGGTATCTTAAAATGTACAATTAAATTGTTATTGACTATAGTCACCCCATTGTGCTATCAAATGCTAGGTTTTATTCATTCTTTCTATTTTTCTGTACCCATTAACCATCCCCACCTCCCCACTGTACTTACCCTTCCCAGCCTCTGGTCACCATCGTTCTACTCTCTATCTCCATGAGTTCAATTTTGATTTTTAAATCCTACAAATGAGTGAGAATGTGAAGTGTGTCTTTCTGCGCCTGGCTTATTTCACTTAACATAACAGTCTCCAATTTCATTCATGCTGTTGCATGACAGGCTCTTATTGCATTTTATGGCTGAATAGTATTCTGTTGTGTATATGTACCACATTTTTCTAATTCATTCATCTGTTGATGGACATATAGGTTGCTTCCAAATCTCAGCTATTGAGAACAGTGCTGCAACAAACATAGGAGTGCAGATATCTCTTTGCTATACTGACTTTCTTTCTTTTGTGTATATACCCAGCAGTGGGATTGCTGGATCATATGGTAGCTCAATTTTTAGTTTTTTGAGGAACCTCCAAACTGTTGTCCATAGTGGTTGTACTAATTCATATTCCCATTAACAGTATATAAGAACTCCCTTTATTCTACATCCTCACCAGTATTTGTTATTGCCTGTCTTTTGGCTAAAAGCCATTTTAACTGAGGTGAGATAAGATCTTACTGCATTTTGATTTGCATTTCCTTGATGATTAATGATGTTGAACAACTTTACATATGCCTGCTTGCCATTTGTATGTCTTCTTTTGAACAATCCCTATTCAAAGCTTTTGCCCATTTTTTTAATTTGATTACTGGATTTTTTTTTCCTGTAGAATTATTTGGGCTCCTCATATATTCTGGCTATTAATCCCTTGTCAGAGGGGAAGTTTGCAAATATTTTTTTCCCATTTTATGGGTTGTCTCTTCACTTTGTTGATTGTTTCCTTTGCTGTGCATGAGCTTTTTAACATGATGTGATCCTATTTGTCTATTTATGCTTTGATTGCCTGTGCTTGTGGGGTATTATCCAAGAAATATTTGCCCTGACCAATGTCCTGGAGAGTTTCCCCAATGTTTTATTGTAGTAGTTTCATGGATTGAGTTCTTGGATTTAAGCCTTTAATCCACTTTGACGTGATTTTTTTATACAGCAATGATAGGGGTCTAGTTCTTCTGCATATCGATATCCAGTTTTCCCAGCACCATTTATTGAACAGACTGTCTTTTTTTCAGTGTATGTTCTTAGCACCTTTGTCAAAAATATGTTCATTGTAGGTGTACAGATTTGTTTCTGGGCTCTGTATTCTGTTCCACTGGTCTATGTGTCTGTTTCTATGTCAGTAACATTATTTTTTGGTTACTGTAGCTCTGTAGTCAGGTACTGTGTGATTTCTTCAGTTTTCTTCTTTTTGCTAAGGATAGTTTTGGCTATTCTCGGTCTTTTGTGGTTCTATATAAATTTTATGTTTTTTTCTTTTCTATTTCTCTAAAGAATGTCATTGGTATTTTTATAGGAATTGCACTGAATCTGTAGATTGCTTTGGTTAGTAAGGACATTTTAACAACATTGATTATTCCAATTCATATACATGGAATACCATTCCTTTTTGTGTGTCCCCTCTTCAATTTCTTTAGTCAGTGTTCTATAGTTTTTCTCATAGAGATTTTTGACTTCTTTGGTCAAGTTAATTTCTAGATATTTAAATTTATTTGTGGCTATTGTAAGTGGGATTACTTTTTAAATTTTTTTAGATCACTGTTGGCATATAGAAGTACTAGTAAATTTTCTATGCTGATTTTATATCCTACAAATGTACAGAATTTGTTTACCAGTTCTAATACTTTTTGGTAGAGGTGTTTCCAAATATAAGATCATATCATCTGCAAACAAGGTTTTAATTCTTCCTTTCCAGTTTGGATGTTGTTTATTTTTTTCTCTTGTCTGATTGCTCTAGTTAAGACTTGCAGTACTATGTTAAACAATAGCAGTGAAAGTGAGAATTCCTGTCATGTTCCAAATCTTAGAGGAAGACATTCAGTTTCTCTCCATTCAGTATGATATGAGCTATGGGTCTGTCATACATGGCTTTTATTATGTTGAGGTATATTTCTTCTATACCCAGTATTTTTAGGGTTTTTATTGTGAAAGGGTGTTGAATTTTATTAAATGCTTTTTTTTAAGCATCAGTTGAAATTATCATGCATTACATTGATCAATCTGCATGTGTTGAACCGTCTTTGCATCCCTGGGATAAATCCCATCCTGCAGTTTTATATTATGAAGATGGTTTCTTTCCTTAAATTTCATGAACAACTTCTGCAGCTGCTTCACTTGTTTTAACATTCCTAGATTTGAAGAGAACTAGAGACTTTCTCTGGATTAAGTTTTGGCTTAAGGAAATGTTGTGGCTAATGTGGTCTTCTATCCAGATCACCCAAACACTCTTCATATCAGCAGTAAGTCTGTTTCATGTTCTTATCATCCACATGTTCATTGGAGTAGCACTTTTAATTTCCTTCAAGCAGTTTTCCTTTGCATTTACAACTTGGCTAACTGACTCAGGAGGCCCAGTTTTTAGCCTTTCATGGCTTTCAACATGCCTTCCTCACTAAATTTCATCATTTGTAGCTTTTAACTGAAAGTAAGAAACTGCTACTCTTTCTTCCACTTAAACACTTAGAGGCCATTGTAGAGTTATTAATTGGCATAATTTCAATATTGTTGTGTGTCAGTGAATATGTAGGCCCAAAGAGAGGAAGAAAGTACAAGGAATGGCCAGTCATTGGAGCAGTCAGAACACACAAAATATTTATCAGTTAAGTTCACCGTTTTATATGGGCACAGTTTGTGACTCCGCAAAACAATGGCAATAGTAATATCAAAGATCACTGATCACAGATCACCAAAATAGATACAATAAGAATGAAAAATTTTGATGTTTTTGAGAATTACCAAAATATGACACAGAGGTATGAAGTGAGTACATGCTATTGTAAAAATGATGCCAACAGACTTGCTCAATGCAGGATTGAGATAAACCTTCAATTTGTCAGAATTGCAACATCTTCAAAGCATAATAAAGTGAACCACTATAAAGGGAGGTAAGCCTGTAGTACAGACATGTGAGATACAACTATACATCCCCCTAGCGAATGGCATAATGACACCATGGAGAAACCTGGGTATCTGAATGACTTACTGGACAGAACTATCTTTCCAAACTAGATTTTATACCTCTAAACTATTATGTGATAAAGAATAACTTCTTTTTAAGAACTAAAGGTTGTGGTTCTTTTGACATGCTAGCTGCTGCAAGGTATCAAAACACCTTATTAAGCAAGCTGTGATCCAGGGAGCAGCATCATTGGTACCACCAGAATCTTGTTGGAGATGCAGACTTTAATATTTCACTACCAACTTTTACCAAATCAGCCTAAATTTTTAAAAAGTATCACAGGTGACTTTTATCCACATAAAAGTTTTGGAAGTGTTGCCTTAATGCACAAAGTCTGAACATAGAAATCTAATTCTCTGGGTCTAGGTACTTTCAAGGCCATAGGGGTTAAGGTTGGGTGGATGAAAAAAATACTAAAATTAGGGATACCAATTAAATGAGAGTCTGGGTATTACAAATGTATCCATGTGGTGACTGAAGCAATCTAGAATGATGAGAGGAAAATACTTGGGAGAAAGAGTGATCCAGAACCAAAATATTTGGTTAGAAGAGTGTGTTTGGTAATTTTATGTGTAAACTTGTGTAGGCCATGGGGTGCTCAGACATTTGGTCAAATTTTATTCTGTGATGGTATTTCTGGATAAGGTTAGAATTGAATTGGTAAACCGAGTAAAACAGATTATTCTACCCAATGTAGGTGAGCCTCATCCAATTCTTTGAAGGCATGAATGGAACAAAAGGCAACATACAGGAGAATTTGCTCTATCTTTCTACCTGATGATTTGAGCTAATTATTTGTCATTTCATGCCCTCAGACTGGTACTTAAATCAGCTGTCCTGGTTCTCAGGCTTTGGACATGGACTGGAACTACTCCCATTGACTTTCCTGGGTCACCACCAGCTTGCAAGTAACAGATCATTGGTTTTCTCATCCTCCATAACTGCATGAACTAATACCTTATATTAAATATCTCATAGATATATATGTGTGCATATATATATGTATGTATATGTGTATGAATATATATACATGCATATAAGGGTACACATACCCTATATATATGTACACACATATACATACATATAATTATATCTATATATATTTTAATATATATTATATATACATATGCCTGGAATATATGTACACACACACATATACACATATATATATATACACACATATAATTACATAGTCATATTGGTTCTGTTTCTTTGGAAAACATTGATTTAGCACGAGAATGGTTATAAAGCAGTGGTCCCCAACCATTTTGGTACCAGGGACTGGTTTTGTAGAAGATAATTTTTCCATGGATGGGGGCAGGGGGATGGTTTGGGGATGATTCAAGTGCATTACATTTATTGTGCACTTTATTTCTATTATTATTACATTGTATTACAGAATGAAGTAATTATACAACTCACCATAATGTAGAATCAGTGGGATCCCTGAACTTGTTTTCCTGCAAATAGATGGTTCCATGTGGGGATGATGGGAGACAGTGACAGATCATCAGGCATTAGATTCTCATAAAGGGTTTGCAACACAGGTTCCTCACATTCACAGTTCCCAATAAGGTTTGTCCTATGAGAATCTAATGCTACCTCTGATCGAACAGGAGGTGGAGCTCAGGCAGTATTGTGAGCAATGGGAAGTAGCTGTAAATACAGATGAAGCTCCCCCAGCTCACCTGCCTCTCATCTCCTGCTGTGCTGCCCAGTTCCTAATAGGCCATGGGAACTCTTGTTCTAGAGGAACAGAATTTTAAAAATGAGTTTTCTGAATTGGTTCTGGAATTTCTGAAATTGGGTCTCCAACCTGATTAAATTTAAAGATGCTAACGATTTTATTTTTAGTAGTAAAGAGAGTACTGATAATCTATGGCATGACTTGGTAATAGAGATATACAAACTATCCGCATTGGATACAATACTTCTAATCAGCAACTTATAAGAAACAAGGTACTGAGTTCTGAGTACTTTTGAATATTTATAGAAAGCTATAAAATGTATTGACATTGACTAGTTGCTTCTAACATCACTGGTCAAAGTGGTGAAAGAAAAAAAATGAGCTCAGGAATTTGAATGCACAGCTCAAGCAGTACATACATGCCCTGAAAGCATTTATGTGTGCCCTGAAAGAGACCCTTATCACCCATATTTGAAGGGTTGAGATTGCTTAAAATCCAGTGTAAACTCTTATCCTGTGACTGGCTGAATTAGAATGCAAATTGAACTGCTAGTCTCATAGACTCTCTACCATTCAAGTATGGGCATTTATTAGGAAAGAATGGGATCCTAAGAGTTGGAATAGGGATGTATGGGAATACTCTGATGAACTCAGGGACAGAGTCCCTAAATTCTGATGAGGCTTCTTTGCTAGAGGAAGAGGGTTCTCAACCTTCTGTGGAAGAAGCCTCCCTAATCCCCAGTAGTATCAGGTTCCCCACAAGTACGCATTCTCACACCTAGTGGTATCAGACTCTCTACTGAACTAATGGAATTAATCCTACCTTGCCTGAGGGAACTCTAATGGCCTTCCCTGTGGCAGTTGTCATCTCGGACAATGCTTATTCTCAGGACCCATTTCTGACACCCCATTCAACTTCCTATTTAGCCTATGTAGAAGCCAGACAGATCTTGGGATATGACAGCAAATTACTGTATGTTTATTATAAGTGATGACTCCAATTGTAGCTGCTGTAACAGATGTGGCTTTATTGCTTGAACAAATTAGCAAATATTGTACTCGGTATAGAGCTATCGAAATGGCAAATACCTTTTCTCTATCCCTGTCAATAAGGATCACCAGAATCAGTTTGTTTTCAGTTGGCAAAGGCAACAATACACTGTCATTGTGCTGCCTCAGACATATATCAAGTCTCCAGTCCTATCATAATTTAGTTTGCAGGCATTTCAACCACCTTTCCCTTTCACAAAATATCACATGGTCCATAACATTGATGGTATTATGCTGACTGGACCTAGTGAGCAAGAAATAGCAACAACTCTAGACTTATTGGTAAAATTTTTTATGTCAGAGGGTGGGAAACAAAAGCTCAGAGGCCATGGTGCAATTTCAAGAAGTTCAGTGGTATGGGACATGACAAAAATATCTTTTTGAGGTGAATGATAAGTTGTTATATCTGCTCCCTCCTGCAATCAAGAAAAAGGCAAAATGCCTAGTGGGTCTCTTTTTTTGGGGGGAGGACAAGAGATTTCTTATTCGATTGTGTTACTCTGGACTGTATCTAGTGATCCAAAAAGCTGCTAGTTTTAAGTGGGGCCTAGAACAAGAGAGGACTCTGCAGCAGATCCAGGCTGCTATGCAAGCTGCTCCGTCACTTGGGCCATTTGGTGTTTGATGTGACAAGGGCAGATAGGAATGCTATTTGAAGCCTTTGACAGGTCTGTATAGGTGAATGCATTTAAGCCTTCAAGATTTGAGAGCAAAGCCCTGGCGTCCTTTGAAGATAACTACTCTTACTTTTAGTAACGGCTCTTGTTCTACTACTAGGCATTAGTAGACAATATTTAGGCATGGACCACCAGTTACCATGTGACTTGAGCTGCCTATCATGTACTGGGTATTATTTGACCTACCAATCCATAAAACTGGGCATGACCAGCAGCACTCTATCATTAAACATAAGTGGTATAAACATGATTGGGCCTGAGCAGGCCCTGAAGACACAAGTAAGTTACATGAAAATGTGGCCCAAAAGTCACAGCTCCCAATCTTGCCACACTGCCTTCTGTCTCCCAGCCCACACCTCTGGGCTCATGGAAATTTCCCTATAACGAGTTGGCAGAGAAAGAGAACTTGGGCCGCCTTTACAGATGGCTCTGCATGATATGTAGGCACTACTTGGCAGTGAACAGCTATAGCACTGCAGCCCCTTTCTGGGACATGGCTAAAGGACAGCTGTGAAGAGAAATCCTCCCAGTGCACAGAACTTTGAGCAGTACACCCAGTTGCTCACTTGGTTTGGTAGGAAAAATGGCCAATTGTGCAATTATTTATGGTCTATGGCCCCTGATTTGGCTGGATGACTAGTAACAGGGAGCTGCCAGTGATCCAAGTCAGGAGCACTCAGAACGTTGAAGACTTAAGGGAGGCTGAGAATTCTGGTGTCACCAGCAATTGGACTAACATTTGCCCAGCACTTGGTAAACATTGCTCTAAAAGACTCCACAAGTACATTTGTATTATTCTTAAACAATATCAATTAATTATGTGTTATGGTCTATTCCTGAATAATTGCTGATAGCTGTTTTGCTCTATCATACATATATAAACACCTCTTATCGCTCAGCAAGTAAGCATTTAGAATATACTATAACATAAAGAATTTCATACATTTATGAATGGATGGAGAAAATGTAAATATCCCAAACCACCTTGTTGCTTTGCCAACTCTTTGAACTATGAATAGGTAATTTGGCAAGTATTTTCTTATATTATAAAAAATATATTTTAATTGGAAACTAAAAGCTATCACTCAACTTTGGCAAATGTAAGACATCATACAATTTACTAGTCAGTTAAACTAACAGCTTTGCCATATTTATAATAATTGTGCCAAAGTCTTGACAGAAGCATTTTACTCAGTACTTTCAACCTTTATTTGTGTTTAGTCTCATACAGGAATTTTGCAGCAAATGGATTTTTAAAGTCCATCTGCTTTAGAATATTTTTCATTATTGATTTTCCAACCTTCTTTAATATTTATGTGCTAACAAAAGCATATTTCTGACCAAGGAAACTAAAGGCTTACGTAATATACAAATTATAAGATTAGATAAATCTTTTTCTTTTTTCATCTTAAATATTCCTAGTCTTCTGAACCTCACATAGGCCTTTCTTTCTGTAATTTAGAATATTCAGCTGAATGGATTTAGTGACAGACTAGAAAGCATTGAACTGTTGTTTTGAATACATTAAAAAATTGCCACAACATTACTGAATTAATTGTATGGCTTGAATTTATAAAATATCACTCAAGGCAACAAAAAATTAAGTAATACTTCTAGTTTATAATAAAATTTATTTTAATTATTCCCCATTTGTTTATAAAATATTCCCTCAATTATGCACTCTCATTATAATTTTATTGCCTCTCAGTTTAGAAAATGGATTGATTCTTTTTCTTGACATCCCCAATATATACCTTTATCATAGTGAAATTACCGAGGCATCACAGTGGAATTTTCTATTTCTTTTATTCTCTATCTCACTTCTCTTCCTACACACTCACACACACACACACACAGACACACACACACACTCTCACTCCTTCACTCAATTAAAAACATAAACAATAATTTTTGTTTGGAAAAATAAAAAAAAAATAAGATGAAACCCAGGTTTATTTTTTTCTCCTTAATTCCCTGTTGCCTCTCCGTATATGCAATGTAGTTTGGGAAAATAAAACAAACAAAACAAAAACATGGGCTGAAGTGTCTGATAGATTTGGGTGCAACTTTCAGATATATTTTCAATGAAATAGACTTGGACATGTTTTAAAAGCTTTTAGAATCTCAATGTTCTCCTATGTAAAAGGAGAATATGCGGTGATTTCCTCTATTGATGCTTGTGAAGAATAAATTGTCTGAGGTTCTCAACTTTTCTGCTACAGTCCTCCTAATGTCAGAAGAGTATAAATGTACATGGACTTCTGAAAGAGTTAAATGATTTCAAACGTCAAAAATGTTTTTGAGGTTTTACGTTTTCCATCAATACTGAAGAAGAAAACCTTAATATGTGGGGCCTCTCTGCTTTTCTGTCCGTTTTTCTCACTTTATGATTATCGCCTTCTATGAGGAATCAAATAGCAGAATCTATGAAGAGTATTTTACTTGAAAAGTAATCAAAACAGGGCCAGGCGCGGTGGCTCACGCCTGTAACGCCAGCACTTTGGGAGGCCGAGGCGGGCAGATCACGAGGTCAGGAGATCAAGACCATCCTGACTAACATGTCGAAACCCCGTCTCTACTAAAAAAAAAAAATTAGCCAGGCGAGGTGGCGGGCGTCTGTAGTCCCAGCTACTCCGGAGGCTGAGGCAGGAGAATGGCGGCAACCCGGGAGGCGGAGCTTGCAGTGAGCAGAGATCGCTCCACTGCACTCCAGCCTGGGCGACAGAGCGCGACTCGTCTCAAAAAAAAAAGAAAAGTAAAGTAATCAAAACAGAAGAAATATTATGCCACATCCTCACATGGAGAGCTGCACAATGAAGGATAAGAATATTACAGGACACATATCATACACAACTTTGAATGGTACGAAAGAGCATTGGTAGAGATGTACATTGTGGAAACATAGTGGGATGGACAAGAAGGTTTTTTGAGTTTGCAACTCCTTGGAGATTTAAGATGCTAGAGAATAGGAAAGAAGCAAAGTTATTAAGAGTTGTAATGTATCAACATTGTAATGTGGTATTGAGTTGTGATGTTTAAAACATTACCATAAGACAGAACCAGTGTCATAACTTTAAAAGCATAATAAAATGCTTATGTATATTGTGGCACACTCTATTATATAACCATGTTTATTTTAATATTAAAGTGATATTTATTCTTATAAGTATTTGTGGAAAATTGATATCACAGGAAGTTGAGCATGCTTATACTATGATTTCAAGGGTCTAGTATTCCTGTTGGTGAAACATTTAATTAACTATCTTACCTGCTTAGCACAGTACTTGCCACAGTGTAGTGGATTAATCTATACAAGCATCTATCCTAAGACGCATTTTTGATGGTTAATTTTGTGTGCTAACTTGACAGGGCCACAGTGCCCAGATACTTGGTCAAATATTTTTCTGGATATTTCTATAAGGGTGTTTTCGAAGGAGATTAACATTTAAATCAGTGAATTTGAGTAGAGCAGATTGCCCTCTGAATGCAGGTGAGCCTCATCCACTCAGTTGAAGGCCTGAATAGAAGAAAAAGACTGACCTCTCCTAACATTTCTACAGCAGATGGCCTTCGTACTTGAACTGCAACATCAGCTCCTCCTGGATATCCATGCTGCCAGCTCACCCTGCAGATTTTGGACCTGCCAGCCTCCATAGTCTCATGAGCCAATTCCTGAAAATAAAGCTCTCTCTCTTCTTCTCTGTACACACCACACACGCACACACACACACATACACACAACATTGGTTCTATTTCTCCTCAGAACCCTGACTAATACAGCAATCAATGACAAAATAATTTACTATCCATTAGAAGGCATTGATCCAGTGATCTCACCTAATTTTAAACACAGAACTTGAGTGAAATTAAGAACTATTGAGCACAATGAAATTAAAATTGAATGTTCTAAGGACTGAGACGTGGGCATCCAAAGTTCGTATGTTGAAGTCCCAACCTGCAGGACTTTAAAGAAATAATTATGGTAAAATGTGGTCATGCGTGAGACCCTAATCCAATATGACTGATATCCTCGTAAGAAGAGGAGGTTAGGATGCTCACACACATAGAGGAGAGATGATGTAAAGACAGCCATCTACAAGCCAAAGTGAGATCCCTCAGAAAAAAATCAACTTTGCTGATAACTTGATCTTAAACTTCTAGTTTTCAAAAATATGATAAAATAAATGTATGTTGTTGAAGTCACCTACTTTGTGGTACTTTGTATGACTGCCTGAGCAACCCAAACGCATTTTCGGTGGCAGAACGATTATTCCTTGATCCATATCACAGAACTCCATATCAAATTTATCAGCAAGAGATGCAGAAACTTTAGTAGATCCATTAGTAAACAGTAGGTTCTAAGGCTTTTTAAGTGTGACATTTATTTGAGAAACAACACATTTTAAAACATATAGTTTCAAAATTAAAGCATTAGATAACACTCCAACAATGTTATCACCTTCATAAGCACAAATTGCATGCAGCCTTCGTTGCCTTCCCTTTCAAAGCATGGCTTGCCTTTGGACTGAGGTAGTCAGGCAAGGCTCCTATGAGAACAATAAAGAATAACCTGATCTTTATGATCTCCTATTTAAGGAATTGTTATTTATCAGCCAGTCCTGAGGCAGCCAGTCTTTTTCTCTTTAAGATGAAACAGTAAACAATTGAATCACTCTCCTGACAACTCTGCTAATACCAAAATATCTCTTGTTTTCCCTGGCTACCAGTCCTACTAGGTTTATAAAATGTTTTGAAGCATTTAAAAGCCTCACCTGAAACATACAAGTTGCTCATTTGTTAAGTGTATCTAAGATGATGAGTGATTCATCATTTCAAAAGTTTTACAGGAAGATTATTTAGTGAAACAGCTCTGAGTCTAAGAGTATCTCTCTCTCTCTCTCTCACACACACACACACACACACACACACACACAATATCTCACAGGAGTGCAAGTTCTAAAATCAGATCTAAAACATATTTAGTGAAAACTTTTTCCCATGAGATTCGAGCTTTCATTTTATTTTATATGAAGTATATGATCAATCTTAGAAAAACTTTGCTATCCTTTTTCTTCCAGAAGCTAACTACTAACTGTTGCTTAAAAAAATTAGCTCCATTGTTCAATATCTATAATATTTGGTTTTTCGTGTGTGAACGTGCTGAATTTTTTCTATTAAATCACTTTATAGAATTAATGTGATTTAAGATTGTGGAATAATATGTATCAATCCTTATGACATTTTAAATTAAATACAATATAATTTTATCATATCTTGTATGATTTCAAATAACATCCTGTGAGTAAATGTTATGGCTCTTACCTTTAGTTTTGCAACAAATAAATAATTTCACAATAAAGATCTGTTTATGTAAGTACTCTCTTCAATTGCTATTGACTTGATAGAAGCTAAACACTTGGCACCACTAGTTTTAAAAATTATTTTAGATTAATTATAAAAATTAATTCTGTAAATTGAATGTTGTTAGTGCAGACATTCTGTTTAAAGAAGCCACAATAAACACGAAGTATCTGCTTATTTTTCCCGGAATTCAACCAGAGGCAAGGAAAAAAACAGAAATGCAGACCCCCAATGTCAAGGAAATCGGGAGATTAAACTCTGAAGCACAATGTATATGTATAAAGGGAGTCAACTGCAGTGGAGACACTACACGAATGTGGAACAAAAGCAGAGAAAGAACTCACACTTGCAGACATCCGAAAGATTCAGGAGGCCGGGCGCGGTGGCTCACGCCTGTAATCCCAGCACTTTGGGAGGCCGAGGCAGACGGATAATGAAGTCAGGAGATCGAGACCATCCTGGCTAACACGGTGAAACCCCGTCTCTACAAAAACTACAAAAAATTAGCCCGGCATGGTGGCGGGCGCCTGTAGTCCCAGTTACTGGGGAGGCTGAGGTAGGAGAATGGCGTGAAGCCGGGAGGCGGAGCTTGCAGTGAGCCTAGATGGCGCCACTGCATTCCAGCCTGGGTGACAGCGGGAGACTCTGTCAAAAACAAAAAGGAAATAATGCCTTTCCAAAGTCGAGTACAAACCAAAGTGCAAAATAAAATCCCTCTGTCTATCATAGCAGAAATAACCATAAGTTGGGGACAGGAAAGTCTCTGGAATTATTTGGCTCTTTGAAGCAAAGCGACCAGCTGAGCCAGCAACTGACTTAGCATAGATTGCAGGAAGAAGCTCTCCCACAAGGGGGCAGAAGAGAGATTTTCAAACTGTTTCCAACGCTAAACCCATGGGCCAAAGAGAAATAAATGCTGAAAATAAATCTCAAACAAAACATTATGTCAAAAAAAAAAAAAAAAAAAAAACCCTTATAATAGACTGGAACACAGCCTGAGATCCCCTTCTCCATCAAATACTCACAATTTTAATATGAGTAACCAGGCAAGCACAGGATCTCTATGAAAGATTGTATGTAAAGACCAATCAGAAAATGTTGCCATGCGGGCGTAGTGATCACGACTGTAACCCGAGCATTTTTGGGAGGCCGAGGCAGGCGGATCACCTGAGGTCCGGAGTTCAAGACTAGTCTGGCCAACATGGTGAAACGCCGTTGCTACTAAAAATACAAAAAATCAGTTGGGTGTGGTGGCGCACGCCTGTAGTTCCAGCTACTCAGGAGGCTGAAGCAAGAGAATTGCTTGAATTGGGGAGTTGGAGGTTACAGTGAGTCAGGATTGCGCCATTGCACCCCAGTCTATGCAACAAGAGCGAAACCCCATCTCAAAAAAAAAATAAAAATAAAAAAAAAAGCTGCTGCCATGTTGAACACAAAAGTAACGCCAATTATCCCACAAGTCATATCTTTTAAGTTCAATAAAATCACATTTTCTAAAAAACCAGAAGACAAAGCAGGGGTATGGAGTCCTCAATGAAAAGAAGGTAATATGAAAATCAGGAGATGAAATGTTCAAATATCATCTTATCAATAGGGTTCCCTGATATTTTTGGTGTTAGTCAGGATTCTCTAGAGGGACAGAACTAATAGGATAGACGTATATATAAAGGGAGTTTATTTAGGAGTATTGACTCACAGGATCACAAGGTGAGGTCCCACAATAGGCTGTCTGCAAGCTGAGGAGCAAGGAAGCCAGTACCAGTCCCAAAGCTGAAGAAGCTGGAGTGTGATGTTTGATGGCAGGAAACATCCAGCATGGGAGAAAGATGTAGGCTGGGAGGCTAAGTCAGTCTAGACTTTTCACATTTTTCTGCTTGCTTTACATACTGGCCGTGCTGGCAGCTGATTAGATGGTGCCCACCCAGATTAAGGGTGGGTCTGCCTTTCCCAGTCCACTGACTCAAATGTTAATCTCCTTTGGCAACACCCTCACAGACACACTCAGGATCAATACTTTGCATCTTTCAATCCAATCAAGTTGACACTCCGCATTAACCATCACACTTCTTAATTTATAAAATACCCTCACAACACTCTCTCCCATTACATTGATTTTTTCCAATAGCATTTAATTTAATGACGTTCTATCCCCATTATAATATCAGCTCCACGAGAGCAGAGATTTCCCTAAATGATTTGTTTATGTAATGTCAAAGCCAAGAATGGTGCCTGGCACAAAGCGTGTCATTAAGTATTCATTAAATAAATGATTAATACATGAACTGACAGCTCAATAAAGAAGTGGAAGAAAAAGTAGAACCACTAATGAAAGTTAAATCGAGAGGAGCATTATAGAGAATAAACACAGCTGAAGACTGAAGTAAGGTAAACAGTAGTTAGAAATAAGAGAAAAGAAAATAATTAAATTCATACAAATAATTTGGAAAGATGTGAAGAATAGTTAGATACAGCAGAAAGAAAAGCCAAGGCACTCATAATCATTATTGTGAGATAACCATATTAATGATAAGACTTGCAGTTTCATTTAAAGAAAATGTCCCAGATATAAAAGAAAACATTAACCTATAGAATAAAAAGAATAATCTATGTGTCAGAAAAAAAAATGTAACCCAACACAATCCATCCCAAGGTATGCATAGAAAATTATATGGACTTTAAAAACAAACAATCTTTTGGCAGTAAGGCAAAAAGTAAGGTATTTGAATTCAATTATTGCTAGCCTCAAGATTCACTACTGAAATATTCAATGAGGAAGGAAATGGAGCAAAATTCATAAAGTATTTAAATTGTCTTTCATTATTTTTCATACTTTTATGAAAAGTCATACCTTTATGACTAAAAATAATTACACTAAACCAAATTTTCATTTATGTAACACAATCAACAATAAATGATTTTTGAATGTACAGAGACTCAGGAAACATCATCCCTATTAACTTCTAGAAAAACCTAATAGGGATCAAATTCAGCCAACCAAAACACGAATAGAAAAGCCTATGGCAGACAGATAGGCATTAAAAATTAAATCTACTGAACTCTAAAATAAGATAAAAATGAGGACTTCCATTTCTGCCTATGACAGAATCATAGACTAACACTGGACATGCTCTCCTGCCACACACACAAAAATAAAACTGGTCAAATTGTGAGGCAATAGTTTTCAATCACTGAACAACAGGAACCACAAGACTGATCCCTGAGAAGAGCAGCACAGAAGCACAGTAAGGTAGAAGCCAAGCAGAACGAAGTAGTCCCACTGAACTTAGAGGCAGAAATTGGAGTTTGAACTGCAGAAGAAACTGCAATTTGGGGGGCAGAATCTTGAGAGAAGGATCCCTAAGGGAGGCAGTTAAGGGCATATATCTATGTTAGGATTGCACACATATTATTGGCTGAGGACTTGTCTGCAAGTATTAAAGGAAGACTCCACAAAGCCTCTCAGAGAGAAACTGCTACCAAGTTAAGAGCATAACAGAGATAGTGAAGGTTGCTTGATGATAGGAGATGTTTAGGTTTCAGTTTGAGAATGAAAGGATCTTTCTTCTTTTTCACAAGATATTGAAGCAAAGAAAGAAAGATGACCTGGTCAAACCCCTTTGCAAACCTGCTAATAAGATTATCTCCTGAAAAACAGAGTATGAAAGTCCTTATCTATAGAATGCATTTAGCAGGATGTACCTGGAATATACAAGGCTTGCTTAGAGAAAACAATCTTGAAGTGTGTGGATTGATGGGAATGACTTCTTGTAATAATGTTACTTAAGTTATGTAATTATTAGTGAATAAAATGAAGATGTTTAATGACCAAATTAATTTCCTTTTGTGTAAGTGGCACCCCTCATGCATAACTTAGAGACTTCATTGGCTATATCTGACCCAGAATGTATCCTAATGCACCATGAATCTGAAGAACACCATTAGCATCCTCGATGTCTCTCTTCTCTTTTCTGCAAGTACCTGTATCCTTGAAATGATTAAAACAGTTTGATACCAGATAAAATCTCTGACCTATGTGGATTTGATTCAACAATCCACTTTTTATATTAACTCCTACTGGTACAGTAAAGAGAAGTTTCTTTCAGACTCAAAGATGATAACGGCCAGGTATTAGTGGCAAAAAATAATAATAATAATAAAAGGGATGAAAAAATGACGATTTGATGCCAGGTTCACTAGCTATTCTTTCTTTAAAATAAAAACATCCTTGGAGGCAAACTATTTGGACAACTCTTTCCAAACAGATTTTGAGGAAATTAATCTAGAAACACGAAAGTGGCTTTTCAGATATCCAGAGAGTACTAGGCAGAGGAAAAATTAGTGGAAATTTCTATTCCCTGCCTTTTTCCAGTAACTCAGGTAAAATCCAGACCTCAAAAGTCTGAAGCTGCAGTAGTGGGAAATATAGCAGTAAAGACAGTTTTTCCTGTCCCTAGAAAGTTGTCTCATGCTTCAGTGGCCAGTTGGAAAGATGTTACCTTCACTCACAAAGTAAATTAAGACCATTAATCAATCCAAAAACGATGCAGGTGGCAGGATCCCCAGCCCAATGACCGCAAAATCCCAAAGTATACTGATAAATGTTAGGTTACTATATAAAGGAATATCAACAGAAACTTGGTTAACAATTATTGGCACAAGTACTTAGAATTAATGATCTAAAAAAAGTTACAGATTCTAAAGACTCATAAGTAGGATAAATCATATAAATTAATAATAAAACATCAAACATCAAGTGACAACAAACTTCTGTGAGCTGCTTTTGATAGTGTGACAATTAACTTGCGGCAGTGGGTGAAGTCAGTAGTTTTGCAGACCAACCTGAAAAAGTTAAGACCTACTCTATCATTAACTCAGCAATGGAGTACTCTTTCCAAAGTAATAAGAGTAGCGTGAGTGCAGGTGACCCTAAACTACCTTTATGATTAGCAGAGGGACTTACTTAACTCAATGCCTTCACTGCTAACTATGGTAGATACTGTCATAGTCAGATCCCTTGGAGCTAGCTAAATTTATGAAAGAAGTAAGTATATGAGTGCATAGCTATGCACCAATAGGAAAAGAGAGGATATAACTAACATGACAAACAACTTTACTCAGTGTCAATGGGGAAGAAATCACTTAAAAATGACTATGGGACAAATTTCTCATGATCCAGGGGATCGGAGTGGCTGGCAAGTGAATTCTATTGGTCCTCTACTAGTAGGTTCAAGTGATCTGCAAATTGGAGTTAGCTAGGGCTGCCATTACTCTACACTTTCGTTACAAAATGGAAGCAATCTCAGAGAATACTGTCCAGTGGCATGTATTAATTTTGATGACAGTGTGTAATTTATTACTACCAATGTACAAAATTGGGTAAGGAAATATTACACAAACATATCACATTCAGCTTCATCCACAGAGCAGTGGTTTCACTGAAAATTCAAATGGGAAATTGTAAAACTAGTTATGAATGAAATCTGGTGTTAAAAAAGTTGTAAAGGTTTGGCTTATTGTTTATACAATTGAGTCATTAGGTTGAATATAAAAGAAAGTAAGGTAGGGACTCCACTAAGATTTCTAAAATTAGGTAAAGGGAATGAGGAAACTGGGGAAAATGTAACTGCACAACTTTATTTCCAAAATTCCCTAATTTTTGCTTGGCTTTGCCTGTTACAGTGTGCCCAAGGAAGATGATATAAACGGTCCAGATACAATACTAATAACATAAAATTTGACAGCAAATTTTCATAAAGTACCTTAGAATGTGTTATAACGTTACTCTCTTCACCAAATTAAGACTAATTGTGAATTCAGTTTATTACCAATAATATGTAATATTTAGATTATCAGATTTAATATTGACCCAATAGGGAGCCAAAGTGTTACAGTTTTCTGAAACTCTAAAGCCCTATGGTCAGTTATTATATTAAGCCAGGCAACACAACCATTGCAGAATTAGCGCACATCAAATAGAAACAGGATATTGCAGCAAACAGAAGAAACGCTTGTAAGTGGATCATAATTTTAAAACACAACAATACACACTATTTCTGTGAGAATGTCCCAGAGCAAGAAAATAATACTCTTAGTGAGCTCTCAGATCCAGCACCAACTAATGGCCAAGCTGGAAAGAAGAATGCCAGATCTGTTTTCCTCAGAGAAAGTGATCTGGACTTTTCCTAATTAATGTATTTGCCAAAAAAAAAAAATCACCTGAAATATTTGGAGAAAATTAATGAGTGCATAATTTCACTAACTCACCTCACTGGTAGCCAACTATAGCAATCATTAGGCTAATATTTTACATAAGCCATATTTTTCATTAGGATTATTTTTACAGATGACCTAGAGAGATATTACCATTGAATCATATAGGGTGGTGAATGTTGAAGAGCAGAGTTTCTGTTCTTAACCAAGTCATAAATTACAATGACATGTTGCCAAGACAGTAGCCTGCTGATAATAGGAAGCAGATTGCTGCGGCCTGCTCAATATATCAGAGCTTGATTTTCTCCTTTTCATATGCCAAATGTAGATAAGAATGGAACTTAAGGAAAATGTAAATGTTACCAAGCAATCCTCAAAGACAGTGATGTTATCAATAACTCCTCTCTGAAGGTACGAACAACATTTATTGGAAGTTTTATGGCAACTCAGATAGAGATTTTTTTTTATTACATTCTCATGGAAATAGTGTGGTTTTGTTGTGTTTTGGAATTATGATTCACTTGGAACTGCTTCTTCTCTTTGCTTAAATATCCTGTTTTCATAAATATAAATATATCTAGTTGATGTTCTGATGAAACATACAATATTTTATGGTGCATGCACACTATTTTCTCAAACTGACAAATCTTGTAAAAGTCCAATGGTAGAAACCTATATGACTTTATTAACACCGTCCTTGGCATGCCAGAAATTCTGTAGGCATTTTAGGAATTGGACATGGGATAATGCTTCTTGCTGAGTTAGGGTGAACTAACTAATGCAACTGGAGCCTTAAAACCGTAAGTCAGCATAGAAAAATTCAGTTTCCACTCCAACATGTAAACAAACTGAAAGTCATCTTTTTCATCCTTATAAAGAGAAAAACAATCTGAACAGACTAAAAAATCAATGACATTTATTGGGTCCTTCTAAGAATTGAGGTTTCAGGGAAAACTGCCTCCATGAAATCTGAAAAACAGGTGAATACAGAGAGTCACAGCTGGGATCAGCTTACTATATGCAGAAACTGCTGGAGCCATAAACTAGTAGGAACACTTAAGTAATAACTGTGATAAACTGCTGGAGGATAAATGTGGATGAAGAGAACATGAAAGTTTACAGTGAATGAGTCTTATACAGACCCCTAATCTTTGGGGGACTTTTTCTTGGGAAACTCATCAGATTCTCACTAGTAAAGAGCCAATGAAAATCCTCGTGTCTTTCTGGCAGGGGTAGGGGAAAAGAAATCATTTTGAAATATACCCAGTGTTCTCCATAATGAAGACCTACTCATTGGGGAAAACACATTACTAGAGCCATATTCAACACGGGAGAAGGGAAGTTATCCACTCCAACTCCTAGCCTTCCTGTTTCACCTAAGTATGTGGTGGAGGGTGCGGGGTAAGAGGGAATGGGGATAAAAGTTAAGAAACACTTGTAAAGGTCACAACCTAGGAACTGGCCAATAAAAGACTGAGAATAAAAGATAGCATTATAGAACTCTTTCCCTCCCTTTCTCATATTACCACCACATCAGAAAAGCCCCTGTATGACAGCAAGTAATTATAACTGGAAGAACTGCCAGGTGCAGACTTCATTTAAGGAGTTACTGGGGAGATGCAGAAACAATAGAAGAATAAAAACAAAAACACTAGAGAGATCTTAACCTCTGGTGCTTACAGCTATATAGGAAACATTGAACACAGTCCAACTTTTAGCCAAATTAACATAAAAATTTATATAAAAACATTATTTGCCTATATAAAAAAGATTATTTACCTCAGTCCCTATTACCTGATGCATCATGTTGACTTTCAACAACAACAAAAACAAAATTACAAAGCATGCTGAAATGAGGTACATTGATGGAATGTACCTTAAAATAATAAGAGCTATTTATGATAAACCCACAGTCAATATCATACTGAATGGGCAAAAACTGGAAAAATTCCCTTTGAAAACTGGCACAAGACAGGGATGCCCTCTCTCACCACTCCTATTCAACATACT
>NW_012103120.1:174192-199808 GCF_000951045.1 Mandrillus leucophaeus | reverse complement strand
AAATGACGAGTTGATGGGTGCAGCACACCAACAAGGCACAAGTATACATATGTAACAAACCTGCACGTTATGCACATGTACCCTACAACTTACAGTATAATAATAATAAATTAATTAAAAAAAAAAAAAGATGTTGGCATGGATGTGGTGAAAAATGAATACTTTTACACTGTTGGTGGGAATGTAAACTAGTACAACCACTATGGGAAACAGAAAACAGTGTGGAGATTCCATAAAGAACTAAAAGTACACCTACTATCTGACCCAGCAATCCCACTACTGGTTATCTATCCAAAGAAAAAGAAGTCATTTTATGAAAAAGATTCTTGCACATGCATATTTATTTCAGCACAATTTGCAATTGCAAAAACATGTAACCAGCCCAAATGCCCATCAGTCACTGAGTGGATAAAGAAAATGTGGTTTATCTATACCATGGAATACTACTCAGCCATCAAAAGAATGAAATAATGGCATTCATAGCAACCTGGAGGGAACTGGAGATCATTATTCTAAGTGAAGTAACTCAGGAATGGAAAACCAAACTTGTATGTTCTCACTCATAAGTGGGAGCTAAGCTTTGAGGACGCAAAGGCAGAAGAATGATACAATGGACTTATGACACTCAGGGGAAAGGGTGGGAGGTGGGTGAGGGATGAAAGTCTGCACACTGGTTACATTGTACACTGGTCAGGTGATGGGTGCACCATAATCTCAGAAATCACCACTAAAGAACTTATTCATGTAACCAAACACCTCCTGTTCCCCAAAAACCTATTGAAATAAAAAATTCAAATTCAAATTCAAAAAAGAAGGGTTAAATAATGGGTACAAAATACAGTTAGCTAGAAAGACTAAAATCTAGTGTTCAATAGCACAATAGGATAATAATAGGTAACAATAATTTATTGTATATTTCAAAATGACTAAAGGAGTGAATTTGAAATGATCTGAACACAAAGAAATTAATATTTGAGGTAATGGATATCTGAGTTACGCTGATTTGATCATTGTATGCACGAATTAAAATATCACATGTGCCCATAAATATGTACCACTATTATGTATCCATAAAAATTAAAAATTAAAAAATCTATACATATAGATTTTATATATAGATGTATATAATATTCAAATTCCAAATAACCAAAAACAAAAGGAAAATATTGAGGGAAGTAAAAAGATAAAAACCTATAAGAAACAAGGGTAAGAATTATAGTGGACTTCTCATTAGAAACCATGTAAGCAAGAGGATGTACTAAAATATTTTAAACATAAGAAAAAATATTCCATCAAACAATAATTGCATATCCAACAACATTATCTTTCAAAAACGCATTTAAAAGACCAGCTAACCAAAATAGACACTGGAGGAACCTCTCTTCTAGGACACTGGATTGAAATCAGCCTGGGAAAAAAATAAAGTTATATAAGAGTAGAAAAATGAAATAATTATCCTAGGCCAGGTGCAGTGGCTCACGCCTGTAATCCCAACACTTTGGGAGGCCGAGGCGGGCGGATCACTTGAGGTCAGGAGTTTGAGACCAGCCTGGCCAACATGGTGAAACCCATCTCAGCTAAGAATACAAAAATTCAGGTGTGGTGGTGGACACCTGTAATCTCAGCTACTCAGGAAGCTGAAGCACAAGAATCGTGTGAACCCAGGAGGCCTCGGTTACAGTGAGCCAAGATCATGCCACTGCACTCCAGCCTGGGCAACAGAGTGAGATTCTGTCTCAAAAAGGAAAAAGAAAAAAAGAAAGAAAGAAAGAAAGAAAAAGAAAGCAAAAAAGAAATAATTATCCTAATAAAAAACTAGAACTACCCTCATTGCTGGGAAAAAATTTACCCTCCACTGAAAGGATTACTGGATGTTCTAATCATTATGAAATTTGATGTCTTTAATGGTCGGAGGTTGGGCTAGGATGGTACATTTATGGGAAAACCATGATAAGACGAGATCATGGAAGAATCTCACTGGACAATAGGAGACTAACTGTTCTCTATTACCCTGGGAACACAAACAAGATTTTTAAAAAGCCAGGGATTAGTGGGAAGGAGGGTTGTCTTCCACATGGTACAAATAAAAAAACAACACTATATGGTCCTTATGGAATGTAGCTGGACAATACTGCATAATGATATCCAGATGCCAATGTCAGTAAAAACTGGCACCACGCTATCTGAGGTTTTATTACGACCAAACAACAGAATGGATCTGTAATTATTGAACTATGGCCTCAAGTCATCCCCGCAGGTACTTGATGTGTGGTTCATTGGGAATATCATTCTGGCTGAGAAGGAATAGAGAATGATACTATAATTGTAAATGATGTATGATGTGTCAAACGTTAACCTTTTGCTAAAAGTATATTGTGTAACAAAGGAGTTTTGAGTATGTTGATAAAGTCAAATAAAAAATACAATTTTGTAGATGCTGACTCCAGGATGAAAAGCATTTTAGGAGGATAATTTAGAGGGTCAAAGGAAACAAAAGCTGGACAGTAGTTAAAGCATAAAAACCAGATTTTTTCCCCCCAGGAATTGTTGCAAAGGAGGAAAAGACCTTGGTATGATACTTGGCTTAATTCCAAATATAGTGTGTACAGGTGGAGATTTATAGCTAAGAAGCGTGGGGTTACTGGATAGAAAAATATTAACAGGAAACATCAGGAGTAAAGAGGATTCTTGCTAATCTGATGTGTCAGGATTCTTACTGAAGGCAGGCCAGATTGATCAAATATGAAGGGTAGTGGCTGAAGATTTTGATCAGATATTGAAGATGATTAGCTATCAAGGGTGCAGAGTTCTGTCTAAACTGACTTAGTAAGATTCGTGTTACAACTGGGCAATGCAGGCTTGACAATTCTGAACACTAAGGTAGAGGTCTAGAGGGCTGAGAAGAGTCTGACTAGAGTTCAGTCCAGGAAAGAGTCTGTTTCCAGATCCCTGTTGAGGGGAACTTCACTGAAGGAAACATGGACAACTAAAAGAAGATTTAGACCTTAGAAAAATTACATGTGTACTTAAATGTTGACATCAATACATACTAAAACCTTTGGATAATTGAAAAATTGAATAAAAATAACAATTGAGTTATAATTCTTACTCACCATGAGAGAGTTCAAATACTGGTATTTGATGGAATGTTTCTAAGATTATGCTTTTGCACAAAATGTTTCAGAAAATTATGTAAAATAAACTATAAAAATAAACGAGAAATGTGTGGCAAGAAGACCTTGACCAAGAATTGACACAGGGATATATGAAGAAGAGGACTGTCAAGCATGGTAGCTCACACCTGTAATTCCAGCACTTTGGGAGGTCAAGGCAGGAAGATCTTTTGAGGCCAGGAGTTTGAGACCAGCCTGGGCAATATAGCCAGGCCCCATCTCTAAAAGAATTAAAAAAAAAAACAAAACAAAACCACTATCCAGGGGTGGTGGCACATGCCTATAATTCTTGCTAATCAGGGAACTAAGCCTGGAGGATTGCTTGGGCTCAGGAGTTTGAGGCTGCAGTGAGCCATGATCCTGCTACTGCAGTTTAGCCTGGGCAACAGAGACCCTGTCTCAAAATGAAAACATTAAACAATAAAAATAATAAAACAGAGAAAAAGCTACAGGACTTTAATGCTTTCTCTCCCTTTCCTGGAAGACCCCTGGGTAAGAAAGATGACTCAGTCAGATTCTCTTGTAAAAACACCTCTGCAACGTGTGACAGTAGTGACAGGCCTCCTGACAAATATGCTACTGGTATTCACAAGCAGGAGAATCCTCTTCTCTGTAATGGTGAAAGTAGAATGTATCTAATCTTGAGTCCTGGCTCTTTGATAAATGTCACAAGAACTATGTAATTACAAATGGAAGATGTTTCATGACCAAAACAGTTCCCTTTTATGTAAGTGATGTTCAGCGTACACTATATAGAAACCTCATGTGACAACTGGGCCAGAGCCATGCTAATGTGTGAATATGGACCCTAGGAGCTCCGTTATGGGCCCAGAAATTTCCATGCTCTCTGTGTGTCTCACACCACCTGTGTCCCTTAAATACTGCCAATTCTTGACATTCTGTGAGATCTCTTTTTTTGTAAGTCTGATTTGACATTCTGATCATCCGTGTTATTGTATGGAAGCCAAGCGACCCTGTTCACATACCATCCATTCTACTGAGACAAGAAAGGCTGTACCTTGGGTATAAGGATCATGCCCTGGAGTAAAGACTACGCCAGACCCACTTTTCAAAAAAGGCCTACAAAATCTAGCTAAAAGGGGTTATTCTTACTTAAAGAATTTAAAATCTAGCTGAAAGGGGTTCTTACTTAAAGAATTTAAAAGATTCTTGTGATTACAACAATCATCCCTTTTAGTCTTTTTCAGCCATGTACTTTGCATTCAGATAGTGAGGTTAGATAATATTTAAAAAATTCATTTCCCTTGTGTATGTTTTATTTCTACATATTTAATAAAATAGTAAGGAGAAATAATGACACCACAACCATTCCACCTGAAAATCTGTAGACGATATTTTATAGCAGCTTTCTTTCTTCTAGACTTGCTTAGCATAAAACATTATATTTTTAAGCACCTTAAAGCTTTCAACAGCTCTCCATCCTTTAGAGGGAAGAAGAGGTACATTTAGCCTAATGCTATTGACTCACTTAAAGCAAGAGAGCAGTGAATCTTAACTTACTTTATGCCATGGCATATATCCCTGCATTATATTGCTACCCTTATGCCAAAGACATAATCCCTACGTCCCCCTGGCTCCTAGACAAAAGGCTCTACAAACACTTTTATCTACCTAGCAGCTGCTTCCCATTTGATATTGTGAACCTCTGGAGTTTATACATGCTGCCACACTTCTTTCCGCAGCATAACAAACAGAACTGAAGTGCCTCAAAAGGCTCTGAGAACAGAATTGGAGAACAAGGCATATGCAGCTGTCTGAAAACAAAGAAATGATGACAGCTTTGAAAGGGACAATTAATGATCTCCACTGTCACGTTAATATTAATCAGCCCACTTGCCTAAATAATTCTTAACTTAAAAATGATGCTCCGTAACTCATGTTATTTGTCCTCATGCTTCCTGTAACAAGTAACATACATTCTTCTCTTTATTATGAGATATTCTTGGTTTTAAGTGATTTATTCTTGGTTTTAACATTTA
Organism: Mandrillus leucophaeus; assembly: GCF_000951045.1. Taxonomy (NCBI): domain Eukaryota; kingdom Metazoa; phylum Chordata; class Mammalia; order Primates; family Cercopithecidae; genus Mandrillus; species Mandrillus leucophaeus. Next base: position 194,635 of record NW_012103120.1, on the reverse strand, counting down.
CAAAGGTACCTTAGACATATACAAAGTAACCACAAAGAAATGCAGTAGCAACAATTAACAATAGATGTGGTACTTTCTAGATTTTAATATTATAAGTGATCTCCTTTATTTCTCTAGAATTTTTTTTTTTTTTTTTTTTCCAGAAATTCAGTAGAACTCAGATCTCAGTCACAGTTTGGACTGGTTGGGTCATGCCTCTCCAAGGTGTTAGAGACACAAGCTAATTCCTCACCCTACACCAACTTGGATAACATCTGAGGTAACAAAAAGTCCAAGTCTCTGAACTATTGTTGATTTTTTTCTCAAGTACATTTACATCACCAAAAATAATTAGCTGGGTATTTCTTAATCCAGTTAGATTCAACTTTAACTTCACACGTGTTTCACATTTTAGACTCTAAATATTACTCAGATATTTAATGCTTTTGATGTGAATGGATAAGGTTTCTCTTAGAAACATTTTACTATTTTCTCTATTTTTATATTGCTGTGTCTGAATTTGTCCATATCCCATTCCTCTTTCGTAGCAAAATTCCTGTGGTTAACTGTCTTCAATCTGGGCATAGATTTTTGTCTACCTTTTTTTGTCATCTAGACATTTAGTGAACTGATGATAGAACAAATATATTTTTAGCAAATTGACCTAGAACAAGACTTCTGATGATATTACAAAGAACACGGATTACATTTCCAAACAGATAAGAGGGGAAAGAAATAATATTCCATTTATATTGCTATTTCTACTACTTCTAAAAATAAACCATTTATAAATTTTAAAAAGTATTTTACTGTAATACACATACCATAAAATACCCCATTTGCAAATGTGGAATTAAGTATATTTACAAGTTATGGAACATCACCACCATCTAATTTTTGAACAGTTTTCTCATTTCAGAAAGAAACCCTATACCCGTTAGTAGTCACTCTGTATACCTTTTCCCACTAACTCCAGGAAACCACTAATCTACTTTCTATCTCTACACATTTGCTATTCTGTACTTTCCAAATAAAAAGAATCCTACAACATTTGGCCCTTTGTAACTGGCTTCTTCCTATTACCATGTTTTATAAGGTTAATCCATTTTGTTAGCATGTATGAATACTTTATTTTTTATGTCTGAGTAATTTACCATTGTATAAATCTATCACGTGTGTTCATTCATTATTGGGTTGGCAGCCATTTAGATGGCTTTTGCTTGCTATGAATAGTGCTGCTATGAACATTTGTGTATGTCTTTTTGTTGAACATCTATTTTCAATTCATTTGGGTGTATACCTAGGAGTGGAATCTCTGGGTCATGTGATAACTCTATCTACAATCATGTACCACATAATGCCATATTGGTCAATGAGGGACCTCATATACAACGGTGGATCCATAAGATAACAATGGAGCTGAAAAATTCCTATTGCCTAGTGACACTGTACGGCAATACATTATTCACATTTTTGTGGTGATGCCAGTGCAAACAAGCCTACTGCCAGGAGTATAAAAGTAGACATGCATTGCTTCACAACATGGATACATTCTAAGAAATGTATCCTTAAGAAATTTTGTTGTTTTGCAAACATCAGAGGGAACTTACAAATCTAGCAGGTATGTCTACTACACACATAGATTATATTGTAGAGCCTATTGTTCCTAGGCTACCTGTATGGAATGTTACTGTACTGTATACTATGGGCAATTATAACATAATGGTAAGTATTTGTATATCTAACCATAGAAAAGTTAAAGTAAAAATATGATTAAAAACATAAAATATGGCATATCTAAATAGGGAAATTACCATAAATGGAGCATACAGGGTTGGAAATTGCTCTGGGTGATTCATTAAGTCAGAGTGAGTGAATGTGAAGGCCTAGGACATTACTGTAACTACCGAGGATTTGTAAACACTGCATACATAGGCTACGCAAAATTTATAAAAATATTTTTCTTTCTCCAATAGCAAGTAAATCTTAGCTTACTAAAATGTTTTTACTTTATAAAATTTAATTTTTTTTAACTTTTTGACTCTTTTCTAATAACTCTTAGCTTAGAACACAAACACATTGAGCACCGGTACAAAATTTTTTTCTTTTTATTCTTATTCTATAAGCATTTTTTTTCTATTACAATTTTTTTTGGTCTGCTTTTTAAACTTTTTGTTAGAAACTAAAACACAAACACACACATTAGCTTAGGCCTGCACAGGGTCAGGATCATCAGTATCGTTGTCTTCCACCTACACATCTTGTCCCACCGAAACATCTTCATAAAGGGGCAATAATGCAGGGAGCTGTCATCTCCTATGAATGCAATGTCTTCTTGCGGAATTCGTCCTGAAGGATCCATCTGAGGCTGATGTGTATTTACTTTTCTTTAAAAAATAATAATTATACTCTAAAATAAGAATTAAAAAGCAGAATGTAGTAAATACTAGGTGATAGGAATTTTTCAGCTCCAACATAATCTTAGGGGACCACCATTGCACATGCAGTCCTTTGTTGAAAGAAACATGGTTATGTGGTAGATGATATACAACACACACACTTAAGTATGGTACATATAATATTAATACTGGATGATGTTAATAAATAAATATGTTACTAGTTTATATATTATCTATACTTCATATCATTATTTTGGAGTGTACTCTTTCTAGTGATAAAAAATGTTAATATGCAAAACAGGCTCAGGCAGTTTCTTCAGGAGAAATTCCAGAAGAAGGCATTGTTATGATAGGAGATGACAGCTCCATGCATGTTATTGCCCCTGAAGACTTTCTAGTGGAACAAGATGTGGAGGTAGAAGACATTGATATAGATGATCCTGACCCAGTATAGACCTAGGCTAATGTGTATGTTCATGCCTTAGTTTTTAACAAAAGAGTTTAAAAGTAAAAAAAATAAAGTAAAACAATTTTAAAACAGAACAAAGTTAATAGAATGAAGATTTAAAGAAAATATTTTTGCACAGCTGTACAATGTTTGTTTTAAGCTAAATGTTACTACAAAAGAATCAGAAGTTTAAAAAATTAAAAATTTATAAAGCAAAAATGTTACAGTATGTTAAGGTTAACTTACTGAAGAAAGAAAAATGTTGTCCAGGGGTGGTGGCTCACGCCTGTAATCCTAGCGCTTTGGGAAGGATTGGAGGTGGGTGGATCAACTGAGGTCAGGAGTTCGAGACCAGTCTGGCTAACATGGTGAAACCCTGTCTCTACCAAAACTACAAAAAATTAGCCAGTATTGTGGCATGCATCTGTTATCCCAGCTACTCTGGAAATGGAGGCAGGAAAATTGAACCCAGGAGGCAGAGGTTGCAGTGAGCCGAGATTGCACCACTGCCCTCCAGCCTGGGTGACAAAGTGAGACTCTGTCTCACAAAAAGAAAGAAAGAAAGAAAGAAAAGTATTTTTATGAATTTAGTATAGCCTAAGTGTACCATGTGTATAGTCTACAGTAACATACAATAAGGTCATAGGCCTTCACAGTCACTCACTGCTCATTCACTCAGAGCAACTTCCAATTTTTTAAGCTCTGTTCATGATAAGTGCCCTATAGAGGTGTGAAATGTGTATCTTTCATATTGTATTTTTGTTGTCTTTTCTGTGTTTAGATATGCTTAGTTACACAAATGCACATAATTGTGTTACAACTGCCTACAGAATTCAGTACAATAATATGATGTACAGGTGTGTAGCCCATGAGCAATAGTCTATACCATACAGCCTAGGTGTGCAGTAGGCTACACCTCCTAGGTTTGTGTAAGTATACTCTATGATGTTTGCATAGTTACAAAATTGCCTAACAATGCATTTCTCTTAAGTATCCCATCATTAAGCAACCCATAACTGTATAAGTCTTCGAGGAACTTCTAAACTGTTTCCCACAGTGAATATACCACTGTTTATTCCACTAGCAATAAATTGTGGTTATAATTTTTCCACATTTTCTTCAACACTCATATTTTATTTAAAAATATAGCCATTCTAGTGGATGAAAAGTGGTATCTCATTGTTCTGATTTCTATTTCCCTAATGACTGATGATGTTGACCATCTTTTTGTGTGCTTTTCAGTCATTTGTATGTCTTCTTTGTATAAATTTATAATCAAGTAAATGCCTCATTTTTTAAATTGGGTTGTCATTTTGTTAAGTTGTAAGAGGCCTTTCTATAATCCAGCTATTAGATCCTTATGGGATATATCATTAGCAAATATTTTCTCTCATTTTGAGGACTGTCTTTTCATTTTCTTGGTAGTGTTCTTTAATGCACAAAAGTTTTTTACTTTGTTGAATTACAATTTACCTATATTTTATTTAGTTCCTTGTGGTTTTAGTGCCAAATCTCAGAAATTTTGGGTAATCCAAAGTCACAAAGATTTATTCCATGCCATGTTTTTCTCTAAGATATTTATAGTTTCAGCTCCTTCACTTAGGCCTTTGATTCACAGTATGGTTTACATGTTTTAGTGCCCTCAAAAACTGAAGTTGAAACATGATTCACACCTGCTACAGTGTTGGGTGGTGGGGCCTAATGAGTGATGTGATCTGCCCTCATGAATGAGTCGATGTCACTATAAAAGGGCTTGTGGGAGTGAATTCTGCCTCTTCCTTTTCTCTGCCATGAGAGGAACAGTATTTCTCCCCTCTGGAGGGTACAACATTCAAGGCACCATCTTGGAAGCAGAGACCAGGCCCTTATCAGACATCATATCCTACTGCTTTGATTGTGGACTTTCCAGTCTCCAGAATTGTGAGGAAATAAACTTAGATTCTTTGTAAGTTATCTGGACTGTAGTATTTTGTTATAGCAGCACAGATAGACTAAGACAAAATATTTTCAATTAGTTTTTGCATATGGTGTAAAGTAGCACTTCAAATTTATTCTTCTGCATTAGGCTATCCCAATGCCAACTGCTGAAAATACTATTCTCTCCCCATTGAATGGTATTGACATCCATATCAAAAATCAATTGATCACAGATGGGCTTAATTTTATACCTTCTATTATATCACATTGACCTATATGTCAGTTCCATTATTCCATGACACGGTCTTGGTTACTATAGTTTTGTAGTGAGATTTAAAATTGGCAAGTCTGAGTCTTCCAATTTTGTTCTCCTTTCACAAGTTAGTTTTGGCTATCCTTGGACACTATTTATGGTTTAAAATTTTTGGTTTTTTTGTACATCTCATAATTTTTGTTGAAATCTGAATATTTAAAATAAAGTAACATGGCAACTCTGGAAATCGAATTCTACCCCCAGGTTGGGTGCGGTGGCTCATACCTGTAATCCCAGCACTTTGGGAGGCTGAGACGGGTGGATCACCTGAAGTCAGGAGTTCGAGGCCAGCCTGGTCAACAGGGTGAAACCCCGTTTCTACTAAACATACAAAAATTAACCACACATGGTTGTGGGCACCCATAATCCCAGCTACTTGGGAGGCTGAGGCAGGAGAATCACTTGAACCCAGGAAGTGGAGTTTGCAGTGAGTCAAGATTGTGCCATTGCACTCCAGCCTGGGCGAAAGAGCAAGACTCCATCTCAAAAAAAAGAAAAAAAAAAAAAGAAAAGAAAAGAAAAAAGAAAAGAATTCTACCCCCATCCCAAAGTTGGTTTGTGTTGCTGCTTGTAACTGTAATGTTTGTCAAATGTAGCCACTAAAGTTTGTACTTAGCTACCTCAGTGTTCAGTTAATTGGACAGATATTTCCTTAAGTGTCTAGAGTGGGTAAATCTCCAAGTCTTTGCCAGGGAACCCTGTGAGGATGTTTGAACATGCTTTCTATATTCAACCAGGTAATTGACTACTCCTTTTTAGCTACTACTTTCTGCTTTTAAAGAATCTGCAAATCAGCCTAAAGTAATACTTTGACACCTTCTCAGGCATTTCCTGAGCATGTGTACAGTCCTATACATGGATATGGCCTTCTAGAGTCCCAAGAATGTTGGAGCTTTCCAAAGCCCCTTTGGACATCTCATCCTAAGGCTTTCCTTTTAAGCATTTTGGTTAGTCTATTGTTTGCCCCTACTATTAATAGTATTCACTGCCTCAGACAGCCTTGATGGAAAAATATTCTACAAAGGTCCCACAAAGAAAAGCTTTTAACATTGAGTGAATTTGAGCATTGGGTGAATTTGAGCCAATTAATGGCAGTATTTTTAGGTGAAGTTTTCCAGTGAACCACCAGATAGACCAAGAAAGAACCCTTTCTCATAATAAGACTTTGAGAGAGTTTCAAATGTGCCCTGCTCCCTCCAGTACTTAAAAGATAGCCTGTTATTTTTCAAGACTTGTGAGGAGTTAAGGAACAGGGGATTGTACTAGATAAAACACCACAAAACTCTCTGTTTTTACCAAAATCCAGCCAGTTTTCTTGACCCAATGATACCAGGGTGCTGTAAGCCTTTAATTAATTTCAAGAATTCTCTAAAAGTTGATTCTGACTATCTTTGTCAGATTTTTGCAGTTATTTTGTGAAGGGGTGAAGTTCTGAGGTCCATATTCTGCCATTTTCACTGATGCTAGCCTCTATAACATTTTATTTATTAAAATGATTGTGATCTTTGAAGTCAAATATTCATCTCTCAGAGACCAATTTGAAGATGGTCAAAGTTTGTAAGTGTGGAATATATGTAATTAAAAATGAATGTTTTGAGGCAGTTTTATTCAAAATAAATTTTAAAATCTAATGATTTCTACTTGAATTGTTATCTAAAAAGATTATCTATATTCAGATTGAATTTGGATGATATATCAACAACCCTCAGTGATATGCTACACAAGATATTTATTTTGTAATAAATATTTCATCAAAGCCAGGCATGGAATTTTTTAAAGAGATACAATAGTTACATGATTTCCACAGGGGACTCAGAATCATTTAAAGGTAATTTTGTCTGACATTTTCTCTATCAAGTTATTATCTATGCCAGATGACTGAAATATTTTACATCCATATGGCCCTCTGATTTTTTCAAGTTTTGATTTATTACATGCTGAGTAAATAATCTTTTATGTTAAAGCCAATCACACAGAAAGTATAAAAATTACATGCAGAACCAAGGGATTTTTCATACTTAAAATTGACATAATATGTACCAAGAATGTTGTAGAAAACCGAATTCAACATTTTTGTCTCTTCCTTTAAACTTAGGTACTGTGCTCAGTGATGAATAAGTAAAGATGACTGACATAGTTGGTACTTTCTGGGAGATTCTAGGTGGAAAGACATAAAATGAATGTCATTTAAATATAAGTAATTTATTGTAGGCATTCACTGAATCCTGGCTGATCTAAGATGAAGAAGTAAGTAAACTGAAACCAGGAAACACAACGTACGAAGAAGATATTTAAGATAAATCTTGCAAAATAAGTAGAAAAGTGTCATCTAAAATAAGCCCAGGGTATTCCAAAAATAGAGACGTGCACACATATATTAAATATTACTATTTTTAATCCTACATCATTTTTTCATTTTTTCCTCCTTAAAAGGCTGATTTTTTTAGATACTCACCCCACTTCCACATTGTGTTATGGGAATCTGAACTCATACACATCTCCAGAAGTGGGCTGAACTGGTCTAAGGATAATGGAGTGAAAATGAGACCCAGTTCTGATCAATGAAATGTAAAACAAGGTTTAATGAATGGGTTTATTATTTTTTGTTTCCCACCCCCCACCACAGGATGATCTTGAACTCCTGGGCTCAGGGGATCCTCTTGCTTCAGCCTTTCAAAGTGCTGGGATTACAGGCACAAGCGACTCTACCCAGTCCTGTGTAGTGCGCTTTCTAAAAAAAGGTTTTCATTTTCCAAGTGAATATAAAAGAAAAAATAATCACATTTGTTACTCCAGAAATTATTACATTTAGATACAATGTTTGCAATTTACACAGCATCTTGCCACCCATCTAAAATTAAAGTTAACACTGAAATTAAGCAAACTGAGAATGGAAAAATGCTAGTTCCTTGACTCGATTATATCTTTGAGGGCTGAATCAACCAATGTTGAAGCAAACTTATCTCTGGACCACCTTTTATATAATAAAATAAATGTTCCTATTGCTTAAGCCAATTTTAAGCATGATTTATGTTAGCTGGGGCTAAAATAATCCTCAATAGTGCAGTGAATAAAGACATGTTAGTCTTCACTTTGTAGGTCCTAAGGAAAGCAAGTGGAAAGGTAGAGCCCTTGAGGGGAAGTAGTTGAAGAGGGATCAGCATGCAAGAGGCTTTGTGCTTGTTGCTTATAGAGTTGTGAGCTTATATAAGCCATGTATAATCTTCAAGAGTTTTAAGCTTCAGATTGAAATTAAAAAAATAGGCAGAGTAATTAATCTTAGGGGGAAGATAGGGGACAAAATAAAAAACACCACAATAATCTCTGCACAAGAAGAGAAAGTCCAAACTTAGCCAGGAGGGGCGAAGAAAGAAGAAGGGGACATATTTCAGAGACATTTTAAAACAACAGTCAATTAGACCTGGGGCCAGTTAAACTTCAGGTAAAAGACAAAAGCAAATGATGCATATGTTAAAGTAAAATGCAGAGACCAAGTTAAACTTAGAAAAGGGTAGCTTCAAATAATTAGAAGGTGCTAAACAATTTTTAAAAATATATCTTTAATGGTCCAAATCTTGAGTGGCTTAATTTGTATTTGTTAATCATGTTGAGCCCAAGTAGTACTGAATTCATAACCATTGATTTGTGCAATGGCGGGACCTTATTACATGGGCTGCTAAGCATCCCCCAGTTCTGGCATTTTAAAGTATGTCATTGAGTTCTAGCTTGCAGTTTCCGATTGGAAGTCCTTTCTGGCTCTTTCATTTTGCTCTAATACATATATTTTTTAAAATTTTCTCTAGCTGTCTTCAAGACTTTCACTTTATTCTTGGTTTTAGAAACTTGACTGTAGTATCTCTAGGTGAGTTTTTTTTTCTTTGTTTTGTTTTGTTTTTCTTCCTATTGGATTTCTATTGGCCTATTGAATTTGTGGTTTGTTTTCTTTTAATAATTTTAGGAAATTTTGAGCCATTACCTCTTCAGATATTTTCTTCTTCCCTGTGTTGCCATATCTTATATTTCTAGGAGTTAAATTACACATCTGTTAGAACACTGAGATTGTTCCCTGGCACCTCTTTTTTTTTTTTTTTTTTTACCATTTTTTTTTATTACTCTGTATTTTGTTTTGGATAATCTCTAGTGACCTATCTTAAAGTTCACTGATTCTTTCTTCAGCCTCTAGTCTGCTCACAAACTTACAAGAGGAATTTTTCTTGTTTAATATTGTGTTTCCTTTTTTAGCATTTAAACATTTAAATATTTTTATGGTTTTCTTTTTTCTGATGAAATTTCCATAGTTTATACGTATTATCTACTTTTTCTACTAGAATCTTTAGCATATTAATTATAAGTATTTTAAAGATGATGCCTCTTAATTCCAAAATCTGGGGCTGTTCAGTCTGGCTCTATTGACTAGTTTTCTTTTAAAAAATGGGTCACTTTTTCCTGTTTTTGTGTTCCCGCAATTTTTTAATGCATGTGAAACAGCATGCACAGAAGAACAGAAGCGTAGGGACTGAGGTACGTAGTATATTTGCCCAGAATTGTGCAAGCCTCTTCTAGCAGGACATCATCTGGAGTGTTGAGCCAGTCTCATGAATAGTTGACTTTAATTAGGTTTTTATGTTGCTATCTTTAACTTTGATGAAACAGTTTCCAAATTCCTCAGGTGATTGGTTGCAGTTACCTTGTGCTTTGTATGGGCCCTGGAGAGCCAATGGATGTTTTTCTCAGTGTCTTTGCTCCACACTAGGATTTCTACAGTCCCTGGATATCTGCATGTCAGAGAGGACCTCTGCTCATGCACTTACCTCTCCCCAAGCAGTAGACTGTTATTCCTTGCTACTCCATGCTAAAGTCGTCATGGGGTTACCTATGGGGATCTGTTAGTTCTACTGGTCCAGCATCAGCCTCGGGTAGGATCTGTATGATTGGAACCTGTGTGTAGCGCTTTCTGAGTATTCTGACTCCTGCCCTCCCAAAGCAGTCAAACTTCCTCATATCTATGGCAGATCTTCAGAAGAAGAGAGCTTTCTTCCCCTCCTGCCGAAACAGCAGACACCTCCCTGTTACTGGTATGAGGTCCTGAGCCCTCGAGGATTTTGTGCTCCCTCCTATGACCAGAAACAGGCAGCTTTTTTGTCTAACTCTTTCTAAGGATCAGTGGGCCTTTACCTACTTCCTCGGGATGGGAAGAAGCGTTGTTACCTCCTGCCAGAAGTAAACAGATGTTGCTCCTACTCTGCTCCCAGAAGTGATGAAGGTGAGAGAATTTGCTGACTCCTTCCAATAGCTTTAAGATTTTGACTTCTGAGAGAAAGATTCAATGAAGTGGGTGGCGTTTCACACCCGTTGTCTAATGGCAGTCTTTGACCTCTTCCTCATTCGACAACCAGGAAGAGAGAGTCCCCTAATTTCTTGCTGTGTCTCCAGCCATTTCTATGAGTACCTGATGGAGGCTCATGGAAAAGCTGGTACTAATTTCCTGAGTTATATACAAATAATGTCAATAAAAGGTATCTGTCTATCCATTCTGTGGAGATCTAAATGATATGAGAGGCCAGGAGAGGTAGCTCACACCTGGAATCCCAGCACTTTGGGAGGCTGAAGCAGGAGGGTTGCTTGAGGCCAGGAGTTCGAGACCACCCTGGGCAACATAGTGAGACTCTATCTCTACAAAAATAAAAAGTAAAAAGTGAGCCAGGTATGTTGGTGTGGACCTGTAGTCCTAGGTACTTGGGAGACTGAGTTGGTAGGATTGATTAAGCCAGGAGGTCAAGGCTGCAGTAAGCTCTGATAGCACTAAGCACTACTGCACTCCAGCCTGGGTGACACAGTGAGACCCTGTCTCAAAATAAATAAACACATAAATTAATAACATGTGAATCCCTTAATTGAAGTCATTTTTGTTTCAGAGCCTAAATAAGAGTTTAGCAGGATATTATGTGAAAAAAATTGCTGTAGATTTAGGTGTAGATGTATATAAATGGATAAATATAAGTAGGTCAATGTATATAGTAGGTATATATAGTTTTTAACAAGTTCATTTGTGTGCTAAATTAGGCAACATTTAGTAAATATACTATTTTATCAAGGTGATTAAATTTCACAGTGAGGAGTTGTAATCAATATCAATATGCAATAAGAATACCCTTTCTCTTGTTGAATTAATATGATCAAAAACTCAGCTGAAATTCAGTAATAGCTGTATCACCTGCTCCCAGCCATCCTTCCATGTCATATCAGATAATTTCTAGCATCATGCAAAGGACTGAAAGCAGAAAATGCACTATCTAGATCTTATATGAGTAATCATTCAATTTTATTTTTAAATCAAAGACATATAAAACTTGTTGACCAGTATCTCTGGTCAAACTTTTCTATGTCCTGAAATTTTTCTCTCTCAGGAATTTAAAATATCCAGGTATAGACTGTCCAGAAAGTAGATACACTCTCAAATCTGTAAGATCACAGCACTATTCCCAGCAATCTTTTGACAAAATATATTCAGATGATAGTACGTGTGTTTCAACTCCACTAAGTCTCACATTTCTCGTCAGCCTAATTGATTAAATAAATACCTTCTATGCTCCTACCACGTATGTGGCATTTTTGCTAAACATTGGTAATAGATCATCTTTGAGCTAGATGGTAACACTTATCTGCTTATGAATTCCAAGATCTAATGAGTAAGATAATCATTAAATGGATAATCATACAATTATTTAATTACGATAGTCATGAGTGTAGCAAAAGATTAGTACAAAATAATTTTTAAAGCACGCTGTGGTCATGTAATAGAAGGGTAGATTAGTTGAAGAAGAGAAAGAGAAGGTATCTCCTACTCCCTATGGTTTTTCAGAATTAGATAGCAGGAGGCATAGCATAGAGACAGCTACATCTTCAGTCACCGAAGGAGACTCCTGTTAACCGAGTTTTAATATTTTCCTAGTTGAAGAATTGTTTATAGAGGAATAGATGGAAGTATTTTTCTGGACCCAGGAAGTATCATAAGTGTCATTACAATGATCATTTATGGAAGTAAAAAATGATTTATTATACTCTTGGAAATAAGTAGTAAAAAAAAAAAAACAAAAAAACAAAAAACCACACCATCTGGCATTCTTCCAGTTTGCCAACAAAGCAGTCAAATTAAATAAAATGAGTCTCTCAGTTAGCTATTTTGAATAAATCACTGCTCTGCAGTCCAAATATAAGTGGATTATTTATAAAGCAGCTCAACTAAAGAACCGATTAAACATGTTAAAGGAAATGAATCAGAAAACAAAGGGTTGGTTTGTTTATTTGTATGTGTGTTTTAATATTGAAGCTTTTTGGATACACTTTTCTCTCTCGCTTGCTCGCTTTCTCTCTCTCTCTCTCTATATATATATATACACACACACACATATATATATACAGACACACACACATATGAACCACACACACACACGAATTCATTGTGTTAGCTGTATGTGCTCTAAAAGGTAATTAACATAAAAATTATTCTATCTTTTAGTGTTATTATCTGGGCTATCCAAAACACATGTCAGAGACAAATTAAGGCAAGCAGAGACCCTTGAAGGTATCTCAGCAAACTGCTTCTGCCTTTCTTCACACACTACTATAACATTGATTTTGTTCTTTAGTGAAACTGCCCAACTTTTTAGGACAAAATATTTTACACTTTCAAGACTTCTCAATGTCTACTATTAGAAATCAAAGGAAAAATGTTCAGCCATTTCAAATGGGTATAATGTGTAGCCATACATTACTTCTCTTGTGTACTTTTACCTTTACCTCTAAATTTCTCTTCCCATCTGATTACTGGATAAGTGGTTTAACTCTCCCTGGTTAACTTATCCAGAAGGTTTTAAAGGGTCCTATAGAACTATATAATTGCAGCACTAGTATGTACTGTCTAGGAATGATAGTCACCATTTATCAAAGTGAATACTAGGTCCAGACATTATTACAGAATTTTTATAAAACATCTTCAATCCTTCAAATTATGCTAGGCAACAGATAGCAAGTGTCTTCATTGTATAGATGACAAATAGAAATATTTGAAAAAACTGAATAAATTACTTTTGGTCACACAGTATAGAACAAAGAAGAAAGCCACATGTCAAATACAAGACCTCACAACATAATCCCAAAAATTGAAAAAGGGTATTAATTGCATGAAACAATAAGGGTAGGTTTCTATTTTTTAAAAAGCACACAAATCTCTAATTAGTCCCATTTTTAACAACAGAACTTCTAAAATCTATCAAAAGTGATTTTTCCAGAAAGAACATAGACTATTAATTTTTAAAAATGCATTTGAAGTGAATAAGTGGTAGAGAATGTAATGTTAAGAATAAGAGGGAGGGCAAAAATTGGGGGAATATTTTGTTTGTTTGCTTAATTTGATTTAGAATGAAAAGAGTGGCAACTTTGAATGAGACAGGGAATGCACTAAGAAATAAGAGAGACTTGAGCTCTGGTCTGAAGCTCCCAGCAAGACCAACGCAGAAGGCGGGTGATTTATGCATTTCCAACTGAGGTACCTGGTTCATCTAAATGGGACTGGTTGGACAGTGGGTGCAGACAATAGAGGGTGAGCAGAAGCAGGGTGGGGCATTGCTTCACCCAGGAAGTACAAGAGGCTGGAGACCTCCCTCCCCTAGCCAAGGGAAGCTGTGAGGGACTGTGCTATCTGGCCCAGATACTATGCTTTTCCCATGGTTTTGGCACCTGCAGACCAGGAGATTCCCTTGTGTGCCTATACCACCAGGGCCTTGGGTTTCAAACACAAAACTGGGCAGCTGTTTGGGCAGACACTGAGCTAGCTGCAGGAGTTTTCTTCATACCCCAGTGGTGCCTGTAGCCCCAGTGAGACAGGACTACTCACTCCCCTGGAAAGGGGGCTGAAGCCAGAAACGCAAGTGATCTCGCCAGTGGGTCCCACTCCCACAGAGCCCAGCAAGCTGAGAAACACTGACTTGAAATTCTCGCTGCCAGCACAGGAGTCTGAAGTTGACCTGGGACACTCAAGCTTGGAGAGGGGCATCCACCATCACTGAGGCTTGAGTAGGCTGTTTGCCCCTCATGGTGTTGAGGAAGCTGGGAAGTTTCACCTGGGTGATTCACCACACTGCAGGAGAGAGACTGTGGCCAGACTGCCTCTCTAGATTCCTCCTAATTGGGCAGGGCATCTCTGAAAGAAAGGCAGCAGCCCCAGTCAGGGGCTTAACAGATAAAACTCCCATCTCCCTGGGACAGAGCACCTGAGGGAAGGGTCAGCTGTGGGTGCAGCTTCATCAGACTTAAACATTTCCGCCTGCCGGCTCTGAAGAGGGGCAGCTGATCTCCCAGCACAACACTTGAGCTCTGCTAAAGGTTAGAGTGGCTCCTCACGTGGGTCCCTGACCCCCATGCCTCCTGACGGAGACACCTCGCAGCAGGGGTGAGCAGACACCTCATACAGGAGAGTTCCAGCTGGAATCAGGCAGGTGCTCCTCTGAGATGAAGCTTCCAGAGGAAGGAACAGGCAGCTACCATCACTGTTCTGCAGCCTCCACTGATACCCAGGAAAACAGCATCTGGAGTGGACCTCCAGCAAATTCCAGCAGACCTGCAGAAGAGGGGCCTGACTCTTAGAAGCAAAACTAACAAACAGAAAGCAGTAACATCAACATCAAGAAAAAGGATGCCCACACCAATACCCCATCCAAAGTTCATCACCATCAAAGAGCAAAGGTAAATAAATCCATGAAGGTGAGGAAAACCCAGCACAAAAAGGGTGAAAATTCCAAAAACCAGAATGCCTCTTCTCCTCCAAGTGATCACAACTCCTCTCCAGTAAGGGCACAAAAATGGACAGAGAATGAGTTTTATAAACTGACAGAAGCAGGCTTGAGAATGTGGGTAATAATGAATTCTCCCAAGCTAAAGGAGCATGTTCTAACTCAACGCAAGGAAGCTAAGAACCTTGATAAAAGGTTACAGGAACTTCTAACTAGAATAACCAGTTTAGAGAAGGGCATAAATGACCTAATGGAGCTGAAAAACACAGCACGAGAACTTTGTGAAGCATACACAAGTATCAATAGCTGAATTGAACAACCAGAAGAAAGGATATCAGAGATTGAAGATTAACTTCATGAAATAAAGCATGAAGACAAGATTAGAGAAAGAACGAAAAGGAATGAACAAAGCCTCCAAGAAATAGGGGACTATGTGAAAAGATCAAACCTATGATTGATTGGTGTGCCTAAGTGACGGGGAGAATGGAACAAAGTCGGAAAATACACTTTAAGATGTTATCCAGGAGAACTACCCCAACATAGCAAGACAGGAAATTCAGGAAATACAGAGATCACCACTAAGATACTCCTTGAGAAGGGCAACCCCAAGACACATAATTGTCAGATCCTCCGAGGTTGAAATGAAGGAAAAAACGTTAAGGGCATCCAGAGAGAAAGGTCAGGTTACCTACAAAGAGAAGCCCAACAGGCTAACAGTGGATCTCTCTGCAGAAGCCTTATAAGCCAGAAAAGAGTAGGGGACAATATTCAACATTCTTAAAGAAAAAATTTTCAACCCAGAATTTCATATCCAGCCAAACTAAGCTTCATAAGTGAGGAGAAATAAAATCCTTTCAAGACAAGCAAATGCTGAAGGATTTTGTCACCACAAGGCCTGCCTTACAAGAGCTCCTGAAGAAAGCACTAAATATGGAAAGGAACAACTGGTACCACCCACTGCAAAGACATACCAACATATAAAGATCAACTAAACAATGAAGAAAGAGCATCAACTAATATGCTAAATAACTAGCTACCATCATGATAACAGGATCAGATTCACACATAACAATATTAAACTTAAATGTAACTGGGCTAAATGCCCCAATTAAAAGATACAGACGGGCAAATTGGATAAAGAGTTCAAGACCCATTAGTGTGCTGTATCGGGAGACCCATCTCATGTGCAAAGACACACATAGGCTCAAAATAAAGGGATGGAGGAAGATTTATCAAGCAAACAGAAAGCAAAACAATGCAGGGGTTGCAATCCTAGTCTCTGATAAAACAGACTTTAAATCAACAAAGATCAAAAGAGACAAAGAAGGGCATTACACAATGGTAAAGGGATCAGTGCAACAAGAAGAGCTAACTATACTAAATATATAAGGACCCAATACAGGAGCACCCATATTCATAAAACAAGTTCTTAGAGAGCTACATAGAGACTTAGACTCCCACACAATAATAGTGGGAGATTTTAACACTTCACTGTCAATATTAGACAGATAAATGAGACAGAAAATTAGCAAGGATATTCAGGACTTGAACTCAGCTCTGGACCGAGAGGACCTAATAGACATCTACAGAACTCTCCATCCCAAATCAACAGAATATACATTCTTCTCAGCACTACATAGCACTTATTCTAAAAAATTGACCACATAATTGGAAGTAAAACACTCCTTAGCAAATGCAAAAGAATGGAAATAATAAACAGTGTCTCAGACCACAGTGCAATCAAATTAGAACTCAGGATTAAGAAACTCACTCAAAACTGCACAACTACATGGAAACTGAACAACCTGCTCCTGAATGACTACTGGATAAATAATGAAATTTAGGCAGAAATAAATAAGTTATATGAAACCAATGAGAACAAAGACACAATGTACCAGAATCTCTGGGACACAGCTAAAGCAGTGTTAAGAGGGAAATTTATAGCAGTAAAATCCCACATCAGAAAGCAGGAAAGATCTAAATCGACACCCTAACATCATAATTAAAAGAAATGAAGCAGACAAGAAATAATGTCAGAGCAGAACTGAAGGAGATAGACACATGAAAAACCCTTCAAAAAAAATCAATGAATCCAGGAACTGGGTTTTTGAAAAGACTAACAAAATAGATAGATCTCTAGCCAGACTAATAAAGAAGAAAAGACAGAAGAATCAAATCGATACAACAAAAAATTATAAAGGGGATATCACCACTGATCCCACAGAAATACAAACTACCATCATAGAATACATCTCTATGCAAATAAACTAGAAAATCTAGAAGGAATTGATAAAATCCTGGACACATACATCCTCCCAGGACTAAACCAGGAAAAAGTTGAATCTGTGAATAGACCAATAAGTTCTGAAATTGAGGCAGTAATTAATAGCCTACCAACCAAAAAAAGCCCAAGGCCAGATGGATTCACAGCCGAATTTGACCAGAGGTACGAAGAGGAGCTGGTACCATTCCTTCTGAAACTATTTCAAACAATGGAAAAAGAGGGACTTCTCCCTAACTCATTTTATGAGGCCAATATCATACTGATACAAAAACCTGGCAGAAACACAACAAAAAAAGAAAATTTCAGGCCAATATCTCTGATGAACATTGATGCAAAAATCCTCAACAAAACACTGGCAACACGAATTCAGCAGCACATCAAAAAGCTTATCTGCCATGGTCAAGTCAGCTTCATCCCTGGGATGCAAGGCTGGTTCAACATATGCAAATCAGTAAATGTAATCCATCACATAAACAGAACCACTGACAAATCAACATGATTATCTCAATAGATGCATAAAAGGCCTTCAGTAAAATTCAACACCCCTTCATGCTTAAAACACCCAATAAACTAGGTATTGAAGGACCATATCTCAAAATAATTAGAGCTATTTATGACAAATTAATAGCCAATATCATGCTGAAAGGGCAAAAGCTGCAAACATTCCCTTGAAAACAATCAGAAGTGCCTCTCTCACAACTCCTATTCAACATAGTATTGAAAATTTTGGCCAGGGCAATCAGGCAAGAGAAAGAAAAAAAAAAGTATTCAAATAGGAAGAGAGGGAGTCAAATTGTCTCTGTTTGTAGATGACATGATTGTATATTTAGCAAACCCAACTGTCTCAGCCTAAATCTCCTTAAGCTGATAAGCAACTTCAGCAGTCTCAGGATACAAAATCAATATGCAAAAACCACAAGAATTTCTACACAAATAATAGACAGAAAGCCAAATCATGAGTGAACTCCCATTCACAATTGCTACAAAGAAAATAAAATACCTAGGGATACAACTTGCAAGGGATGTGAAGGACCTTTTCAAGGAGAACTACAAACCACTGCTCAAGGAGATAAGACAGGACACAAACAAATGGAAAAATATTCCATGCTCATGGATAGGAAGAATCAATATCATGAAAATGGTGATACTGCCCAAAGTAATTTATAGATTCAATGCTACTCCCATCAAGCTACCTTTGTCTTTCTTCACAGAATTGGAAAAAACTACTTTAAGTTTCATATGGACCCTAAAAGGGGCCTGTATAGTCAAGACAATCCTAAACAAAAAGAAAAAAGCTGGAGGCATCATGCTACCTGACTTCAAACTATACTGCAAGGCAACAGCAACCAAAATAGCATGGTACTGGTACCAAAACAGATATATAGACCAATGGAACAGAACAAAGGCCTCAGAAATAACACCACATATTCATGGCCATCTGATCTTCGAGAAGCCTGACAAAAACAAGTAATGGGGAAAGGATTTCCTATTTATTAAATGGTGCTGGGAAAACTGGCTAGCCATATGCAGAACACTGAAACTGGTCCCCTTTCTTACACCCCATACAAAAATTAACTCAAGATGGATTAAAGACTTAAACGTAAAACATAAAATCATAAAATACCTAGAAGAAAAGCTAGGAAATACCATTCAGGGTATAGGCATGGGTAAAGACTTCATGATGAAAACACCAAAAGCAATGGCAACAAAAGCCAAAATTGACAAATGGGATCCAATTAAACTAAAGAGCTTCTGCACAGCAAAAGAAACTGTCATCATTTCTACAGAATGAGAGAAAAGTTTTGCAATATCTCTATCTGACAAAGGGCTAATATCCAGAATCCACAAGGAACTTAAACAAATTTACGAGGAAAAAAAACAAACAAACAACCCCATCAAAAAGTGGGCAAAGGATATGAACAGACACTTCCCAAAAGAAGACATTTATGCAGCCAACAAATGCATGCAAAAAAGCTCATCATCAATGGTCATTACAGAAATGCAAATCAAACCCATAATGAGATACCATCTCATGTCAGTTAGAATGGCAGTCATTAAAAAGTCAGGAAATAACAGATGTTGGAGAGGATGTGAAGAAATAGGAATGTTTTTACACTGTTGGTGGGAGTGTAAATCAGTTCAATCATTGTGTAAGGTGGTGTGGTGACTCCTCAAGGATCTAGGACTAGAAATACATTTGACTGATAAAAGCAGCATAATAGGGGGCACGCCCAAGATGGCTGAATAGGAACAGCTGCAGTCTCCAGCTCCTAGTGTGAGTGACACAGAAGATGGGTGATTTCTGCATTTTCAACTGAGGTACCGGGTTTATTTCACTGGGGCATGTTGGACAGTTGGCACTGGTCCATGGGTGCAGCCCAGCCAGCCAGAGCTGAAGCAGGGCGAGCCATTGCCTCACCTGGGAAGCACAAGGGGGAAGGGAATTCCTTTTCCTAGCCAAAGGAAACTGAGACTCACAACACCTGGAAAATTGGGTAATTCCCACCCTAATACTGCGCTATACCAAGGGTCTTAGCAAACGGCATACCAGGAGATTATATCCCACACCTGGCCCAGAGGGTCCCATGCCCATGGAGCCTCCCTCATTGCTAGCACAGCAGTCTGAGATCTAACTGCAAGGTGGCAGCAAGTCTGGGGGATGGGCGCCTGCCATTGCTGAGGCTTAAGTAGGTAAACAAAGCCACCAGGAAGCTTGAATAGGGCGGAGCCCACTGCAGCTCAAGGATGCTGGCCTGCCTCTGTAGACTCCTCCTCTGGGGACAGCGTATAGCTAAACAAAAAGCAGCAGAAACCTCAGCAGAGGTAAATGCCCCTGTCTGACAGCTTTGAAGAGAGCAATAGATCTCCCAGCACGGAGGTTGAGATCTGAGAATGGACAGATTGCCTGCTCAAGTGGGTCCCTGACCCCTGAGTAGACTAACTGGGAGACATCCTACACTAGTTGCAGACCTACACCTCACACCTCACACGGCAAGGTACACCCCAAAGATGAAGCTTCCAGAGCAAGAATCAGACAGCAACACTCGCTGTTCAGCAATATTCTATCTTCTGCAGCCTCTGCTGCTGATACCCAGGCAAAGAGTGTCTGGAGTGGACCTCAGGCAAACTCCAAAAGACCTACAGCTGAGGGTCCTGACTGTTAGAAGGAAAACTAACAAACAGAAAGGACACCCACACCAAAACCCCATCAGTATGTCACCATCATCAAAGACCAAAGGCAGATAAAACCACAAAGATGGGGAAAAAGCAGGGCAGAAAAGCTGGAAATTCAAACAATCAGAGTGCATCTCC
>NW_012103120.1:135284-166852 GCF_000951045.1 Mandrillus leucophaeus | reverse complement strand
TGAGTGTCAACATTTATAGATGTTTTTGTTGTTAAGTATCTGGGGGACCTAGACTTCTCTGTCACATGCATTATCCTATTTAATTTTTGTTCCCATTTCCTTCTCTTTCGTTATGTAACATTTTAAAAACCACATGTTCATTCAGCTGTTTCTCATCAGCTTCGTTGTGTTCCCAAATAAACATGTTCACATAAAATAAAACAATTTTAATGAAAAAAAAAAGAAATACATTTGACCCAGCAATTTCATTAATGGGTACATACCCAAAGGATTATAAATGATTCTACTATAAAGACACATGCACACATATGCTTATTGCAGCACTACTTGGAATAGCAAACACTCAGAACCAACCCAAATGCCCATCAGTGATAGACTTCATGTGCCACTGAAGAAAATGTGGCACATATACACCATGGAATACTATGCAGCCATTAAAAAGAATGAGTTCATGTCCTTTGCAAGGACATGGTTGAAGCTGGAAACCATCATTCACAGCAAACTAACACGGGAACAGAAAACCAAACACCACATATTCTCACTCATAAGTGAGAGCTGAACAAGGAGAACACATGGACACAGGGAGGGGAACATCACACGTTGGGGTCTGTTTGGGTGTGGGGGACAAGGGGAAGGAAAGCATTAGGACAAATACCTAAGGCATGCGGGGCTTAAAACCTCGATGGTGGGTTGTTGGATGCAGGAAACCACCATAGCACATGCATAACTATGTAACACGCCTGCACATTCTGCACATGTATCCCGGAACTTCAAATATAGTAAAAAAATTATCAAAAAAAGAGTTGCTTTGGAAATTGGAAAAGACATTATGTACGTTTAGGCCAAATTGGAAATAGTTCTTAAAGAATGTGGAAAAAATAAAAAGATATTTTTTAGTAATTCCTAAAACAAAAATTATCTCTTAGAGAGACAGGGCAATAATATGATATGTGGTAAGAAACTGGTACCTAATGAAGAGTGAGAGAGTTCCAGGAGCAATGGAAAGAGACCACTGGAGTATGTAACGTACGGCAGAAGCAATAGTGGCCAGGTTTGATGACACACTAGAATACAGTCACACATACTTCTGAAGTTTTCAAAGGAGAAAGGGACAGAAAGATGTAAATATAGAAAATGTTTAAATCCAAAAATTGATTCCTGTTCAGGTAGAACCTGCAAATCTGCTACTAATTATCCCATCCTCGTATAAACTAGTTACAAAACAGCTGTAAATTGCTGCTAAATATTCATCTTAAAATTCATAATGAACCTCGAGGCACTTTGGAAAGGGGTCATCATGGTATACAACAATATGCAGAGCTGATGAATAATTACATGGCTGGGAAAATAGCAGTGGTGACAATTCTAAGTGCTGATATCCATAAAAATCTAGACAAAACTCTGTCAAATGTACTGCCATTTTAAGAGCAGTGTGCTACTGCAAATCCTCAAATTAAAATGCCAGACATTTAGCAGCAATTATCTAATGTATTTTCACTTCCATGGATTTATTCCAAATTTTTTATTTCTAAATGAAAAATGTGTAGCATGATTTCTCTCTGGGAGCATGTGTGAAGTGGAGGCCCCTGCTGTTCTGCTTCTTTGAGCAGAGCTCAGAGAAAAGCATTTCACAGGATGATACTGAAGAGAAGGTGGAAGTGTGCGTGACTATCACTTGTTGTCACCTGAGTTGGATTTTATGTATTAGCTGTGCTGAATAATACATGAATGGAATATAATGCACGCTAATATTCCTATGAAAGGCCCTTACTCTGCAAATGTTCTAGGTGCATTTCAAGCTAAATTAACTGTCCACCTCCTCCTTTCTATTCTCAGGCAGAAAGTCTACAAACTGAAGTTAGTATTATGTTGTATATAAACCACACATTCAAGTCCATGGATATTTTTTCCTTCTTAATATTAGAAGCCTCCTATACTGACAAAATAACTTGATTTTCTATTTTTAAGAGAAATAGGTAATAGAAAAAAAAATTATAAACTCTTATTTGTCCTAGATCTTAGCAAGAAAAAGATGAAGTGTTAAACTTAAGAACCATATTAGTTTGGATTCTCTAGAAAACAGAGCTGGAAGCGAGAAAGAACGCACTAATGCTTTCCTTGCATGATGTAAACCCAGGTCAGAAAGAATGTGGAAAAGGAGAAGTGAGGTACTGGAAGATGTGAAACAATGTGCAGGTACATGTCACCACCCTGGCCATTGCTTTACGATAAGCCATGAAGAACGGTATAGCAGGTCATTCGGCAGAGATATCCATTTGTCCTCAGAGTCATTACATGACAGAGAGAGAAGAAATGCAGTGTGTCTCTCTGATCCCGTCATTCTTCTGTTTCATGTTTGAAGTTTGCATCATTGAGAAGTAACTTCCTTACACTTTCATGCAGCAGTATTGGGCCCTTTCAGCTCCTGTCCCAGACATCAGTCCTCATGCTGTATAGTGTGTTGTTTCATCCAAATCCGAAAGTGAAAGGTGATAGAGTCTCTGAGCAAGGACATCCAAACACTCTTAGGAGAATGACTGGTCAGCTCCAGATAGTGAACACTTTGGGGCACAGAGGAGTTAGTTGGCCACTTGAAACAAGTAGCTGAGGTGGTGCCATAAGTCCCAGGAAGTAGGTAAGATTTTAGTCTAATATTCTAATATGAGGTCCAATGAATTACAAACATGAACATTTGTTGGCAATAATGAAGACTTGTATTGGCGAGTGAACAAACATAAGCAAAAATGCTTTCTGAACCAGTAATGAAAATAATAAGTAATGTGCTCTTATTTGATTTGTAGCAGTGACTGGTTCGGAGTTGTTATGTTTGTTTTACCTCTTGTCATACACAAGGTTGATTGAAATGTTTAATATAAGGAATTATGATAAAGTATAGAAAGTAACTATTACCTTGTGGAAAATGATAAAGTAATTCAACTACAGCATAACTGGCTTCTACTTCATAGGAGATAGTAAAAACTGGATGGTCACTAGAGAAAATCGCTGTCATGAAAATTCTTTCATTTTCATCATTCAACAAATATGTGGTGAAATAAAAAAATCTGCCAGATCAAATATTTCACAGAATCCTTTAAAGTATTGCCACCATGTTGAGATTTTACTTCCATGCAGAAAGTTAGTTTTGTCTTCTCTAGTTGTATATTTCTCCAGAGATAAAGTTAGGAATAGAAAATGTTGTAAAAACCTCACTTGACTGACTCTACATTGAGCTAATATATTTAGCACTTTCAAAATGTATGTTTGCTATTCTACTATAATATTTTAGAGGCAGAGAAAAGAACTCTCAGAAAGTAGACAATATATCATAAAACGTTCTAACAGTTGGGCCTCGTTATTTGCAGATCCCACATTTGTGAATTCATCCACTCATTAAAATGTACTTATAACAACAACAAAAAAAATCAGTCTATGGGGCATGTTCACAGTCATTCATGGACATAAACAGAGTGGCCAAAAAATTAAATTGCCTGGTGTTTCCAGAGAGGTATGAACAAGACACTCTGCCTTCTTATTTTAGCTTTCATACTATAATCTATTTACTGCCACAATTTTTACAATTTTTTGTGTGTATTTTGTTGGTATTGTGCTATTTAAAACGATCCTGAACTGCTGTTTAGTGTGTTATAAATGAAAGATTGTGATGTGCCTTATGGAGAAGGCATGTTAGATAAGATCCATTCAGGCATGACTTACAGTGCTGTTGAATCTGAGGTTGTTAATACATCAATAATATATATTAAATAAGATATCTTTAAACAGAAACACACACAAAACACACTTATGTATTGATGAGTTGAGAAAAATGTTGCAACAAGAGGCTCACAGGAACGTAACCCTGACTTTCCTCTAGGAACAACTGTTCATTATTCACTCATTCAGTGTCCTTGATGACTTTACAGAAAAATCTTCCATGTATAATGATAATGCACTGTATTTGGAAAAGAAAAACAATCGAGAACTACATTAAGGTTATTCTAAACTCTATTGAATTGAAAGAGAAGACTTGATTTGGGGCAAGCTCTGATACTGACAAATGCAGAATAACAGGGAGTTAAACTTTTGTAAATTCTATTATTCTTTTGATCCCTTCATTACAAAGAGTTCATTTGCTAACCGACGGAAAATTCTAAGAATAATCATCAGGTATAGGGGTCCAACAAGTGGCATCCTTAGATTCAAAGTAATTGAGAGCTGGGCATAGTAGCTCATGCCTGTCATACTAGTGCTTTGGGAGACCAAGGTGGGAGGATTGTTTGAGGCCAGGAGTCTGAGACCAGCCTGGACAACAGAGTGAGATGCCATCTCTAAAAAATAAAAAATAAATAAATAAAATAAATAAGCCAGTTATGGTGGCACAAGCCTATAGTCCAACCTACATGGGAGGCTGAGGCAGAAGGAGTGCTTGAATTCAGGAGTTTGAGGTTGCAGTGAGCTATGATTGCACCACTGCACTCCAGTCTGGGTAACAGAGCAAAACTCCGTCTCAAAAACAAACAAACAAACAACAACAACAAAAAGTATTTGAGATAAACATAGGCATCAGACAGACAGAATTCTAAAAGTTAGCATTGTTACTGACAAAAGCTACATAGAAGGACATACATTAGATGCACAGCTAAATGGGCTTTCTGATACTAAACTCCAGATTTAAATGCAATCAGCCATCCAGGCACAGGCAACACTGACAAATTGCAGGGACCCATTAGAGGTTAGAATCTCCACCCCATTTCAAGGATAGACTCTCTTCTGCAAAGAAAAAATAGGCTGGAAGAGCAGAGACAAAGGATGCTCTCCTGAAACAAAATGAGCAAAGAGTGAAAGTCAGAGGAAAACACTGAGATAAAAGAGAATAGACCAAATAGATAATTCACTTTTTCTCCCCAGGAGAAGAATGAATGCTGCAGGGTGCTAGGAGTGTTATTCTTCCATGTGGAAGCAGGAAATGAAGGAGAGGCGGGCTCCTATTACACTTTAATAGATAATATTCTGGAGCCATTTCATTGCACTGTAAAAACAAATCATTAAACGAAATTCTAATTGTACAGTGGTACATACAGGTCTACTGACCTCTATAGGAAAAGCTCACAACCACCACGGAAAGAATGATCATTTAGAAATTTAAAAATTTAAGTGTCTTAAAATGCCAAGTCCTAAGTTCATCTTGATAAATCGAATTAATAGGCTAGCCTTCATTATCATAGACTGAAGAATTTCTCCATTTATAGAAATTAATATTATTATACTTTAAATCTCTCTGAGAATGCATGGTATACCATCAGTAACTGTCATCTAAATGGAATGAGGGTTTGTCTATTTAAACGGACTAGAAATGCATTCTAGAAGGAAGTTATTCTTTGTTTCAATTTCTAAATTTTATAAGGTCACAGCATCAAAAAAGGTATAGCTGGGCACTTGTGGTTTTTAAACTCCAGTTATTATCATTGTTCCCAGTTACAATCACTGCCCTCAGTAGCTTCAGGCTACATTTTAACTGATGCTCCATCTATGTATTTAATTAATTAATAGAATAAATCCTTTGCTGGTTAGTCAGATAAGTGTCTTTGCATATGACTGTAATTGCACCTACCCTACTCATACACCTTTTTTTCTTTGACTGCTTCAGCCATGTCCTGATTTA
The DNA here is from genome assembly GCF_000951045.1 of Mandrillus leucophaeus. Lineage (NCBI taxonomy): Eukaryota > Metazoa > Chordata > Mammalia > Primates > Cercopithecidae > Mandrillus > Mandrillus leucophaeus. The sequence goes on along the minus strand of NW_012103120.1, from coordinate 161,193 downwards.
AAACTTCATAAATTGAGCTATCAGTGAGTTGATGATGTGCATAAACTTTTATCAAATTAGATGTTCCACAGAGATTTTTAGGAGTTCTGTTTATTATCTCTCATATTAAATTAAATATTAAGTGTGTTTTGGTTAACATGAAACAGAGATAACTCTGTAAAAGTAACAGAAAACTGGATAGAAGAATGTTTTTATTTACTAACTTACAATTCAAAGTATGATGAAGTAATTGCTCCATAGTAATTAAACTGCTGCTTCTTTAACACTGTCCAGGGAAAAAATATAAGACACTAAGATATAACCCTTCTCTTTGTTATAAGATAGAGTTGAGAAGACAGGATCACACTAAAGCTCATGTTGCTCCTCTGAAAAATTGAAGGAAAATGATAGCCTAGATGTAGACTAGGGCTACTCTATTGAATTGATATCAACCATGTTCACCTGATATTCATGAGAACTTAAGTGAATCCAGATCTTTAATATGGCACCTAGCATCACAGAGATTATAAGGCAATATCCTCTTCTGGGCTCAGGTATTAGAGAGTGGAGAAATCAGTAGTTGATGTTACTTCCTTTTTGTTCAGATCATCCCAATATTATATTTTGTTTTTCTTTCTTAAGTGTCAGGTATATTAAATTAAACAAACAAAAAAAAACACCTCCCATTTAAATTTGAAATAGATGGAAAGGTCAAATGAGATTTTGATAATTTAGCCCAGAATACCATTTGTGATGCTCATTCTGTGATAAACAGTTTACAGTATAGCTTAGAGCCACTTTTCTTCAGTGAAGAAAGTGATTGTATTGATCAAGAAGAAATCTTCTCTTTTTTAAGGTCCTCATTCCTTTTGAATTAGATAGGAACTTTGATATTAATAGATTCTCAGAAGACTGTTAAAATTGACCCCAAAACTCAGTTTAATATTTTAAATACTATGAATAAAAATGAGTTAATAGATTTCAACTTTTATGAATATTTAATGCATAAAACTCAACTAGTATATTATGAATTTTCTTGTAAACTTTAATTGAAATATTACAATATAGACAGCATTCCTTCACTACATTGTAGTGGCAACTTTGTCATAAGGCAACTCATCTTTTAAGTGTGGGTTTATTTCTGTGCTTTTCATTCAGTTCTACTGGTATATTTACTTATATTTGCACCATGCAGATTTGATCTGAATATATAAACATTCTTATTTTGCACTACTTCTTCAAGAGAATCATCTTGGCCCCTTGAATTTGTATATGAATTTTTAAAACAACATTTGAACATGAGCAAATTATATATAACCTACAGGAATTTGATCAAAATTGTTTAACATATTTCAATTGTGGGAGATTTTGCATCATTATAATATTGGGTATTACTATTCATGAACTATTTGTTGCATAATTCATGAATATATTCCTCCACTTACATGGTCGTTTAAATTTTATTTCAATATGATTTGTAATTTTATACCTGTTATCCAATTTATTCCTGACTTATTTTTTATGATATCATAAATGACATTTTAAAATATCATTTTCTATTTGTTGCAGTATAGATAATACTTTTGGATTTTTAATATCAATTTTGTATTCATAAATCCTGCAAAAGTTACTTATTGATCTATACACTCTCTCTGTAGCTATTTTTAGGTTTATTTAGGTATGTAATCATGTTTTCTACAAAGAATGACAAGTTTATTTAATTTTTTTTGATCTTCTTAATATTTTGCCATAATGCAATGGCTGAAACATCTAGTATAACTTTTAATAGAAATAGCAATAGTGACACTTCCTATCTCATTTATATCTCAGGGAAAAGTTTTAGTATGTCATTTTTATGTTGCAAGTTTGTTACCAAATTTTGTAGGTAGCCACCTTGGGAAAAACTATTCAGGGAAGCTATTCTGTCATTCCTTTCTCTCTCAATACTCAGGAGGATGGATGACACAAGATAGTCCCGTTGTAATATGTTTACCAGGACTTCACAGGTTTCATATAATTTTATGGTGAATTAATGTAATTATTTTTAATTTTTGATTCATGGTTCCCTAGAGAATATAAGGGCCAAACCTCTGAGATTAAAAAAATAGATATGTTTCATAATCTAAATGATCCCTGCTTTGAGGAGGCCCCGTTAATATTACTTGGAAACTTCATATACTCTGGGCAAAACAATACTTGTGTCAGAGTGAAAAAAGGACTTCAGTTACTTTCCTGGCTGTCCCAAACTTCTTCCTGCTTTATTTGATCCTGTTTGTAATTTCAGGAGTTTGGTACTGGATAAGATTTATGATTCCTGTGAACATATTTGACAATCTTATTTTGCTTACTATGAAGATGGCCAGAAATGAAAGATTATGCTGTCATAAATGCACATATTTATCATAAGTTGCTTTTTCTGCCTCTTTTGAAATCATATGGTTTTTCTGTTTTACTCTGTTAATGAGGTGAATTATATTGAAGGGTTTTCAAATGTTAAACTAACATTAAATTCCTGGGTTTAATTATGTCAATTGCGATATGTATGTGTATGAATGTTTTATTGCACTCTGATCAACTTTGCCTTTTAATTGAAGTATTTAATCTGTTAACATTTAATATGATAACAGGTATATACGGATATATATTTGGCATTAAGTTCACCATCCCATTTGTTTTTTATATCCCATATTTTCTATTCTTTCATTATTTTAAATTAATTAAGTTACTATTATTATTGTTGTTATCCTTATTTTTATGCTCACTTTAGCTTCTTCGTTTTACAATCTTTTATTATTCCTTTGGTGGTTGCTGTAGATATTTCATTGTACAATCTTTAACTTATTATAATTCCTTTAAATTGATAATTTTAACACATCTCAAACAATGCTAAAATATTATACAATGTTAACTCTATTTACACAAATTCTGCATTGTTATTGTCAGTATATATTTTAATTACATGTGTATTTTAAACGGAAAAGACATTATATTGTTATTGCATTAAACAGGTAATACTTATATTGAGAAAATGTCATTTTTACCCTTTATGTTTGTCTTTATTATTTACTGCATTCCTGCATTTCCTGCAAGCCTCATTATATTGACTGAAAAAAACTCCCATTAATATTTAATACAATCAGATTTTCTGCTTATATATTATCTCAGTTAGTCTTTGTGGAAAGACACAAAGTGTCTCCATTTAAGTGCCTTAAAGTTGTATTCCAGTGTCTTCTATCATTGTTTATGTTGAATAATCTGTCATTAGTTTTATTTTTATTCTTTGAAGGTCATATGACAGTTTTTTTGTCTGGCTGCCTTATACAATTTTTGCTTTTGTCTGTGGTTGACAGGTGATACATCCTGGACGTCTACATTTGATGTCTTCAGAGGTGCCCTGCTTAGAGTTTATAGATTGTATTACATGTATAAATTGCCATATTTTGCCAGTGTCTTTCAAGGTTTATTAAATATTAATTCTGTCAACTTCTCTCTTATTCCACTTCTAGGATCTGGAATAGTTGTGGAATATTCATGCTTTGTATGTATCATATATTTCTTTCAGTTTTGTTTACCATATTTTTTCTTGCTTCACTTCATCTGAATATTTTATTACTGACTGAACTTTTGCTTCTCTATTCTCTTTTGATCCATCTAATCTGCTTTGAAGAATCTTTTAAATATTATTAAATTTTTTATATATTTCATTGTTCAAATTTTCATTTGATTTGTTCTTTAGTAGTCTGTAGTTCCCTGGAAAATATTTCTTTCTTCTCTTTTCTATGACATATTTTATCATAGTTTTATTAAGTGCCTGTGTGATAACTCCAATATCTTGATTCCTTACAGATCTCTTCTACGTTCTTTCCCCCTTCCCCGCCCCATGGTTTTGTTTCCTTTGGTCTTTTTACTGTTAAATCTTGTAATTATTGAATCGACAATATTGTTTAATTTTCCTACGTGACATTACAGAGAATCTTGATGATATTTTCTTTCTTTAGTCATATTCAATTTACTTCTAGCAGAGAAATAAATAATAGGCAGGTCATTTTGATTAAGTTGACCTTGGTTTTAGGCTTTTATTGGTCAACACTACTTCCAATTTACACTATTCTTAATGTTTATTCTTACATAGTAGTTATTATTTAAACAAAGCCTTCTGTAGTCTCATCTAAAAGCCTGGGATATTTAATAGGACGCTTTTATTTGGAAGGGTCCTAAAATTCAATCTGCATATTCCATATATACACACACACACACACATATATATGAAATATATATCGATGAAATGTATAGATGAAATATATATAGAGATGAAATATATAGATGAAATATACATAGATAAAAATATATATATGAAATATATATATTTATATGTTTGACCAGATCTTTGTCTATCTACCTGCTGCTTCCTATTTGTATTCTAAGAGTGTCTCCTTGCATACATGGGAAACAATAAACATGCCAGGGAGAAGTATATACAGCATTTTAAGCCAATTTCTGTATGTTTCCTCCTCTTTGATATCTCAGCTCCTGAAATCCTACATTCCTTTTACTGCCTGGAATTCACCTTCTGTCTCCCATGCCTACTAAAAATGATTCAGACATGAAGCAACATACTTCTGGATTGGTCTTTATTATTTGCATTGAGAATTATAATATTACTTAGGGAAAAGAACATGTTAATGTGGGAATCACTCAGTGAATTTCTCATCACTGTGGCAGAGAAGTAACCCCTCAAGTGCTGGCTCCCTTAGTCAATTCTTATGCTTTGAAAGAGTATAATTCATATATATACTCTTAAGTATACACATATATACATATATATACACACACATATACATGTACTACTGATATGATTTGGCTATGTCTGCACCCAAATATCATCTTGAATTATAGCTCCCATATTTCCCATGTGTTGTGGGAGGGACTCAGTAAGAGATCATTGAATCACTGGGGCAGTTCTCCCTACACTGTTCTTGTGGTATTGAATAAGTCTCACGAGATCTCATGATTTTATAAGGAGTTTCCCCTTTCACTTGGCTCTCATTTTCTTTTGCCTGCCACCATGTAAGATGTGCCTTTCACCTTCTGTCATGATTGTGAAGCCTGCCCAGCCACATGGAACTGTGGAGATGTCAGTCCATTAAGCCTCTTTTTCTTTATAAATTACCCAGTCTCAGGTATGTCTTTATCAGCAGTGTGAAAATGAACTAATACATGCACACACGCATATACATATGTATGTGTGTGTGTGTGTGTGTGTGTGTGTGTGTGTGTCTGTATTCCTGCTGTCATTATTTAGTTTTGTGGTGAAAGACCTAGTCTAATGCAAACTATTGTGTCATGTCTGGAATCAAAATTTATTATTGTGATAGTATTTATTGTCAAATTTATCTCTAACAACAATATAATCAATGACTTCATAATTGTTTAACTAAATTAAATAATATAAAAACTCATGTACACAAAGGGAGTCTATGGAAAGTGAGAGTAAATTTTTATTTTACTTTTTATACTATATAATTTCCAAAATACATAAATTAAATTGGTGCCTCTGATTATGGGGAGTGGTATAGAAATAAAAGAGGAGTCATTTTTGTCAATCTAATGGCATTCTTACTTCAAAAAAACAATTTGAAGGCACATGACATAGCCTGTTATCTTTTGAATTTGGGGTGGAATGACACATTTATTTCTTAATTTACCCTAAAATAGGCAGGCATACCTCATTTTATTGTTATTCTCTTCAATGTGCTTTGCAGATATCGTATTTTTTACCAATTGAACACTTGTGACAACCCTACATGAAGCAAGTCTATCAGAGCCATTTTTCAAACATCATGTGCTCACTCCCTGTTTCTGTGTCATTGTTTTATCATCTCAAAATAAGTCAGACTTCTTCATTATTATTATATCTATTCTGATTATCTTTAAACAGTGATCATTGATGTTACTATCATTATTGTTTTGGGACACCATGAACCATGCACATTTAAGACAGCGAACTTAGACAATAAATGTTCTGCCTGTTCTGACTGTTCCATTGACCAGCAGTTTCCCCATCTCTCTTCTCCTTTGGCCTCCTTATTTGCTGATACACAGTAGTATTGAAATTAGGCCAATTAATAATGATATGATGCTTTCTAAGTGAAAGGAAGAGTCAAGTTTCTCACTTTAACTTTAAAGCTGGAAATGGCTAGATGTAGTCAGGGAGACATGTCAAAAGCCAAGACAGACTGAAAGCTAGGCTACTTGAACCAAACAGTTAGTGAAGTTATAAATGCAAGGTTCTTGAAGAAAAATTAAAAATGCTACTCCAGTGAATACAAGAACAATAAGAAAGTGAAGCAGACATATTGCTGATATGAAGAAAGTTTGAATGGTTTGGAAAGAAGATCAAACCAACCACAATATTCCTTTAAGCCAAAGCCTAATCCAAAGCAAAACCCTCACTCCCTTTAATTTTATAAAGGCTGAGTGGCATGGAAGCTATAGAAGAAAAGTTAGAAGCTATAAGAAGTTGGTTCATGAGGTTTAAGGAAAGAAACCATCTTCATAACATAAAAGTGCAAAGTGAAGCAGCAAGTGCTAATGTAGAAGCTGCAGCAAGTTATCCAGAAGATCTAGCTAAGATCATTGATGAAAATGGCTACACTAAACAATAGATGTTTCAATGTACACAAAAGCAGCCTTCTATTCAAAGAAGATGCCATCTAGGACTTTCCTAGCTAGAGAGGAGAAGTCAATGCTTGCCTTCAAAGCTTCAAAGAACAAGCTGACTCTCTTATTAGGGGCTAATGCAGCTGGTAACTTCAAGCTGAAGCCAATGCTTTTACCATACCAAAACTTCTACAGCCTTTAAGAATCGTACTAATTCTACTCTGCCTGTGCTCTATAAATGAAACAACAAAGCCTGAATGACAGCACATCTGTTTACAATATGGTTTAATAAATACTTTAAGGCCACTGTTGAGCTCTGCTGCTCAGAATAAGAGATTCTTTTCAAAATATCACCGCTCATTGAGAATGCACCTGGTCACTCAAGAGCTCTGATGGAGATATATGAGATCAATGTGTATTAACACAACTCCATTATTTAACCTATGGATTGAGGAGAAATTTTGACTTTCAAGTTGTCTTATTTAAGAAATATGTTTCATTATATTATAGCTACCATGTATAGTGATTCCTCTGATGAATCTGGATGAAGTAAATTGAAAACCTTCTGGAAATGATTTGCCATTCTAGATGCCATTAAGAACATTAGTGATTCATGGTAGGAGATCAAAATAACAATGTAAACAGAAGTTTGAAAAAAGTTGATTCCAAGCCTTATGGATGACTCTGAGGAGTTCAAGACTTCAGTGAGGAAGAATAATATTTTCAACAAATGGTACTGGGACAAGTAGACATCCACATGCAAAAAGTGAAGTTGGAATCTTACATCACAACATAAAAAAAAAATTAATTCAAAATGGATCACCAACCCAAATATAAGAAGTAAAACCATAAAACTCTTAAAACATAAGGATACATTTTGATTACCTTGGATTTGGAATAGATGCTTTGGTATGATACCAAAAGCATTAGCAATAAACAGAAAAGTAGATAAATTGGACTTAAATTGAGACATTTTATACATCGAAGGATATTACCAAGAAAGTGAAAAGACAACCTACAGAATGGGATAAATTACTTTTAAATTATATATCTGATAAGATCTTGTACCCAAAATATATAAAGAACTCCTAAAACTCAATGAGGCAATCTCCCCTGCACCCCCCCAAAAAAAAACTGGACAAAGGACTTAAAGAACTTGAAATACACTTCTCAAAATATATATATCCAAATGGTGAAGAAGCACATGAAAGAATGCTCAACATCATTAGTTATTAGGGAAAGACAAATTAAAACCACAGTGATGATGTTATACTCACTGTGATGGCTATGAATAAATACATAAATAACAAGTGTTGGTGAGGATGTATAAAGCCTCATTCACTGCTGGTGGGAATGTAAAATAGTGCAGCTGCTATGAGAAAATGTGATAATTCCTCAAAAGGTTAGATGTAAAATTACTATATGACTCAATATACACACACACACACACACACATATATATGACAATTCCATTCCTAGATATATAGCTAAAAGAATTGAAAACAGGTGTTCAAATACTTGTACAAAAATTTCATAGCAGTGCTATTTACAATAGCCAAAAGGTAGAAACAAGCCAAATGTCCACATTGAGAACTTTTGCATATGCATACAAGAAATGTACATATTATGTGTATATGCACATAATGGAATATTACAGAGCTGTATAAAGGAATTCAGTACTGATACATGCTACATTGTGCATGATCCTCTAAAACATACTATATAGGAAGCCTGATAAAAAGGTCACATATTGTATGATTCCATTTGTATGAAATAAACACAATAGGTAAATTTTTGGAACTAAAAGAACACACACTGTTTGTTTCCAGGGTCTGATGGGAGGGTGAAATAGGAAATAAGTACTTAATTAGTATGATATTTTATTTAGGGGTGAAAAAGATATTTTGAACCAGATAATTTTGGTGGTTGCATAATGTGAATATACTTAATGCCACCAAATTGTTCTCTTTAAATTGGTTAATATTGTGTTATATAAATTTTATAATAAAAATCTTCATTTATGGAAATATATTTTGAGGAGTATTAATACATGACCAAAATCCAAAAAGCTACAGTAATTCTATAACCATACAAATTTATATGTAAGAGAAAATTTTAAATGCATTTGGTTTGAGGAAAGATGCAAATAGCCTTAGGGTTGCATGTAAGAACAGATTTCTTGTGAGGAAAATAATAAGAGCAATGTTAGCTTCCAACAGAAACTTTGACTGGTATTGTGAGAAGCATAGAAAAATAATAGATTTAATATCATTCTGAGCCTTCTCCATTCAACCTATTACTACTTATAACTCATTACAAAAAGGACAGGCTTTTCCTTGACGTCCAAGTTAACACAGAACATTTTTAGAGGGAAAAGACAGGTAGGTGTTGATTTATCTATAGGTAAAATATCCTAGTTACAAATAACAGTAGAAAGATAGGAAAATAAACCATGATTGAAAGAATTCAATCAAAAGCTTTTAAAACCCTAATTTCCAGATTCTGTTTTCTATGCCCAAATTAAAACCTCCAGAAATTAATAATGTATGCTTCCCAAATTACATAGATTTTATGATTACCAAAATGCTTTTTACATGTATGCACACACATAATCACACAGACACACAACCAGAAAGCAATAACATTCATTCCTAGTTAAGAACCTTCAAAGCCCAATACAAATGGACTATTTCACTACTTTTGTCCAAGAAAAATTATTAAGTCAAACTAGAATTTGGCATAGATGCAGATATAGCAGATATAACAGATATAACAATCAATCCAGAAACAATATATGAGAAGACTTGGATTAACTCCCTAGAGAATTTAAGCAAGACAAATTACAGGCTTCAACAGAATGCATTAGAGATATGTCAGCTGTCTGCAGATGCTTTTAAAATGAAAGGCTTGTTCACAATGAGAGATCTGTGTTATACTAAAAGGATGCCAAGTAACATCAGTATGTCCTGGAATTGCAGATACTACTTTTATCTCAAGGGTAGGAGCAGCTGGCTTCCTGGAAAATCAGCAGTTTTTATCAAAAACATTGTTTGAAAATTTCGGAATGAAAAAGAGAACAGTAAATATATTGATGCTCACATGTGACAAACCATATGTCATCTACATTCTTCAAATCATGTTTCTGAGGAGCAAGAACCAGTAGAAGAACTAATGTGGAATATTGCAGCACATTTTGTTTAGGAAAACACATAAACCAAATTTTCAATTAACAGTATAATTAAGATATTCTAACAAGGCAGATAAATTTACCTGGTAATAATCTACCATATTAGTATCTATTTAATACTCTAAATATTTTTCAAAAAAATAAGGTCTTGCTGTGACTTTTAAGATATAAATGTGAGATTTAAAACTGAATGAAAAGACCACTTGAAAATCAAGTCATCTGCTTCAAGTCCATATTTCTTTCCAATAGTCACTGAAGTAACTAAAGAAATGGAATATCAGGGAAAGGTCTGAAATAAAATATCAGGGAAGAGTCATGTAAGATAAGAAAGCTTTTTCACTTTCCAAACACTCAGAGTATTGTATTAGGTTTCCATTGCTGTGCAACAAATTGCTACTAACTTTGGGGTAATTTAAAAAGCATCCATTTGCTGTTTCACAGTTTCTGTAGTTAAATCTTATCTTAATAGGATTCTCTGCTTTGGGTCTCACAAGGCTGAGAATAAAGTGCCAGCCAATCTACGTTCTTTTCTAAAGTGTGTGGTTTCTCTCCAGCTTTGTTCAAGTTGTTGGTCAAATTCAATTCCTGGGGTTTGTAGGACTGAGCTACTCACTTTCTTTTGGATCATCAGCCAGGAGACACTCTCAGGTTCCAGATGCCAACCCCTGTCCTAGATATCAGACCTTCTCTGCCAGACATTCACAATGGGACTGCTTGTCTTCTAAGTCAGCAGGATAATGTCTTTCTGGTGCAAGACCTTCTTTCAAAAGGTTTGCCTATTTAAGTCAGTCTTACACAAATCTCACGTTAACTCAGACCCAACTGATTAGCAACACTGTCATAGGTATGATAGCCCATCATCCATTCATAGGTCTTCCCACTCTATAGGAGAGATGATTTTATGGGGTGTGTACATTAGGGGATGGGAATTTTGGACGCCATTTTAGAATTTTGCCCATCACAGATATTATTTTAGAGTTCCGGTCACATAACATTTAGAGAATGATTAGTCAGTCTTGGATCTACTGTTCTTGAATTAATAAGTAGAAAGAACAAGTAGTGATACACCTAAGATTTAATTTAGTATACAGTGAGCTACATATGAGAATTTTGGCTGTGGTGAGGGGAGTTACTAAGAAGAACACCATGCGTTAGAACTTGAATACAGAGAGTATTCTGCAGCACGATTCATAGTTTTTCATGATAATGGGGCTCTATAAAGAGAGACAGGGCTAATAAAGGCAGATTATTTTAAGAGCATTTTTTTTATTTGCTTAAGAACTGTCTACCACCACCTCTCCCATGATAAATCTAAGAACCCCAGAATTTTATGTCTTATCATAAATTTCCTTTCTTTAACTTGAGCGATGGATGGGCAGAGGAATGAATGAAAGGAATACACCAACTTTGGTCCATATATTCATTGATATAGTGTCCTGGGATCAAATGGGAGAATGCAATGATTGCTTATTCTGATTCACTCTAAACACCCCTTGTAAGCATCACTATGTAAATGTTTCATGGCTTTAAATTTAGAAAGATTCATTTTCATTCTAAGCTAATTAAAGTAGTCTGGTCTTTGAACAAGTTAAGATCCAATTAGATATTTTATATAAATAAATAGAATATTGAATTACATTATATAAATGTATTCTTAGGGCATATCTTGAGACAGAACTAAGATTTCTAAGTATATCTTACTTAAATTTAAACCGTTCAATCATTTCCTTTGAAGATAAAATAATGCCTTTTTTTAAATCATCTTACCAATTCCCTTTTAGAAAGTTACTGTTTAAGTGGATAATCATCACATTTAGTTTTACAAATAGTTCTGTGCAAAAACTAAAATAATAGAAGGATAATAGAATAATCTATTGTTCATATATTACCAAATTACAGTTTGAAATTATTTCAAAAATCTACTTCAAATTTCTCAATTGCTACATGAAAATTTAACATTCAAATAATAAACTCTTCAAATTAAAACCCTGAAATAATATCAGTGCACATATGTGGAAATTATCTATATCTATTTAAATTTTCTAAATAAAGTAATCTTAAGATATGATAACATTTTACAATCAATAAGGTATATGGAAAAACATTGATTTCATCTTATTCTGCAAGAGTATTAATTTCCTAATAGCATTTGGACCTTGTCATTATAAATCTGTTAGAGCGGATCATTCAAATCAGTGAAAAGAAGTCCAAATTTTCACTAGTCTCTTCCAGTTCGGCATTAGCATTAGAAAGCTCTTGTGAGCAAGAAAAAAGTAGTAAGTAGAAGCACAAGAAATTAGCACAATTCTATATTCTTAAGTTTTGGAATAAGTGTATGTTCTGGGCCAAATGCAAAATTTGTCAAAGTTCCCCAATCTCAAACCTCTGTCTGTTCCCAAAGTTAATGCTGCTACTGTCGTGGGAGGAATCAGGGTGGGATGGTTCGTGGGTCCTCAGACACTCTTGCATTTGCCAAAGGAGTTGCCTCATAAAAGATTTTCTCATGAAATAATTTTGCTTATGGTAATTTGATTGTACTTTGTGAAACAACAACACTGTAATAAAAAGGTCCCAGTCCACAGTTCCTGTAATCCTCAATGATTACCTGATAGCCTTCAGAGATGTCATTGGAAAATCATCAGTAGTAGTCAAATTGGAAAAATTATTCTTCACTTTATAGGAAGGATCCATTTCATTTTCATTTCCTTTACTAAATAAGAATCCATTGGCTTAGACAAAGTCACCTCCTCTGAAGGATTAGATTTCCTTTTTGCTTCTCTATTGAACTAATTTTCCAAAGGCTATTTGATTTCTAAGTCACAGTTTCTCTGTAGTTCTTTACGTGTAATGATTTATCTGCTGCCATGTGCCCCTCAGATAAATTTAAAAATTGTTCCCCATAAGAGGCAGAGCCTTATATTTAACAGATATAATTGAAAAGGAACCAGGGGCTCCTTGAGAGCTCTAAGTGTACCATTGCAAGAACTCCATTTCCTGGATAAAGTCAATAAGAGAGCAGCATGTGAAATCTATTCTAAGCAATATAATTTTGCAGGGGAACAAGTAGATACCAGGTAATATTTGAAAAGTACTCTGTGATCTTAAGAAAAAGGGATAAAAATTGAACAAAATGCTGTTCCTAGGTCCAGTTGTTTACCAACATAATTTTAGGACTCTATCTGTTTTTTGGTGACTCCATTATTGTAGGAAAATAGCTAATGCCCTGCTCATTTGAACTTCTTATTTTATTATACAGGAACAACATTATCTATCCTGACCAATCCACAATTAAACCATGCTATTCTATGGGGCAATGATAACTACCACAGTATAAAACTTAGATTTGCTCACAAGCACATTGCAATTACTTTAAAATACATGTGTGTGCTTTTTGTGACTTGCTCATCTCAGCTATTCAAACAGGCAAGCATGTACTCTATGATGAGGAGAATGAGTTTATTTGCATGAAAGTGTAATGTTTTGTAACAAACAAAACAAAATAGTGGGATTGTTTCTGCATATTTAGTTATTTATTTGAAGAAAAAAGCACCCTTGAGACAATTGCTTATATCCATGTATAAGCAATATATGGACAGCATAATTCTAAAGCCGCAGCTTGAAAAGCAATCATTTTTAGGGATTCAGGTGCATAAAAATATGTAGCACTTGATTTGTTGAAGATCATGCCTTGTGACACTTGTTCTGTCACTTTGGTCAAACTCTCCATAACCTTTTGTTTCTTCTTCCCTCCTTTTCTCCTTTTATTCCTGCCTATTTCACTGTAAAGTATTATTACTGGAAAGGAAGATTGCACAGTGAAAAACAGTGTTGGTGAGAGTGAGAACAGGATTCTTTTTTCTTCCTTAGCCTGAATTGCAAATTCAGAGTGGCACAGCAGATAAATTTATAAATATCTTGTCCTAGATCTAATAAAAATGCTTTGGAACTTTTTCCAACATCAATTAATTAATAGTAAAGCGTACTAAGAAGACTGTACTACCCTTAGTATACATTATTTAAAAAACACAAATAAAGTGAATTTTCAGGCTTTGTAGTCTGTTGTGTTTTTTCCAGATGAATTGGTAAATTATAAAGTTTCCTTTCTTTATTCATCTGTTTTTGCACAAACAACCTCAAAACATAGTTTACTCAGAGGCTACAAAGTCATAACATATCCACTCGTGCTCAGAAAATAAAAAAATTTCCAAAGATTTCATAATAGTCACCTCTGAAATTATACTTTATATTATTTTATTCTTTTAAAACTGATAGCTGCAAATTGAAAAAACATATTTTTTCATTAAAAGTTTATTTGCATTTTTATTGAAAACTTTTTGTATGTTTATTTAATTCCTTATAATGATTTTATGGATATGTATTGTCCCTAAATTGTCATGCATGTTTGTGTAGAAACAGAAAGTGAATGGCAGAAAACATACTGAAAATACTCTAAGTGACTTCTTGCATATGTAAATAGATAGCTGAATTAGTTTCTGACCATCACAATGATTAATTACATTGTTTTTCAAAGGCTTTAGGTCAAGTAAATAAAACTCTGTTTGTTCCACTTCTCATAGTTTTGTCAAAGGATCCCTGGTGTTTTGCTTCTCTGGCTGGAAACCTCTGTGACTGATGGCTCCTTTGCCCTAGTGTTGATCGGGCCTACTGGGCTTTTTCCACCCACTCAGTCTGGCAGGCTGTGCTTGGCTTACACTACCAGCCTGGTTCCCACACCTGCCAAGGGCGAGCCAGGAGCAGAGTAATGTGTGAGTAAACAAGCATGGGTGTCGGCCACTGTGCACAGTCAGGCACACCAGCTGTGGTGGGGTAGGCAGCTCCCTACGAGGCTGTTGCTGGACCAGGCATACCACAAGTAGCTTTCACATCTGGCACCAGGGAACATGGTGGTGCCCGGAAGTTTGGAGACTCCAGAAACTGCGGAACCCCAAAGATGGTGTCACAGCCCTGGCTCAGGGAGCTCCTAGGCCTGGGCTCCGCAAAGGGCCATGGCTCTTTTCTCCTTCTCCCTTCACTCTTTCTTGTCATCTGCAATGTGGTGAGCTCTTTCAACCCTACCATTTGGGGGATCCCAAGTTCTTGTCCCACAGCCAGGAAGAATGAAGTATGCGGGCAAGTCAAGGTGGAACAAGGCAAAGAGGTGCTTTATTGAGCAACAGAATAGCTCAGAGGAGACCCACAGTGGGTAGCTCCTCTCCACAGGCAGGTCATCCTGACAAGAGTCTAGCTCTCAGTAGAGAGGAGACTCACAGTCAGTAGCTCCTCTATACAAGCAGGTCGTCCTGACAAGTGTTGAACTCTCAGCAGAGAGGAGGCCCACAGTTGGTAGATCTTCTCTGCAGGCAGGTCATCCCAACGTCTGCTCAGCTCTCAGCAGAGACCCACATGACTAGCTCCTCTCTGCAGGCAGGACATACCAGTCTGCTCAGCTCTCAGCAGAGAGGAGATCCACAGCAAGTAGCTCTTCTCGCCAAGCAGGTCATCCTATCATCTGCTCAGCTCTCAGCAAAGAGGAGATGCAGGGTGGGTAGCTTCTCTCCACAAGCAGATCATCTTGTCACCTACTCAGCTCTCAGCAGAGAGGAGAACCACAGCTGGTAGCTCCTCTCCAAAGGCAGGTTGACCCATCATCTGCCCAAGTCTGATTCACTCTACCCTTGTTAGCATCACTATTTAAATGTTTCATGGCTTTAAATTTAGAAAGATTCATTTTCATTCTAAGCTAATTAAAGTTGTCTGGTCTTTGAACAAGTTAAGATCCAATTATTAAATATTTTATCTAAATAAATAGAATATTGAATTACATTATATAAATGTATTCTTAGGGCATACCTTGAGACAGAACTAAGGTTTTTATGGGCTTCAGAGGGGAGGAAGTGTGTGCTGATTTGTCCCTGGGTGGCCATGGGCAGGACCAGAAAAAGCCCCATAAGTTTTCTCACCAGTTCGTGGAACTGGTCGTCTGGCCCCCAGGCCTCAGGCTATCCCTGGCCTGAAGGTGGGGTTTCAGTGGAGAACCACCGTTTTCTGCCAAGGAGCCTGTCTGCTCTCTGCTGCCATTAACTTGCCCTCCATGGTGCCCTCTGTTTGTGCTGAGTAGTGGCTGCAGGCCCATGCTGAGCCACTTTTAGCCTCCCCTCAGCCTCCTTCTAGGCTTGTTGGCACCCAAAATCCAGAGGGGGCTGAGGCAGGAGGGGGCTGGTATGTCTGTCAGTGCTGCTACGAGCGTGTGCAAATCCACCCGGTTTGTGACAGTGCCTGGGCACAGCCACAACTTTGCTCCAAAATCAGAGTGGGTGCCAATAGCCAGGAGAGGCTGGGCATTGAGAGTAGACACTTCTAAGCCTGCAGGGGAAGGTGCACTTCCTGGGCACCTGACAGTGCAGAGATGCCTGGGTCTGCAGCCACTGCTGGGCAGCTGCAGCTGTGTCCTGGAGGGTTGGGGTCCCACCCATCCAACTGGAAAGAGGGCAGAACTTCTGCCTGTTCGCATCTCCCACCAACTCCATGGAGCAAGAGCCCTGGCCACACCTCCCCCATTGCAGTCGTTGTCGTGGCAGTGGTCACTCCAGATGGGCTGCCACTGCCATCAATTTGGCTTCTTTTTCACAAGCTTTATGTTAAATTATTAGAAGAAAAAATAAATTATTCTAGATTCAAAACTAACCAAGTTATAAATTGTGTTTTGTCATCAGTCTTTTAGGACTTTTATATAAATTTTTAAGGTAAGTGTGCTTTTACATATCCATTTTATCAGTTATATTAAATTTTTGTTGTTACATCTCTTTAGTACAGAAACATAAACAAAAATTCCCTTTTCTTTTAGTGACCAAGTAAAATCTCTGCCTATGCTGTTTTTCTAAAAATCGGTACTTAAGCTCAAGCTCTTATTTGTAATTAGCAAATCAATACTATTTACAAAACAACCAATATATGAATATTTCATGAAGTATGTAAAATGTAACTGTAACATTTCATGTGAGCCTCATAACAACCTTATGAGATAATTAACTAAAAATTATGACACCACTTTATGAATAAGAAAACTGAGGAAGATAAAATGTTATTTCTATTAAGGCCACTTGACCAATATCATAAGAAGAACACAAATTCAGGTGTTTAGATTCAAAATTCAGTATGTACTGGTGTCTGATAAGGGTGGGAGATATAAACATGAATGAGATACATCCTGCCCTCCAGGAGCTCACGGTCTTGTGTCTGGAACACACATGTAAAATATATCATATCTACAGCCATAGAATTATGCTCACTGTTCTGTGAATGGGAACAGATAAGTAAAGCATTTAATTCTATTTGACCAGGTCTGAATGGATTACCAGAGGCTATAATCTTGAACTCAGTCTTGAATAGTTTGCCAGGTAACGCTTATAGAAATGGCATTGGGGATTCTTGCCAAGAAGAGAGAACATATCATGCTGGGGGAAGAGCAGTGCACCCAATTTAAGAAAGGTAGAGGAGGCGTAAAACAGAAAGTGTCAGTGAATAGACTAGAGGGTTAAGGTATTTGAGAAGTTTGAGTGATTGGATTTTTATCTGGTATGTTATAAATAACTTTTGAAGGGTTTTAAGAAGAGAAGTATGACATATGCATCTTTTAGATAGATTTCTGGCAACTGTGTGAATAGATTTCAGTAAAATGAGCCTAGAGACTGGAGGTCCAGCTAGTTGTAACAATTGCCCAGTTAGAGATGGCAAAGGCCAGAACCAGGACAATAGGAGTAGGACAAAATAGAAAAAACCAATTTTGAATAATATTTAATGGTTAAGAATTTATTAATTATTAGATTTGGACATGAGAGACATGGAGGACTCAGAGTTAGTAGGAGAGTGGCCCCTTTAATCAACTGAATGAAGGAACACATGAAGGACCAGCTTTAAGGAAGACAGTGTGTTTTTTGGGGGCAGAATTAGTGATGTTTAATTCTCATGTATAAAGACCTTTATAATAGCAGGTGAAGAATTGGGGATGTAGATTTGGAACTCAGACATTTGTAAGAACTAAAAATGAGAGTAAGTTAAATTATGCCCTTCAAGAATTATACATCAAGCAAGAAGGACAATAAGCAGAGAAAGGAAATCTAAAGAATACTAAGAGTTAGGAATCAGAGCAGGAAAATATGATCAGATTTAAAGAAGGGAAATAAACAGCATGATTTCATGGAAACCAAGTAGAGTTTCAAGAAGAAAGGGGTAGGCAACGGCTTTAATCACAGAAAAAGTTTAATAACTGGAAGTGATATTTGGATTTGGCAATGGTTAGAATTTTTTTGATTAAAAAAACACATTCAGATGTTTGTTCTTCCTTTGAATCCTCTGGGAAAATACTGCCTTTCACTAGTGCCATAGAATCATGATTGTTTTTCTTGCTTTAATAATTCTGCAATGAAGTGTAGAAAATAACAACAGAAAGATGAGGGTTCCCTAGGATCCTCACTGTCAGTTTGAGTCCTGGAGTGGAATTGAACCACCTGCTCTGACTGTGGAATTCTTAAACCAAACCGGGGGGTCAGATGCAGTCATATCCCAACACACATTCCTCCAGGACTTCTGTCTTACGGACTTGGTCCCTGTCAACAAAACTCCCCTGGTGTTGATATTTCCTCCTGGGAAATGTTACCACTGTATCACCACCTATTTTTGTTTCTGGTGGTTTGTGTGGTGAATATACACCATTCTCTTTCATTGCCCACCACCTGAAACCTCTCTTGCAAATGGGAAATTTCCTGCCATGGAATCCTGATGAGAAGTTGACAATTCCAGCTACGTGTTCTCTCAGTGTTCAGATTACTTGCCTGTTGTGTCTTAGATCCAGTTCCTTTCTTGCCCTGCTCAGTACTTTATCACAGGAAAATACAATGGACTTCTGGGGAGGTTGGCTCAATGGAAAGCACTTATGAATGTTCAGAAGTTGGGAAGAGCGGAGAGGCAAGGGATTTTTATGTCTCTCATTCCATATGAGACAACATCTCTGTTGCATTTCCTCCCTGACTCTAGCTCCAGGGACAATGTTTTCCCTCATGGTCCCAACATTAGCTATGCATTTTCCATTTTTAGTTTAGTTCCAACCAGATTTTCCTCTCTTTTGGGCTCTGGCAGCACCCATTGTTTCTCTAAACTCAGAAGTATCAGTAGCTTTCTCTTGCTATTAATCTCTGAGGCCGTCTCACTGTTCTGTTTGGCTTAGCTCTTCCATCACCTGCATTACCAATCCACTATATTAGTACGATCAAGTGACTTCCTGGATTTACAAACTAAAGTAGATCCCGACTACCTTGCTTAGTCTCCTCATTAGTTGATTGCGGGTTGCCTTAGGGACCCATCAATTGGATACATCTATTCTGGAAAGTGAGAAGGTTGCTGCTGCCATAGTAAGGACAGAACTAGACCACAGAGAATCTTCTCTGGTAGTTACATGACTTACAGTGGGGGTTCTGGCGCCACTGTGCTAATAATGGTATACAGCGCCCCATGTGAGAGTTGCAAGAGGTACAACCTGCCATGCCCAGAACTTAGTGGTAGCAGCAGCAATTTAGAAGTATGATTTAGGGCACTGTTACCTCCTCACTGAGTTTTTCAGTCTTCTAGGGAACTCTATACACTATTTTTTCAATAAATTATTTGCCTAAGACAATATAAATTGCTTCTTTTGCTTGCTACTAAAAACACTGATACATATTGAATCATAGGAGTTATATTGAAATCGATGCAGACAAAGAAAAGGCAAGGGCAATAGTTGTAAGGAATAAGCCTGATTCTGACCAGCTCAGACTGTTCCAATGCAATTCTACCTGACAACATCCTGAATCCCAGATTTAGGGACAGCAATTTGGGTTGTTCTGGGTCAGAGGGTAGAGAAGGTATGGTGCAGGGATGTCTGTAAATTTGTCTAGACACCAGCTTAGTTCTCTTTAGTGTGTAGTACTGTTGCCAAAATTTGTACATCTATCTTCAGGGCTATTTCAATGGGGTCTTGGGAGATGGTTTGACACTATTCATCAGCTAAAATGTCACTACAGTGCCCAGTCTCTGTAACATCATTCTGTTATCTACTTTTTATTTTCCTGTCTCCCAGATGGGACAGTGACCTCCTGAACAACAAACACAGTGCCACGCTGCTCCACATTCTAGGACCTGGCACGGAACAGAAAAGATAGTCAACAAATATTTACTGAATACGTGAATGGATTCTGGAGAACCAGACTGAGAAACAAAATATTTGTTTTGTTTTGTTTCTGAAAATGCAATCACGGGATTTAGAACATTGTGTTTGAAAAGAGTACACAATTTCATTTAGTTTAACTGTTCTCTAGCCTCCCCCAGACTTCCTCCCTGAAATCTCTTTATAAGATCCCTTCCATGATTATTCAATAAAATGCTATCCCTAGGAAAACTTCCTTGTAAATAGTTATTCCTTCTTCTGTGATATAATATTACTTTGCACTTACGTGAATTATAAGAATTATTGTGTAGCATGGTAGTAATTTGTCTAATTGTCTGTATCTTCTTTTAAACTTGGACTATTTCAATCCAGAGCCATGTACTATAACACCAATTCTTTGCATGATCTCTGACACATTTTAAGAGTAAGGGTCTTCATCGGCACCTTAAAGGGGGTTGATAATGGGATGGAGTCAATGAAACTGATTTCTGCAAGTGCATGCAAAATTGCACATGGATACGAGCACTTTCTTTTATTTTTTTTAACTTTTAAGTTCAGGAGTACAAGTGCAGGTTTGTTACATAAGTAAACTCGTGTCATGGGGGTTCATTGTACAGATGATTTCATCACCTAGGTATTACGCCTAGTACGCATTAGTTATTTTTCCTGATCCTCTCCCTCCTCCAACTCTCTGCCCCCTTAAAGGCCCCAGTGTATGTTGTTCTCCTCTATGTGCCCATGTGTTCTCATCATTTAGCTCCCACTTATAAGTGAGAACATGTGGTATTTGGTTTTCTCTTCCTGTGTTAGTAGGCTAAGGGAAAGTCTATAGAGGTTTGAAAATGCTTGTTGAATGTAATTTGATTGAACTACCTATTAAATATATTTCTGTTTTATATTTTAATTTTTATAATACTAACTGCAATATATTACAATATAATAACTGATATGATATTGTTGCCATAGACACTCTTTCCATAATAAAATATTAAAAACTGGGATAAGAGAAGAGAAGGAAATACTAGGCGACAATATTCTGTTCTCTCCCATTTGATTTTTCTCCACTAGATAAGGAATTTCCCAAGCCTCTGTGCTGAGATGTTATCTATTATGAAATGGGAAGGATAGAAAAGCACCGAAGTAATAACTTGGATTTGATTCTATTGAGGTATTAATGTCACTTCAATTAGATACTCAATTTAAAAATTGCTAATTTTTTCTTGCCAGGCTTTTTCAGTTTGCAATCTTTTATTTGAACTCCCTGGGGTCAGATGAGTTTTCAAATTTTGGAATGTTCTGCATATCAAAAAAAGTATACAGTGCCTTTAGTGCAAATCAGACAACACCCTAGCAGAATTTGGGTAGCACCTCAGAGTCCAACACATTAATAATTTGGCAGGAAATTGTATGAATATTCAGAGTGAGAGGGATAAAGACTAAATAAAGCAATGTCATTTCAGCTAAATTTTGCAGCCAAATGAGTTCAATTATGTAGTTTCGCTACCAAGAAGAATTTAGTTTTCAGAGTTCAGATATCCAATTTTGGATATCAAAAGTGTAGACTTGTATTGGACTTTTACTACTGGACTTTTTGTCATGAAGTTTGCTTTAGAATACTTTGTCTTAAACTATATCAACTTCGAGCTTATTAGAAATTGAGCTAATGCAAAGCTCTTATTGGCAAATAAATAGTGCGGGAAGAATAATCAGTAAATGAAATGTGGAGAAAGGAAACATTGACATCTTAAATATCATCTGCTACAGAAATGATTTAAAGTTTTAGAGATTATGTATGTTTTGTGACATACATAAAAAACACACACACGCATACACACAACAGAAAACACAACATTAAAGGGTAGATAAGCACTATTAAAACTACTTTGAATTCATACATGTGTTAGAGGTTCATTGAGAAACTATGGGGGGAAGTGGAATATGGAACAACGAGATTGCCATGGCCCCTGCCCTCATCATGCTTAACCTTCACATATGGAGATTAGATGTATACTCACGAAGTGGTTAAAAATGAAATAAAGGAGCAAGACTTTCTGAGCACAGTGATATTTAGAAAACCTCTATTTATAGTCTGGACTTAGTAGTAAAATTGTCTTTGGCAGGCAGTGAAAGTGAAGTTTATGGGTCAGATGTTCTAGTTAAGACCTTTCATTTCCTTTGTTTTTCACAGGATGATCTACTCTAAATGATACTCACTTTAAAAATTGTTGGAACTGGTCAGGTGCAGTAGCTCAGGCCTGTAATCCCAGCATTTTGGGAGGCCAAGGTGGGTGGATCACCTGAGATCAGGAGTTCAAGACCAGCCTGGCCAACATGGTGAAACCCCATCTCTACTAAAAATAAAAAAAAATTAGCTGGGCGTGGTGGCGGGCACCTGTAATGCCAGCTATTCAGAAGGCTGAGGCAGGAGAATTGCTTGAACCTGGGAGGCAGAGGCTGCAGTGAGCTGAGATTGCACCATTGCACTTCAGCCTGGGCGACAAGAGCAAAACTCTGTCTAAAAATAAGTAAATAAAAATAAATTTTTTTAAATTGGAAAGTAAGATCCAGCAATATAAGCATCCTATTAAAAAGTAACTTCAGATGACTAGAAATAAAATATGCTAAGATTGGAAAGTGAGAAAAAGATGGAGAATTCTTTCATGGCTGTCATGAACATTTTATTTTTTAAGTTAAAATGTTTTTTCCATTAGAACTGACAGTAGTAAGAACGCTTCTCAAGAGCATGTTCATAAAACATGGGGAGACAGTTTACTTATTTGCATGTTTCATTATTATGACAATGTGTATTATCAATCAATTAGCAGTTATAATTTCTAATATAATAAAACTTTGTTCAGCCACATGTTTAAAATGCAGGCTTAACAAAATTATTCTTGGTAATAATGTTTTCATAAAACTATTTCAACATAACAAATTACGATCATCCCTTCAATAGCATTATTTTCCAAAACTCAAAGTAACAGCAGGTGCAAGGGTCATAACCAAATTCTATTTGTTCCTTATAGAGCAGTAATTCATGGAACTGGAATTTGTGAGACCATATGATCTACTGATCTGTGTATTCCATCCCCTGCCCCACCAATATCTACTCTTTTCTTCAGAATATGCCACCATATCATTTCTTCAGTAATTACCCAAAGAAACTAAAGAGATAGTATTTCTTTGAGGAAACAGCAACACTATCAGCTTCCTGGTGGGTGGCGTAAGTGGAGTGACAGATGTCAGCTGTGCTTCACTCTCAGAGTAACATAATTGTAATTGATGATTGTCACATCTTTCAGATTTTCCCCTTGGAGTGTTTCTTTCCTCCGTTGACCTCTTTTCTTTTCTCTAGTCTTTCTCCAGAACCTTTTGCCTTTGCAACTCACTTTCTAATTCTTATTTTTATAACTCTTGTTCTTCTACCTCCCTCCAAAGTCTCGAGTAAGTATATTAGAATGAGAAATTTAAGAACGACAGAGAGTTTGAAAATACATAAATGAATACATATTCTTTGGATTACAGGATATTTGATTTAGAAATATTCTGTAATAATATGAAATATATTAATTGCTATACTTATGTTGTATATAGAGATTAAGATATGTATAAAATGTGTGAAAGACTCTATGTGAACTAGCATTCACCACAAGGAAAAATTAGTAAACACGTTTTAATCAGATTTTCTTTGCTGTCTAGGTTAACAGCTCAAATCAAACATCTATTATTGATTGAGCTAATAAGAATTTAATTTGCTATGAAAAGTAAATAGCCATATTCCCAAATTTGAAAGGAATTATTACAAAAAAATATAAAGTGATTCTGAAAAAACGAAGAAAAAATATGATGACATTTATAAAGAAAAAATCATTAATGTAGTTACTTTGAAATCACTGCTGAATGAAGACTCCATCCACATAAATCTGGGAAACAGAAATGTTTTGGACCCCTTTGAATTCAATTAATAAAACATCAAATTGAAGTTCTAAAAACTTCCCAGTGGGAATGGTTTATATAGAATTCAATGCTGAAGTGTTTTTTTCTCAAATCATTTCTGCTCCCCTCAACACGCACGCGCACGCACACACACACACACGCATACATAAAACATGATGTACCACTATATCATGTTTAATATGTAACACATACACACACATACACACACATGCACACACACAAAATATGATGTACCACTGTATCATGTTAGAATATATCAGGAGGTCATTCTCTGTGAGTTAGCAAAAACAAATGTAGAATTGAACACATCATTTTTCTGTGGGTCATAAATAATTTATTTTTCAGAGTTACTGCAAACTTTCATGAAATTTGTATGCCAATAATTCAAGTATTTAACAGATGACTCACTGATAAAAGATTTCAAAGACATGAGTAAACTATGTAGTATCTTAGAAGGTAATTTGTACTAACAGAAAAAGAAAAAAAAGAGTGGGGTAAAGAGATGAAAAGTAGTAAATTATTATAAAATGTATTTTGAGGAGTATAAAAAAAATCCTCATTAACAGAGAGATCTGTATCTAGTGTGATCAGGTTGAACTTTTCAAATAACACACCAAAGAATCATTTAAGAATTTCTATTATCAGGGTTGGTTTTATCATGTAAACTCAGTTCTTCCCCTAAGAAAAGGTTCAACATTGGTGTATGTAGATCACAAAAGTATTGTCTAATGATTCAGAATTTGCATGTAAATATTTATAGTATTATAATACTTGGGAAAACAGAAAGGCAAATTTAGGAATACACTTAACAAAATTCTACTTGAAATAAATCTCCTGAGAATTTCAACATTTTCTCAGCTAATTACAGATGATATGCTTTTAAACTTTGGTGGTATCTGTAGGCACTTGAGGGGGCATATTGAAGCAAGTATAAAAGTTGGTCTAATCCTAATTATTTCAATATTTCAGTTGTGACAAATGCTGTGTAGATTCCAGGCAAGAACATAAAGAAGAAATGGTATGAAATGAATATGTAGATAAGTTGTCATGGGAAAGTACATTAGAAATGTTTTTTAAAAAGGTTGTAATCTTAACAAACACTAACCCCCAAAAAGACAATTTAATATTGAAGAGATAACAGCAAATAAAAACCTCCAAGCAATTAGATCAATTGTAAGTGATAATCATATATCAAGTGAGTGTCAAATAGGGATCACCACAGTAAAACAAAATTTTATCCATTGAGCCTGGGAGAAGTCATGAAAAACATAGACATTGTTTATTGTTATTGCTGCTTGAAATGATACCTGATAATATGTAAGATGAACTGAGGTCTTTCAGTTAGAATATTTGTTGGTGATGGACCAACTGGTATCTTCTCTTTTGACCCTTCAACTGAACTTCAAGTCCATCCACTTGAATACGACTTTCCATCAAAAATCTTTTCCTCCTCCCCCGCCTTTCCATTTGCCTTTAACATCCTCATTTCAGCTTCTGGCACTATATTGCATTGGAACAAATCATCAGGACTCTACATCACTCCCTTTTTCTCATGTTTTGTCAAGGTCTTTCCTGTCTTGTCTACATACACTTGATCAAGCTTGTCCCGCCTGCAGCCCAGGGGCCGCATGCAACCCAACACATATTTGTAAATTTTCTTAAATACTTTAAGTTTTTTTTTTTTTGCCATTTTTATTAGCTCATCAGCTATCTTTAGTGTTAGTGTATTTTATGTGTGTTCCTGGACAATTCTTCTTCTTCCAATGTGGCCCAGGGGAGCCAAAAGATTGGACACCCTGCACTACATGTTTGCAGGTTTCTGTAGGTTCATACTTTAGTAGTTAGCAAGGAACATTTAAGATTAAACATTTGAAAAAGCTGCAAAGTTATTAAAATAATGTTTATAAATAAAACTTACTTATTCTTCC
>NW_012103120.1:131378-133781 GCF_000951045.1 Mandrillus leucophaeus | reverse complement strand
AATTAATATACCATTTTATTTTTATATATCTATGTCATATCCTATGCTTTTGTATTTCCTATTATTAAGAACAGTGCATTTAATTTAGTCACACTCAACTCTTAATTAGTTGGTTCTAATTGGCTTTAAGTTCTAATTTGTAAAAGATCACAAAGTCTCTTTATTAAATGAATATGTTTATAACATTATGACATCTCATGCAGAATAAATTTACAATTATATTTTCTTTTAAATTTCTGAAAGGAAGCAGCTTTAGTGGTAAGAACAAAAAGGCCAGTGAAGAACAAGTAGTGAGGCTTCAGTAATGAAAATGAGAATAAGTGACTGTCAGAATCCCTGATGATTGGGTCTCAACATTTAAAACTGTCTCCGGACATTATATTACTATTAAGAAAACATTTATTTTTAAGATACATTGCCTGGTATCAATACATGTTTGATTTGAAGTGTACATATTTTAAAATTTAGTGTAATGAATTCCAAAGGTGTTTCTAGAGTACCTTTTTAGGAGAATAAGAAAAAAATTTTTTTTTCAGATAACATGTTTGTTACCATGTTGCTTTGTATAGTGAAAAATCTCATACTATTTGGATTAGGGAATGAAATGAGTAGAAATTCAAAATGTCATTCTCAGTCAATACCTTATTTATCTTTAGACTCTTTCTTGCCCAAGATATAGCACAGTTTCTTGGTCATGGTAGTTATTTCCAAATATTTTAAAATTACAATTTGTTTAGGGAGAGGAGAAGTTCATTTATTATAAATGGTCAGAAGTGGAGAGTTTTAATTGATAGCCTGGGTATCTGTGTGACTGGAATCATCTAAAAACTGTATCAATGAAAAAAAGTTTTCTGGTGGGCTTTTTATTTACTGAGAGACAGCTTTTCTATACTCTGCTCTGTGACTCGAGGGCTAAGAATCTCAAACAATATTCCTCAGACCATCTGGAAAGAGGAACTACTAAAAGGAGATTGAAAGGTGGGAAGAGGGATTCCTACTCTTTTTCCTACTTCTGTCAGCATCACACTTGCAGGAGGTTGGCTCTGGCCACCACCTTTCTTTTAGTATCCATAGTACCAATAACAGTTACAGAGCTTCGTGTTAGAAATCTAGGCACTACATGGAGTACCATGTGTCTAAGCCCCGAGAATCAATTTAACATCACTGTTTCCTTTATAATCAAAGCTCTAGGTAGTTATTGTAGTTTTCTGTAGTTATTTCTGTAGTTATTTTCCCTGTTTTACACCACTGATCCTTTATTGCTCTTTCTACCTTCCAAATCCCAAGTATATAATCCCTTCTATTAAATTCCCACTATTTGAAATACCTAGTATGGTTCCTGTTTTTTAGACTGTAGCTTAATGACAGAACTGTTAGGACATAATATTTACTTGACTGCCTTAACCAAAAGCTTATAAAAGCAGTTAATTTTTGTTTTTGCTTTTGCTTTTTTTCTTTTTGGTATCTCAGAGAAATATCTAAGTAATAGATGAGCCTGGAGGACTGTGTTGGAGACAACATTCCATTAGGTGACCTGAGAATCAAAGCATCTTCCATATCAGGGTCAGCAAACACTTTTTCTGTAAAGATCAAGATACTAAGCATTTTATGTTTTGTAGGCAAAGAGGATATTATGCAAGTACTTATATTACAAGACAGAAAATAAATATCTACAAATTTTGTATTAATGATAATCAAAATTTCTGTACACCCTAATTTGAATTTCTTGCAATTTTCACAAGTCACAAAACGTTGGTCTTCCTTTGCTTTCTCACCAATATTAAAAATGGGAGAATCATTCTTAGCTTGCAGGTCAAACAAACACAGTGGTGGACAAGATTTGGCTACAAAATGTAGTTTGCTTACCATATTCATGTTTTTGCTTCACCATGGCCCAGAATGTTGATTTCTTCCCGGGATTTAAGATGGCTCAACAAAACTGTTTCTATTCCAGCCGGTATTAAAACAGAAAACTTCCTTTTAGGAACATTAATTAAAAGTTTCGCCTATTTTTGAACCTTATACAAATGGAAATCTATGTGTTATTTTGTGTTTTATTTCTTTAGCTCAGTATTATGTAAGGTTTATCTATTTTGGTTTAGGTATTAATAGCTCTACATCATGAATTTTCCTTTCTATGCAACATTCAATTATATGAATATACCACTAATTATCTATCCAATATAGCATTGATAGTATTTGGGTTGTTGGCAGTATTAGACTATTTCAAATAATATTTCCTTTAATATTGAGTAATTTCTATTCAATTATCTTTAGGTTCACTAATTCTTTCCTTTGTCATCTCCATTCTTCCATTAATTCTATCCAGTGAATTTTTAAAAACTTATTAAAAATCATATATTTCACCTCTAAAGTATCCACTCACTTCTTTTTTTTTTTTTT
>NW_012103120.1:127427-129208 GCF_000951045.1 Mandrillus leucophaeus | reverse complement strand
CCAGGGGAGCCAAAAGATTGGACACCCTGCACTACATGTTTGCAGGTTTCTGTAGGTTCATACTTTAGTAGTTAGCAAGGAACATTTAAGATTAAACATTTGAAAAAGCTGCAAAGTTATTAAAATAATGTTTATAAATAAAACTTACTTATTCTTCCTTCCTTCTACAACAGCATCTTAGTTGGTCTCCGAGCTAGTCCAGCAGGCCACATGTTTTTCACTCACAGATGTTGCATAGTGTTTCCTAAAACCTTGCATTTTCACTTACTTCTCTTATTCCCCCCATTCTGGAACCAGTATATAGGAAGTTTTATTAATAATTGACATAGAAATGGTAATTCTATGGCTAGATGAAAGGCCTCAGATGAATTTTAGCATTATCCCTTTCACAAGAGGGATTGATGTTAAAAGTCATTACAGCAAAGATCTTCCTCCAATTCATTTCATAAAGAAGAATGGAACCCCAGTACCTTAGGAGGCTGAGGCAGGTGGATCACTTGAGATCAGGAGTTTGAGACCAGCCTGGGCAACATGGTGAAACTCCCACCTCTAATAAAAGAAAATAAACAAACAAACAAAAATTAGCCAGTCATGGTAGTAGGCGCCTGTGGTCCCAGCTACTTGGGAGGCTGAGACAAAAGAATCACTAGAACCTGGGAGGCAGAGGTTGTAGTGAACCAAGATTATGCCACTACACTCCAGCCTGGGTGACAGAGCAAGACTCCGTCAAAAAAAAAAAAAAAAAAAAAAAGACGAAAACAACGAAGAATTGCTCTCTAGTGTATTTTAGTTAATCTATGGAACTACTGTTTTCCTTATTGTCATCACAAAGACTATTAGACAAACTTGAACCTAGTTAATGTTTTCACAGTATGGAAAGCAATAAATATTAAAAATTTGGGAGCAACAATGACAAAAATTAGGCAGTTAACATACTTCATATGAGAAAAATAGCCTTTATTACTCTAAAAGGCTAATATATTTTATATTATTAGTACTTTGATTATTAAAACATTTATACTTTAAATAATCAGATATTTCAATAAAGTTTAAGTGTCACTGCTTTCATTTGTAATGAGAATCTAATCACCTTAAACAATCTCTTAATTTTTGCATTTGGTTACTCATTTTAGGTTACTAAATTAAAGCTACTCTTTCGCATAAAATTTCTTAAGAGACAGGTTTTATTAATATATGGGATAAGACTCATGTTCTTCATAAGTCTAAAGAGCACACAGAAAGAAGAACATGATAAAATACACTTAAAACATAAAAAGATTGGAAATTATAGTGACTTGTAGGGGATTTTAAATCATAGTATAAAAGGAAGCCTTGAGTTAAGAAAAAAAAAAAATCAAATTAGTTATCATGCTAGAGATACTGTTCAGAATAAAATTGAATATAGGGCAAATATTTTATTCATTATATGCTAACTAAGATGTAAAAAGCTGAAATAATAGCTTATATACATGCTTCAAAGATAAATATTAACAAATATATGTTCATATAGCAGATAGGAGAAAATCTATAGCAGTGAATCAGTCTAGGTTTTTTTTTTCTTTTTCTTTTGTCCATTATATGGCTTCAATAAAATTAGAACTCTGAGCAATTTTGCAGGGTTCATATTTTATAACAATTTCTAAGTGAAGTGCAGCTGGCAAGCTCCAAAACCACAGCCATCTTTGATCACACAAATCTATACAGTCTTTATTCTTCCCACACATGAGTAGAAGCTTGCTCTTTACTGGACCAATATAGAAATGTATTAATACTTTATAATG
>NW_012103120.1:24488-124837 GCF_000951045.1 Mandrillus leucophaeus | reverse complement strand
GGCCGGATCTCAGCTCACTGCAAGCTCCGCCTCCCAGGTTTACGCCATTCTCCTGCCTCAGCCTCCCGAGTAGCTGGGACTACAGGCGCCGCCACCACGCCCGGCTAGTTTTTTGTATTTTTTTTAGTAGAGATGGGGTTTCACTGTGTTAGCCAGGATGGTCTCGATCTCCTGACCTCATGATCCGCCCATCTCGGCCTCCCAAAGTGCTGCGATTACAGGCTTGAGCCACTGTGCCCGGCCCACTCACTTCTTTATTACATTTTTTCTCAGCTCATATTTTAATTCTTTTATTCATTGCAAGCATATTTTTTACCATATTAAACATAGTCAATATATGTTCTTTTCTGATAATTCCACCATCTAGAACATCTGAAGGTTGATCTCATGTGCTTTTCTTCTCCTTTGAGAATAGTCACATTTTCTTTTTTATTCTTATGTTAAGTAATTTTGAATTGTATCTTGTATATTGTAAGGATTTGTAATGGAGAATCTTGATTTTGTTATATTCCTCTGAAAAATGTTTATGTAATTTTTAGTAAATAATTTGATTAGGCTGAAACTGCAACCTTTGTCTCACCTGAAATGGATAGCAACCCAATTCTTAAAATGAGATTTTTTTTTTTTTTTTTTTTTTTACCTTGTAACCAACATGCCTATGTGTGTTGTTTATAGATAGGGTACAGACACTTATTGATGGTACACAGAATACAGGGTTTTCTTTCTAGGTTATCTCCATTCCAGGAATCTCTTCTCATTTTCCAGAATAAATGATAATTTTTTTTTTTAGAGCTTCAGTTTTACCTTTCTGTGCTGTGAACATAGCCCACCCTCAGGCCAAATCCACAAAAACAGAGAGCATATATACCAGTTCCTTTCTTAAAGCTTCAACTTCCTTCCAAAATCCACCTACTTTTCACTTCCTGCAGCCCTCAGGTAGTTGTTTTTTGCATTGGTCCAGAGTCTATTCATATTATATTTGGGATGATCAGTATATCAAAGGTTTACTCTGCCAAGACAGTCGCAGAACTCAACTAATTCTAATGCTGTTTTTAGTGCGATCTTCTGTCTAACCCATCAATTGCTTCTAAAATTTGATAATCTCTTTCATTACTCAATTTTTTGTTGTTGAGTTATTGTTTGTTGTTGTTGTTGTTTTACAGTTGGTCAGGTAATTTTTTACAATTTCTTATTTCTTGTTTATATTTTCTAAATCCATATTTTGTTGCTTCCAGCAATGCAAAAATAATTATTTTATATTGTGTATTAAATAATTCCAGTATTAACAGTTCTTAGAAATATAAATACAGGGCCGGGCTCTTTGGAGGCCAGCTCTTTGGAGGCCAAGGTGCGCGGATCATTTGATGTCAGGAGTTCGAGACCAGCCTGACCAACATGGTGAAACTCCACCTCTACTAAAAATACAAAAAATTCGTCAGGTGTGGTGGCAGGCACCTGTAATCTTATATACTCGGAACACTAAGGCACGAGAATAATTTGAACCCAGGAGGTGGAGGTTGCAGTGAGCCAAGATCATGCCACTGCACTCCAGCCTGGTGACAGAGCAAGACTCTGTCTCAAAATAAATAAATAAATAAGAAATATAAATACACTGTTCAATCTCAGTCATGGGGCTTTCTTCCTTGTGTGTTTTATAAGTTTTATTATATGTTTATATTAGGCTTTTTAAAGCTATATTATTTGAATTTGCATCTGTCATGGTTCTTCTAGTTCTGTCCACCCAGGGCCTCTTCAACTTTTCTATGTGGGATTTTCTGAACCTTAAAATTTGAGGAAATTTAAATTATAATTAATGTGAGAAGGTCTATGGTTACAAAATCTGTTTTGTGTGTTTGTTTGTCTGTTTCCCCATTCTGAATCTTCCTAAAATAAACAAATTATCTTGTCATATTCATTGGCTGTCAGGCTACATTTTCTATGGCCCCCTTCATTGACATTGTAGCCTTTTAGGGATTTTGTTTTATATAAGTCTCAATTCCTATTTGTCACTTTGTAAGAGGCCTAGGTATTGTATTAATTTCACAACAGTGTCTTTAAAACTCAAGTCTAGTTTCTAGCAAAAGCAAATGTCCAAATAGCAACTATGGCTTCCATATTTGCTTACTCCGATTATATTTCTAAATTTGCTTAAGCTCAAAAATTCATTTAAAGACTTTGCTTCAATTTTTCTATACCTAGGTGTTTCATAATATCTAGTCTACCTAGGTTTTTCAGAATATCTAGTCTACTGTATTGGTAGAAGCAGAACTTTATACTTAAAAAACCTATAATCTTTAGACTACAATAGCAATTATTTTATTTATCCCCTATAAATTAACATAAAATAACATGAAACTATTAAAATTGACCTTATAGAAAACTCTCACTAACTCAATGATTTATTAATATTGAATAGATTGTTTTTCTATTTTCCTTATATTCCCAATTCCTTTCACCACATAATCTTTACTTTTTTTCTGAAGCCATTGTTTATTCTTCCCATTTTTCCTGGCTCAAATATCTGTATTTATATACAATCCTATTTCTTTACCTTCTCTCTGCAAGAGTCATTCAGCCACTTGAGTTCTACTTTCACCCTTTCTGTCTTTATAACTATGTTTTAAAAATTATTTTCATTATGCTCTTGAACATTTAATTTTCTATGCCATATCACTGTGCAAGACAATCTTCATGCTTCTGTATCTTTTCTTGAACTTACTACTCCTTCAAGCAACTATATTCCCTTTCTCTACTATCAAATATCTTGAGACTATAGTACTCCCTTGATTATCTCCCATTTTATTTGAAGTTATATTGACACAATTTTTACCAATGATTTTCTCCTTCTGTGTCCTTTGGCCTTTTTCTTATCTTCTTAACCTTGCTTCAAAAAACACTAGACTTATGTTATGTTAACTTTACATTATTAACTTTTTTATTTTTCGAAATATCCTTCTTACTAATTTGGTTTTTCAGTTTTGTCTCTTTCTAAAATGTAGGCATCCCTCAAGGTTTCAGATTTTGTTGTCAACTCCCTATCCCCATAACTCTCTACACTGCGTTACTTATTGATGTCTTATCCTAAGGTTCAAAATGTTACCTGCATTAAATTACTAACTAAATTTAAATCTCTAAGTCCCTCCTTCTCTGACAGTCATTTAAGCAATAATTGCTTATGGTATTCTTATTCACTCCTCTTTTAACTTTGTTATCTTAGCAGTTGCTTCACTAAGAAAATTATACTTCCACTAAAGGCCTTCTTCCTACTGTCAACACTCTATTTCACAATTCCATAATCTATCAAGTCTCTTTTTTTAAAGGTCATGAAAATATTAACTCTATTTTTTTTATAATTTCAAGTTTTATTTTAGATTCAGGGAATACTTATGCAGGTTTGTTACGTGGGTATATTACACAAAGCTGAGGTTTGGAAGATGAATAATCCAGTCACCCAGTTGGTGAGCATAGTACCCAATAGGTCGTTTTTCAGCCTTTTCCCAACTCTCATTCTCCCCCTTCCGGTAGTCCCTAGTGTTTATTGTTCCCATCTTTATGTCCATGTGAACCCAGTGTTTGGCTTCCGCTTATAAGTGTGAACATGTGATATTTGGTTTTCTGTTACTGAGTTAATTCATTTAGAATAATGGCCCCCAGCTGCATCTATGCTGCTACAAAAGACGTAATTTCATTCCATTTATGGCTATTTAGTATTGCTTGGTGTATGTGTACCACACTTTCGTTATCAAATCCATCATTGACGAGCACCTAGATTGATTTCATGTCTGTGCTATTGCAAGTAGCGCTGCAATAAACACACAAGTGCAACGTGCGCCTTTTTGGTGGAATGATTTCTTTTCCTTTGGGTGTATACCCAGTAATGAGATTGTTGGGTCAAATGGTGGTTCTGTTTTTAGTTCTTTGAGAAATTTCCAAAACTGCATACCACAGTGACTGAACTGATTTATATTCCCATCAACAGGATATGAGCATTCCCTTTTCTCTGCAGCCTCACCAGCCTCTGTTGTTATTATTTTTTTTGTCTTTTTAATAACAGCCATTCTGGCTGATGTGAGATGGAATCTCATTGTGGTTTTAATTTGCATAACTCTGATAATTACTGATGTTGAACATTTTTTCATATGTTTGTTGGCTGCTTGTATGTCTTTTGAAAAGTGTCTGTTCATGTCTTTTGCCCACTTTTTAATGGGATTATTTATTTTTTTACTAATTAAGTTCCTTATAGATTCTGGATACTAGACCTTTATTGGATGCATAGTTTTTGAATATTTTCTCCCACTGTGTAGGTTGTTTACTCGGTTGATAGCTTCTTTTGTTGTGCAGAAGCTCTTTAGTTTAATTAGATCCCAATTGTCTATTTTTGTTTCTGTTGCAATTGCTTTTGAGGGCTTACTCATAACTTCCTTGCTAAGGCCTATGTCCAGAATGGTGTTTCCTAAGTTTTCTCCTAAGGTTTTTATAGTTTGAGGTCTTACACTCAAATCTTTAATTCATCTTGAGTTACTTTTTGTATACAGTGAGAGGTGGGGGCCCAGTTTCATTCTTAACATATGGCTAGCCAGCTATCCCAGCACCATCTATTCAACAGGGAGTCCTTTAGCCATTGTTTATTTTTGTCAACTTTGTGGAAGATCAGATGACTGTAAGTGTGTGACTTTACTTCTGGGTTCTCCATTCTGTTCCATTGGTCTATGTGTCTGTTTTTGTGCCAGTACTGTGCTGTTTTGGTTACTATAGCCTTAGAGTAAAGTCTGAAGTTGCATCACATGATTGCTTTGGCTATTTGGGCTCTTTTCTGTTCTCACGTGACTTTTAGAATAATTTTTTTCAAATTCTTTAAAAAATTATGTTGGCAGTTTGATAGCTATATTGTTGAATATGTACATTGCTTTGGGCAGTATGGCATTTTAATATTAATTGTTCTAATCCATGAGCATGGAATATTTTTCCATTTGTTCGTGTCATCTACGATTTCAGCAGTGTTGTGTAGTTTTTCTTGTAAAGGTGTTTTACCTCCTTTGTTATATGTATCCTAGGCAGTGTGTGTGTATGTATTGTAAACGGAATTGCATTCTTGATTTTGCCCTCAGCTTGAATGTTCTTGCTGTGTAGAAATGCTACTGGTTTTCTGTATGATGAATTTGTATCCTGAAACATTATTGAAGTCGTTAATCAATCTTAGGAGCCTTTTGGTGGTGTCTTTGGAGTTTTCTGGGTAAAAAATCACATCAACAGACAAGAGAGATCATTAATTTGACTTCTTGTTTTCCTATTTGGATGAGTTTTATTTCTTTCTTTTGCCTGATTGTGTTGGCTAGCACTTCCTATTTAGTTTACTAGTCTATTTGACCCTCTTCCCTTAATTCACTCTGCATATTGTAGCTGTTAATTTTTCAAGAATATAGCTCTGAGTATTTCACCACTATCTTGCTCAAAAACTTTATTTTATTGTTCCCAGAGTAGAAACACTGATTGGAATCAGAGAATTCAATAATTTAAAGTGCATTTACCTTCACAAACAGTTCCCACTGATTCGCTTTAGACCCTCTTGGTTCTAATCAAACTACATTCAACATTTCATTATAATATTTTAGTTAAGATGCTGAATACAAGGAACAGAAACCTGTGCAAGCTAATTAAAATAAAGGAAAGTCTGTTGAAAAGACACAAGATCTCTAAATAGGACTAAACAGTTACATCCCATGAAACCTGGAGATGAGTCTTGGGAAGCCATCAAAGATTGAAGCAATTTCTCAAAGCTTTCTTTGCTTCTTAGCAGCAAATGCATCAAATATAGCTTCCACTGTCCCGATTTCAGGTGATATTTCTATGAACTTGTCTCTACCGTCCTACTGCTGGAACTTTGTTTCTTAGTTCTAAGATTTAAAAGGCAGACTCTGATTGGCAGCTGGGCAATTAATAGACTCCATGATTCCAGGTAGGCTGTATGTCCAAAGAAGGAGTTACAAGCTGGCCAGGCAATCAAAACTTGTCAATGAGAACGTACGCTATGTTTCCTGCTTTGGGGCCATTGTTTACATTGCGCTTTCTACCTATAATTGTACCTACTTCTTATTCCTCTTCTTTCCAAATACTCAAACTATTCATTCTTTAAGTTCCCACACAAATGCAATATCCATCCGGAAGTTTTTCCTGATTGTTCAACTGAAAGTAATCTCTCCCTCCTGCCATGTCTCTTTCTCTGTATCTCTGCTACAGCAAGTCTTATCTCCCAAGTTAAGCTAAAAGCAGAAGCTAGAGTATCCCCTACAATGCTTAGGTCAGTACGTGTAACACAATACAGCTTGTTAAGTGTTTGCTAAATGGCAAATAGCATTCAGAGGGAAAATTAAAAGTAAAAAGTACTTCTAAACCTTAAACTGAAATGTTTTTTTTTTCAGAAAATATGTCATATATTGCCATAAGTATTCCCACAAAAAGGAAAAATGATGGACATTAATCTCAGTTACATATGTGTGTGAGAGAGAGAGAGTGAGAGAGAGAGAGAGAGATGACATTTATGCCTCAGGTAGGAAACTCACATGACAAATTTACTTTTACTTTTAAGAAGAAAAACAAAAATTTAAAAATCCAATCGTTTAACAAGAATTTACTGTAGAACTTAGAGGACTATTTCCATATGTTAAAACCTCACTTATAGTAATAACATTCTTTGTTTCCTAGCAACAAAACTATTTTCTGTTAACCACATTATTATCCTCCCCTAAACAGGACAACTGTTCAACTCTGCTGGATTGCTAATCAGTATATTACCTGCTGCAGAGAAAGGCAATATGAACTCCAGGCCACAAGATAAGATATACAAGTATATTGCAATTTCTTAGTTTCTGCTAGTCTTTTGAGCTCTAAATTGCATACATTTATTATTCAGATTAGCTAAAGCAAGAGTCTGTGATCTATCATTAAGCGAAGGCTATGGAGCTACTGAAGCATGTCTGCACCAAACTGTTAAGATTCATTAAAACATTAGCATAATAACTTTTACTATACTTGAAAGTGGAGACAGAAAACTTATGTTTACTTCAAGACAGTTCTGTTCCTCCATAGTGTACAGTTGATAAGTATGCTAGAGTTTGTTGGAATATTCTGTTAGCTTTGGGGATGAACAGTTCAACACGACTTGGTCTCTGCAAAGTTCATTTAGGTCATTTTGGCATTCTTTCTTGAAATCTTACTCCTCATCTAAGCCCCTGTCTGGTTTATTGGAGGAGCTTGTATTTCTCACATATTTTGCATAAAACTTGTGAACTGTAAACAGTGAATTGTATTTGTAATCTCTATACTCAAGGACTTTAACTGTAAGGCATCTCCTACATGATACTTAGATAGAGAAAGATAAGTAGTCTTTCAGTGTTTCACTCACTTATTTCTAGTAACCTCTCTATTCCTAGGGATTTCCAGTAAATTGCATATTACTGCCTCTCACAATAATTTTGCTGCACATTTATGTTTCCCTGTCCAAACTGGAGTCTTCTTTAGCAAAATTGTATTAGGCATTCTTGCTTTGCCTGGCCAGCATTTCACCATGGGATCCTTTTAATTGGATTTGTCCTAGGCTTGGTGAATGAAATTCCAATGAAAGTTTTTCTTTGACTTTTTTCCTAAGCAAGTGTTTTGATTATAGTTAATGATGCCACCAAGGGGTGACATTAGCCCAATACATAAACCCCCACCAGTCTCTCCAAAGTTCTCTTCTCCAAAATAAGCATGTATTATAAGTACAAATGACAAGTTTGCTGTGCAAACACAGCTTCTGAAAACATCCCCTAGTGCTACCCTTTTCCCAACTTAATTATTATCATTATATCCCTTATACATATGCATTATCTTCTAATACAGCTTTCTATGGGCTGTTTTCTTTGTAGAATCAGAAGAAGCAGCATTTTATCTGAGTTCATGCCTATCTTTAGCGCCTACCAGTGAAACACACATAAACCATATACTCAATAGCTGTGTGTTGAACAAAACTAGTTTTGGAGAGGTTCAAGTTTATGTTTTGGCTGACAAATTTCGTGTATGAAGTGATGTGTGTGTGTGCGTGTGTGTGTCTGTGTGTGTGTGTGTTGTCAATCTGACCATTGGAGTAAATGTAATTCAGCATAAAAATTTAAACACTTTTCACTTAAAATAATGATAAAATCAGTTGTTTTCCCTAAGTTTAGTTTACATAGGTCTTGGTCAGATGTAGCATCTTTTGCACTTTTATATGCAAAGGTACCAGTGAATATTTAAGAGAGGTAAAATGCTTCAGGATTAATTAGGTTACTGTGTT
Source organism: Mandrillus leucophaeus (assembly GCF_000951045.1). NCBI lineage: Eukaryota > Metazoa > Chordata > Mammalia > Primates > Cercopithecidae > Mandrillus > Mandrillus leucophaeus. The sequence continues at coordinate 116,526 of NW_012103120.1, read as the reverse complement.
GCTGGTGACTTCATGTTCTTAGTCCTTTAATTTTTTTCTGTTGGGTAATGATATAAACCTAAATGAAAGCAAAATAGAACTTTGAGATCCTAGAAATTTACCTCAAGAAATACAAACTTCTCTCGTGTTTGGCTGACCCATTTGTTTTATGTATAAAGTTCTGGGTTTGCTGCCTGTAATGACCTCTACTTGTTCCTTCTTTTATGAGGAATAATTTAGCCCTCCCATATGTATACCTTAAGGCCCTGTTTAAAGAACACTTACTTTAACAGCCTTTCTTGTTTCTTTTTCTTCACCTTCACTTGTCTTACACTGACCAAACTGTGATAGCACAGACACATATTTCACTGGAGTTCTTTTTGATATCTGTCTCATTAAACCAGAAGCTTGTTAGCATGAATGACTTAGTCTTGTTTTCTTAGTGTTTTTAAAGACTCAACTAATACCTAGACAACAGAAAGAACTCAATAAATGTGTATTGTAGGTATATCACTTGATATAAGTGTATTTTCAAAGGCTGAGTTAATAATATATGTCTATACTTTAAAAATGTGCATACATGATAGCAATTATCTTTTTAAATGCCACTTTAGAAATACTATGACAATAAGTGTCAATGGTGGATTGTTAGCTCAAGAAAGATTTCTGATTTATAAATAAAACCATTCATCCTTGTCATTGCAAGGTAATTAATGTAAATTTCATTTGCATATTCTTGGCTTTTTTTTTTAATTCTTTAATCTTGTAATCACTCCTAGTAATACTCTGAAAAGGTGACCTTAGGAAGTGATTAACATATTTGTTTAAAATAATGGAATAATTGCTTGTTTAGTAGCATAGTATTTCAACAAGTAAACAACTGATTAACCTAGAAAGAATGTTTCCCAAGCTGAAAAATTAGTGTACAATGCTAATACATGTCATCTTTTAAAAGAACAAATAGTGGATTTATTAAAATATTAAAGGAATCTAAGATTTGGTAGAAAGAACAGACTTGCCCGGCGCAGTAACTCATGCCTGTAATCCTAGCACTTCGGGAGGCCAAGGAGGGCAGATTGCCTGATCTCAGGAGTCCAAGACCAGTCTGGGCAACACAGTGAAACCCCATCTCTACTAAAATACAAAAGAAATTAGCCGTCTGTAGTGGCGAGCGCTTGTAGTCCAAGCTACTTGGGAGGCTGAGGCAGGAGAATGGCGTGAACCTGGGAGGAGGAGCTTGCAGTGAGCCGAGATCGCGCCACTGCACTCCAGCCTGGGCGACAAAGCAAGACTCCGTCTCAGAAAAATAAAAAAAGAGAGAGAAATAAAAAGAAACGGACTTTTAATAGTTGACTTCAATAAAGCATTGCTTTACCATCTTTTGTTTTCTAAGATTTTTTTTTCCTTTGTTTTATTCCTTGATTTGGGTATTTCTTGTCTGAAAATTCTCACTTATACCTTAAGTTCAGTCCTGTGCTTTACCAATGTCTTTTACTACAGTACTTCCTGTTTCCACAGATTCTACAACCACTCTTCCATCCTTTCGCTCTTTGCCATTTCTTCTTGCTCTAGTTCTTACAAAGTTGTTATTTTCACTTCCTATGATGTTTTTCATTTTTCTGGTATCCTCCATGTCACTTATCACATCTTTTTCTACTTTGTGCTGTCACATACTCTTCATTAGAACTGGCGATCTTTTTCCTCTATTTTGTACCTCTGTCCAATTTTTCTGAGCCTATTCTTTCTCATGCTCAAGAAGCCTGGTTCTTTTTAAAGAAGGAGAGTTCCGGCCGGGCACGGTGACTCACACCTGTAATCCCAGCACTCTGGAAGGCCGAGGTGGGTGGACCACAAGGTCAGGAGTTGGAGTCCAGCCAGGCCAACATGGGAAATCCCATCTCTACTAAAGATACAAAGAAAAAAATCAGCCGGGCATGGTGGCGTGCACCTGTAATCCCAATTATTCCAGAGGCTGAGAATCCCTTGAATCCGGGAGGTGGAGGTTGCAGTGAGCTGAGATCCTACCATTTCACTCCAGCCTGGGAGACAAAGTGAGACTCCACTGGGGTCGGGGGAGGGGGGTGGTAAGACGGAGAGTTCCAATTCAGTTTATCACTCTAACTCAGATTCTCCCTCTTTGAGAGGCCACATATAATTGCGCCTGTTATTGCCATAAAGAGAGATCTCTTTGCACAGGGATCTTTCATGTATTTCGCAGACTGGAGCTTTTTCCTTCATTTCTAATGAAAACTCAGTTAATAACATTAAGAAAATTAATCTAGGATGGTATATATTCTATCTTCAATAACTCCCCATCCTATCTCAATTATTTTTATTTTAATTCACAGAATATAATAATCCTAATTAAAAAGTTGTATAATGGTTTTCTATTTATTTCAGTGAAGTTATGCTGGTCAACACTAAATTATTCAAAATATGCTGAACCTTTTTTATTCACAACTTATCCACCTTTATGAAAATTAAAAATGTAGGCACTAGAAACACTGGTAGTCAGGTATCCTCTTGAGTATCCAAAGTGAAACCACTTAATACTTCTCAAAGAGCTATAAAATGACAATAATTTTTCTAAGAAATAGCTTATTTTAATAGAATATTTTCTCTTTGCCAAAGCATTATTCTAAAAAAAATTTAATGTATTAACTAAGTAGGTCCTCCCTACAATGCTATCAGGTATAGATTATATTTAATCCTCTTTTTCACAGATGAGAAAATTGAAACGTAGAGAGCCTGAGTAACAGCCAACCCAGAGTCATCCTAGATCCAGGCAGCCTGCAATCAGGAACTACACGTGGGAGATGCCTAGAAGCATGCCTAGCCACCAGCATAGTCTGTAGAGGTTGGCAGGAATTCGTTGTTCAATGAATACTTATTAAAATGAGTAGATGCAGTAAGTGAATAAAGTTCAGAATATAGGCAACTATGAAGAGGTAGGATTCGTTGACTGAGATTTCTTCAGTAGTTTAGGCATGCTTTGTGAGAATTTGTTGATAGAAATAATATAAGAAGCATCATATATAAATTAAATCATTTTTTCTTAATGAATTAAAAATAGAATCACCATTCAGCCCAGCAATCTCATTACTTAATATATACACAAAGGAAAATAAATCATTCTACCAAAAAGACATCTGTATTCACATGTTGACCTCAGCACTATTCACAATAACAAAGACATGGAGTCAACTTAGGTGCCAATAGCAGTGGACTGAATTTTAAAAATATAGTACATATATATCACGGAATATTACACAGCCATAAAAAAGTTACATCATGTCCTTTGCAGCAACATGGATGCAGCTACAGGCCACTATCCTGAGTAAATTACCATAGAAACAGAAAACCAAATACCACATGTTCTCATTTATAAGTGGGACCTAACCACTGGGTACACACAGACATAAAGATGGGAACAATAGACACTGCAGACTACAAAAGTGGGGAAGGAGGAAGAGGGCAAGGGTTGGAAAACTACCTATTGGGTGCTTTGTTCATTATTTCAGTGACAATTTTGATTGAAGCTCAAACCTTAGCATGATGCAATATATTCATGTAACAAACCTGCATGTGTACCTCTGAATCTAAACCTTTTACAAAATTGATTAATTAAATCATCCAAGGTAAGTAGTATGTATCAAAGTTTGAGTCACATACCAATATCATGAAAATGTTAACAATAAAATTGCAATCTTACATTGATTATAAAGTTAAATGTTAATTACACACATATGTATTTATGCAAAAAGGGGTTTTCTACCTCAGTATTTGTTAGAGTAAAATTATTTGAGAAAATAAATGACAAAGATGTCTGATTTTAATTATGCATTGTTACTTCTTTTGGACTTCATCCAATCCAATGGATATCCAATGCTAGTCTTTGCATGCATTACATGATTTTATTTCCCAAACTACCCTTTGTCTTATTATTGTCATTAGGAGAAATGTTCACAACATTAAATATCATGCATAGCTAGAGCATGGACTATTCAGAATGCAAGCCAGCCATGATGGGACTGGGTTCTGAAGGGCACCTGCTGAGTCTAGTCCTGCCTTTTTCATAGCTAGGTAGGGGAAATTCTAGTTAGGGCATTCTAGAGGAGCACTCAGGTGACCAGGTTTGTGGGGTGATGCACTTAGAGGATTCAGAGCAATAATTATTTACCAACTGCTATCCCTTATGAAATAATTTTAATGTGTTTGTGCAATTAGCTGTCATTAGTTGCACAGCTGTTAAATAATTTTCTTTAAATTTCCATTAATTTTAATGGGAAAAAATTATGATGCATTTCATTCTGACCAAAGACACTCAAATAAGTTTCAAAGACAGAAAAAAATGAACAATCAAACAACAAGCCAATATCATGTAAGCTTATTGTGTTGACCAAAGGAAGAAGAGAAGTCTCAATAGCAGGTGGAGGTTGGTGGATAAAAGTGCTAAAGACTCATACTGGGGAAGGAAATAAAGAAAGGAAATCCAAATGATTGACTTTCAAACATTTTGGGAGGTACATGATTATTTTGCACTCAAATTGCACTTAAAAATGGTTATAACACAAAGGGAAAATACCTGTAGCACACACATAAAAAGACTAAATCTGAGGTCACTTGGAAATGCATGAAACTAGGGCATGCTCACAACAGATTGAAATGTCATAAAAGTACCTGGTATAATAATACAAAGCAAGCATCCTAACACAGTGTATAATTGAAAATTGTTTTACATGATAATCTCTGACTAAAAGCTGACGTCTTGAATAAATTGGTAAACTTCTGTCTCTTTGCCTGAAACTGAAGTATCAACATTTTTCTTCATAGAGAGTATTTATTTAGTAAATGGTGGGACAGAAAAATGATTATGCTGATATAAAGTAGTTGATATGGTTTGACTCTCTGTCCCCACCCAAATCTTACCCTGAATTGTAATAATCCCCCGGTGTCAAGGGCAGGACCAAGTGGAGATAACTGAATCATGGGGGTGGTTTCCCCCATGGTATTCTTGAGATAGTGAGTTCTCACTACATTTGATAGTTTTATAAGGGAGTTCCCCCTTTGCTCTTGCTAAGCACTCATTCTCTCTCCTGCCACCCTGTGAAGAGGTATCATCCAATATGATTGTGAATTTCCTGAGGCCTCCCCAGCCATGCAGAACTGTGAGTCAATTAGACCTCTTTTTTTAAATAAATTACCCAGTCTTGGGTATTGCCTTATAGCAATGTGAGTACAGATTAATATAGTAGTCATCTGAAAAGTGTACAACTTTTTAAGTGTCATTATGTTTTTTAAATATTTGAGGATTTAGCAACCAATATAGCCATATGGGGCATACAGCTGAGTATTAGACCTGGTCATTCCTAATTCCTATTGGGTCAAATAAGAACAGTGAGAGGTTAATTAACCAAACCTCAGTCATAAAACTAGTAAGATATAGAGTCAGAACTTCAACCCAATTCTGTCTGATTTCAAAGCATGTGCTCTAAATAGTTGTGCTATGCATAAAGAGTTTTCCTGTTTATGTCTATTGCCAATATTTGAGTGATAAAAAATAATTATATAGTTTTCTATTTAATAAATGGGTAAGCAAATTATCAGATTTGCAAAGATCTGTTTTATGTGTAGGTAAATTTAGTAGATAACATCTGATGACCAGAAGAATACTAAGACGACCCTTGTGATAATATTTCTCCTGACAACACTCTCTTGCTAGCAACTAAAACTCTACTATGTAATAGGCTTCTACCAGTTCATAAACTTGATTTGGTTTAGAAATTGTCCCCAGTGTAATATACTCTGGGATAAATGGTAAAGGGAGTTTCTATCATACATAAACATCACATATGAATTAACTAACCAGTTTCTTTCCAAAGTAATGCCATTGGGAGAATGTTGAAGTGTGAGTCAGAAGACCTGAGTTTTTGTTCTACCTTGGTCATTTGCTAACTGATTGGTATTGGTTATGTCACTTAACCTTTCCAAACCATATTCCTTTATGTAATGCAGGTAACAGTGCCTTTACTACAGAACATTCCATGTGATCATGCAAGCGACAGTATTCTTTTTTTTTTTTTTTAATTATACTTTAAGTTCTAGGGTACATGTGCACAATGTGCATGTTTGTTACATATGTATACATGTGCCATGTTGGTGTGCTGCTCCCATTAACTTGTCATTTACATGAGGTATATCTCCTAATGCTATCCCTTCCCCTCTTCCCCCACCCTATAGATGAAGTTGGAAACCATCATTCTCAGGCGACAGTATTCTTAAAGCTATATGCCCCATCAACAGGTAAGCTTTCAATTTTCTCATGTGAGAGTGCCATAGAATAATATCCCACAGAGGAAAGAAAATTTTCACTATTTATTTTAAGCAGTGAAATAAGGAGGGGCAGGAAAGGGTCCTTAGGTACTTACTATCAGAGAAGGGAGCTAAAAAATTGTGAAAAAGAGCTAAAAGGCAGGGAGAAATAAAGCAAACCGTACTTATTTTACAGTTTTGTTTATAGATGGCCATGAGATTTAATGTACAAGAAAACAGAAGTAAAGCTGACTAACTAAATGAAAAATAAAATGCAAGTCCTTTTTCACAGGCTGTCTAGAGTCTATTCTTTAGTGTTTTTTATTTTGGAAATGTGGATTTCTTTAAAGTGGAAATCATTCTTGCATACTGTTTACAAAAATAAATCATTTCTAAGACTAAGTTGGTTGTCAGAAAAAAACAAATAAAGAGGGAAAAGAAAGGAGGAAGGAAAAAGAAAGGAGGGAGGGCAGGAGGAAACAAATTGAAATATGAATACGAAATATACAACTTCTTGTAGAGCATTCCTGCTGTGGACATTGGCTTTAACTTCCCCTGCCACATTATTCCTCTTGTGTTACAGGATTTTATTTGCCAGCACACATCCTGAATGTTGAACCATTTAGAAATCATCCATTCATAACTTGGAAAGCAAATAAGGTCAGAACATTTTCAGAGTACAAATAAATTAGACTACCACCTTCCTCACCATCGTCATCTCTGCTGAACTGCTGAATGAATTTAAATTAATCTCTGTCAGTTTTAACCCATAGCAGATATGACCCTTAGACTTTTCTTCAATAAAAGTCAGTTGCAGCAAAATAACTTTGCTTCATTAGTAAACAGCCATAACTTGAGCAACATCTAGCTGTTAGTTAATAAGCAATGACTCTTCCTAGAGGTATCCAGAGTACAAATCATACAAAATTGCAACCATTGTCATTTAGTTTCATTTCAACATATAACTAAAGTTAATGCTAGTTTAAGAAAAGCATATAACTTACTAATATATCTATCACTGTGCTGTATTTACTATAGTCAGTCCTTTTACTTTTATTTTAATATCATAAATATGTCTTAAACTTGAGAAACAATGACAATATTTCTTAGCATTACAAAATGTTAAAAATACTTGCTATGTAAACTTATGATTCTAGTGAAAAATAAGAGAATATTTTATTCACTGTTGTACATCCCATATGTTATTGTAAAGTAACTTATCCCTCAACCACAACTTTAAATGTGTTCGCGTATTTATATCTGTGAACTCTACCACTACTTTTTTCTTCTGTAATTTCATTGAGAAAAGCTTACAGATATAAATGTAACACTATTTTTAATCTTCCTTCAATTTTGGCCATAACAGAAATTGAAAAACCGAGAACTCTTACTATGGCTAAGAAACAGCTGAGTGAGGTTGCTTTCACCTGTATTCCCAGCACCTTGGGAGGCCAAGGTGGAAGGATTGCTTTAGGACAGGAGTTCAAGACCAACCTGGGCGACAGGGTGAGACTCTATCTCAAAAAGAAAAAGAAATGAAATGAAATAATATAGATTGTGGTAATCATTATACAATGTATGAATACATAAAATCATCACATTGTATACTTTGAATATATACAATTTTATTTGACAAGTATACCTTGGCTGGAAAAGGTAAAGTACCTCTTTTATAGGCAAAAAACAGAGAAACTTAGTAACATCCTATGTACTTTTTATTCCTTTGGAAAGGCAGAGGAGATATGTAAGGGAGAAAGAGCGATGTTTCGGTGTCCAAAGATACCCTGAAGATACTGTATTAGTGATGAAAATATGAATACATTTGATTACAAAGGCTAACCACCTGTTTAGTCTATTCTTTAAAAAGTGTCCTTACATGACTCCCAAAGCCAGAAAATGCTAATGAAGGCCTACATTCCAGGATATCCATTGTGTTCATACTTGACCTTTCTTCACTCACCAATAGACTATCAAAGCAAGCATAAATAATACAAGTAATGTGATCCTTCTATCAGTATTCAGTCTTTACTTACCCACTGCAATCATTTTCTTTTTAGGAGAGTGGAACAAAACCTCACTGACAAAGCAGTGAGAAAATCATAACCTCCCTTGAAATAAATGTGGGTATATTCCATAACTTACTATGAAATTGTTTTTTTCATACAAAACATATCCCTGAAATTTTATTAATTTCAAAGTAGAAATGTGAGTCTACAAATATATAATTCATGCTTACTTGCCTTTCAATTATATATATGTTTATGTGAGTGTGTATGTATTGTGCATGCTTACCATGTGCCAGGCTTTCTATTCAGTTAGTGCTGAGCACCCAGCAATGAAAATGAAAGTCAAAATTCCTTTCTTATAGGAAACCAAAATGAACAACAAAACAAAGAATACAATCTCATGTAATGATTAATACTATAAAACATTTCCATCACAAAGAACATATTCAAATTATTAAACCTGGCTAATCACCTATGTATAAATACATTTTACTTGAATTAGGGTAAATTTTATATTTAATTTAAAAACAAAAACAAAACAAAAATATATTTATAGTATAAAAACATTATTAAACCACATGGGTCATTCTTTTATGATTTTGAGTGCTTTTTTTTTTTTTTTTTTTTTTTGAGATGGAGTCTCGCTCTGTCACCAGGCTGAAGTGATCTTGGCTCACTGCAACCTCTGCCTCTCGGGTTCAAGTGATTCTTCTGCCTCAGCCCCCGAGTAGCTGGGACTACAGGCACGCACTGCCACGCTCAGCTAACTTTTGTATCTTTAGTGGAGATGGGGTTTCACCATGTTGGACATATTTTTATAGAAAGTTCAAATTAATATACATAACATGTATAAATACTATCCTTCAGATAAAATGCTAAATGGTTTTATTTAAAATGTTCCCAAAATAATTTAAAATGGATTAAAATTATTATTGCAAGTCAAGCTTTTTGAATGTGTATGTTTTGCTAATATTTGACCAATGGGAGGGTTATCAATTTCAGTATAAGATCTACTCAAAATTTATTTTATGTTATACAGATGCCTGTAACAAAGTGGTATCTGGTATACTTCATTTTCTAGAAAGTGTCATGTTTTAGGTAAAAATATACATTGATTATTGGTAAGATCTGTAACACAAAATGCCAGTCATGGGAAAGTCAGCCCTTGTTGCAGTACCAGCCAGAGGAAATGTTTCTGATATTTTTACATAAGTGCCTTTTGGCGCTACTCAAATCATACCCAAATGGTGACTTCCTATTTTGCTTCCCCCTAGGATATGCTGGATATATCTCTCAGAAGAGGTCTTTCACTATTAAAATAAATTGCTTTCAGCTGTGAATATTTAATTGGCAATATTAATCAGCAAAAATGGTGTATAATATCTGTTACTAGTTAACCATGATACCAGTAGGTTGGAATCGAGACCAAGTTGTCACTAAATTATTCAACTCTTACTTGGTGGGATAATTTAAACAAACGCCTGATTGAATAAAAACCAAAGTACTGCTTCAGCTGTAGAATTGAATAGGAAAATACAGAAACATTAAGCAGAAGATCCTGTTGTTACATATAGGGCTATGATGTGTAATTTGGGAAACAAACTCTAAATAGACTCTTACAGATTTGATACAGAGGCCTCCCAATACAGTTGGCCAAGTGAAGCTTCCTGAAGGAATGAGTGACAGATGTAGTGTGTCTGCATTGACCCCTATAGGATCAAGGGATCCACCCAGGTTGATGAGGTCTTGGTAAGGTGTTGGTAAGGTGTCAAGTGCAGCACCACAGGCAAAATACTATATTAGATACTTTTCAAGAAACTCAAAAGGATAATGAGTGTCCAGGTGCTGAGACAAACATCCCACAGATGAGAACTGTACCCAACTGACAATGCAAATTTTACACACACTACATTAGGACAGTAGAGGAGTAATTTGCATTAGGAAAGCGTTTTTCACTTCAAGCATCTTTTTGAAAAAGAATCCCCCAGGCCAGATGCAGCGGCTCACACCTGTAATTTCAGCACTTTGGGAGATAGAGATGGGTGGATTGCTTGGGCCCAGGAGTTTGAGACCAGCCTGAGCAACATGACAAAACCTTGTCTCTCCATAAAATACAAAAATTAGCAGCGTATGGTGGCGAGTGCCTGGAGTCCCAGCCACTGAAGAGGCTGAGGTGGGAGAATCACTTGGGCCCAGGAGGTTGAGGCTGAAGTAAGCCAAGATCACGCCATTGCACTCCAACCTGGGTAACAGAGCAAAACCTTGTCTCCAAAAAAAAAAAAAAAAAAAAAAAGAATTCCCCTAGTACACTTTGTTAAGTAGTTTCATTAACAAAAAAATAAAAAAATAAAAAAACTGTATATGTTTAAGGCATATGAGTTGATAAGTTTTAATATATGTATAAATTATTACAATCATAATAAATACATTCATTACCCTCAAAAGATTCCTCACATCCCTTTCTAATTCATTTTACTCAGCTTTACACCCATCCCCAGACAACCACTAGTTTCTTTCACTATAGATTAGATTGCATTTCCCAAAATTTTATGTAAATGGAATCATCTAGTATGTACATCTAGTATGTACAATCATCTAGTATGTACATTATGTAAATGGAATCATCTAATATGTACATCTAGTATGTGACTAGCTTCCTTCAGTCAGTATAATATTTCAAGATTAATTCATGTTTCCACATATATCAATAATTATTCTTTTTAATTGCTGAATACTACTCATGGTATAGATACATTAGTTTCTTTTTTCATTCATCTGTTGATGGCAATGTGGGTTGTTTTCTATTTTGGGCTATTAGAAATAATGTCATTATGAATGTCCATATATAAGATTTTGTATAAATGTATGCCTTCATATACCACATATTTGCAAGTCACGTATGTAAAAAATAATGTGATTTTAGAATATACAAAAAATTCTCAAAATGCGGTAATATGAAAACAAATGGTAACATCAATAAAAGTGACCTAAAAATCTGAACAAATACTTCACTAAGTAAGATACATAGATGGCAAATAAGCATATGAAAAAAAATCCTCAAAGCCATTAGGAAAATACAAATTAAAACCACAGTGCTATTAGTCCCTTATCAGACAGATGGTTTGCAGATATTTTCTTCAATTCCAGAGGTTGCCCCCTTTCATTCTGTTCCTTGTTTCCTTTGCTATGCAGCAGTTTTTTGTTTGATGTAGTCCCACTTCTCAGTTTCTTATTTTGTTGCCTGTACGTTGGGTGTCAAATTCAATAAGTCATTGACAAGACCAATGTCAGGAAGATTTTGCCCTGTTTTCTGCAAGAAGTTTTATAGATTCACATATTTAAGTTTTTAATCCATTTTCAGTTGATTTTGTGTATGCTGTAAAATAAGGGTCAGATTTCATTCTTTTGCATGTGTACATCTAGCTTTTTCAACATGATTTGTTGATGAAAACATACTTTCCCATTGTGGGTTTTTGATACCCTTGTTAGAAATCGGTTGACTCTATATGTGGCATAATTCTGGCTTCTCTATTTGGCCAATGTGTCTGTATTATTTTTTACATTTGAACTTTTATTTCAGATACAGGCGGGTACATGTGCAGATTTGCTACATGGGAATATTGCATGATGCTGAGGTTTGGAGTACAGATCCCCTCACCCTGGTAGTGAACACAGTACCCAATAGGCAGTTTTTTTAACCCACCCTTCTCCCTCCACCATCTAGTAGTCTGCAGTGTCTACTGTTCCCATATTTATGTCCACACGTGCTCCATGTTTAGCTCTCACTTATAAGTGAGAATATGCAATATTTAGCTTTCTGTCCATGCATTAATTTGTTTGGAATTATGCCCTCCAGCTCCTTCCATGTTGCTGCAAAGAATATGATTTCACTCCTTTTTATGGGTGTATAGTATTCCATTGGGTATGTGTACCACTTTTCTTTATCTCATCTACCACTGATAGGCAACTGGGTTGATTCCATGCTTTTGCTATTATGAAAATGTGTCTGTATTTATGCCGGTACCAAATTGCCTTAATTACTGCAGTTTTATAATAAGTTTTGAAATCAGGAAGTATGATGCCTCCAGCTTTGTTCTTTCTCAAATCACTTTGGCTATTTGTGGTGTTTTATGGTTCCATATGAATTTCAGAATTTTTTTTTCTGTTTCTATAAAAATGCCTTTGGGATTTTGATAGGGAGTGCATTGAATCTGTAGATGAATTTGGTAGTATGGACATTTTAACAATATGGATTCTTCCACTTCATGAATATGAGTTGACTTTCCATTTATTACTGTCTGCTTTAATTTCTTTCGTATCTGTTTTATAGTTTTTAGTGGACATGTCTTTCACCTCTTTGGTTAAGTTATTCCTAAGTATTTTATTTTTGATTCTATTATAAATAAGATTTTCTTGATTCTCTTTTCAGATAGTCCATTGTTAGTAGATAGAAATTCAACTATTTTTGTATGTTGATTGTGTACCCTGAAAATTTGCTGAATTTGTCTTTTAGTTCTAACAGGTATGTGTGGAGGGTTTAGGGTTTTCTACAAATAAAATCATGTCATTTATAAACAGATAATTTTAGGCCAGACACAGTGGCTCACGCCTGTAATCCCAGCACTTTGGGAGGCTGAGGTGGGTGGATCACGAGGTCAGGAGATCAAGACCATCCTGGCTAACACAGTGAAACCCTGTCTCTACTAAAAATAAAAAAAATTAGCTGGGTGTGGTGGCGGGTGCCTGTAGTCCCAGCTACTCGGGAGGCTGAGGCAGAAGAATTGCTCGAACCTGGGAGGTGGAGGTTGCAGTGAGCTGAGATTGCGCCACTGCACTGCAGCCTGGGCGACAGAGTGAGATGCTGTCTCAAAAAATAATAAATAAATAAATAACAGATAATTTTAATTCTTCCTTTCTGGTTTAGATGCCCTCCAAATCTTTCTCTTGCCTAATTGCTCTGGCTAGGACTTTCAGTTTTATGTTGAATAGAAGAGTGAATATTCTCGTCTTGTTCCCATATTAAACTTTTTTCTTCACCACTAAGTATGATGTCAGCTGTGAGCTTGATATATATGGCCTTCATTGTGTTGAGGTGCATTTATTCTATACTTTCATTTGCTGAGCATTTTTATCATGAAAGGGTGTTGACTTTTGTCAAAATCTCCTATGTTTCAATAGCAAAGAAACAAATAACTTGATAAAAATATGAGCAAACAACCTGAATAGACATTTATCCAAAGAAAACATACAAATGGCTAAGATGTATACGAAAGGTGATCAACACCACTAATCATCTGATAAAAGCAAAGCAATACTACAGTTAGATATCACCTTACACCTGTTAGGATGGTTATTATGAAAAAATAAATAAATAAAAGATAACCACCATTGGCGAGGGTATGGAGAAAGGGAACCCTTCCACATTTTTGGTAGTAATATAAAACTGTGAAGTCACTATTATTAACCGTATAGAGGTTTTTCAAAAAATTAAAAATAGAGCTACCCTATAATCCAGCAATCCCAATTCTTGATATATAAATCCAAAAGAATTTAAGTTAGAATCTTGTAGAGTTTTCTGTGGTTTTACGTTAAGTGTAGCATTAATCACAAAAATCAAGATATGGAAACAGTCTGACTGTCCATTGACAGATGAGTAAATAAAGTGTGATATATAAACATATACTATGGAATATTATTCAGTCTTAAAAAGAAGGAAATTGTATAATTTGCAACAACATGGATGAACATAGAAGATGTTATGCTAAGTGAAATAAGCCAGTCACAGAAGGGCAAACAATTCCAATTATATGAGTTATCTAAAATCATCGAACTCATCAAGGCAAAGAATAGAATGATGTTTGTCAAGGGCTAGGGAAAATTGCTGCTCAATGGATATAGTTTCACTTATGCAAGATGAGTAAGTTCTAGAGATCTGCCGTACAGCATTGTACCTATAGTTGACAATATGGTGTGGTGTGCTTTAAAATGTTAAGACCATAATCTATGTTAAGACCATAGATCTTAAAACTCATGTTAAGTATTCTTACTATAAACACACTACAGACACTATACACACACACACACACGAAAAAAGAACAGAAGGAAATTTTTGAGGTAATGGTTATATTTAGTGCTCTGTGATGATGGTATCATAGAGTTATGCATATATTCAAACTCATGAAAATGTATGCATTAAATATAGGCAACATTTTCCATAACAATTACCTCAATTAAGCTTAAAAAATAAAATTTTTAAAGACAACGGAAAAGAACCCACAGTGAGATACCTCTACATACGTGTTTGAAAGGGCTAGAATTTAAAAAGCCTGGCCATAACAAGTGTTGGCAAGATCTGGAAGAAATAGAAACTTTATACACTGCTTTTGATAATATAAAAACCATTTCTTTAGAAAACAATTTGACACTTTCTTAAAAAGTGATATATGCATTTAACATTCAATTCAGTTATTCAATTCTTCAATATAATCCAATTTTATTTAAAATTATATGTTTTAAGTTTCAGCATTCTGTAATTTACTGGATTCTCACTGTGCTAGAAATTAAAACCCATTTTTTTCTGAACAGAACATTTACATTTTTGTGGGTTTTTTACCGAACTAGTATGATAACTTCAAAAGCCTTTTATTCCACATCACAACCAAAGTAAAGTAGAGAAAAAGAGAGTAATTATTAATAAACTACTTCACTTTTGTCATTATTTCAGTCAATTTGGTGAGTTAAGCATCAGAATTGTGAGAAAGGGGATCCATCATTATATTTTTTGAGAAAATAGAAAGTAGCTGTTCTCTTTTCTGTTTGGAAATCCTCCAAAAACATCTTCTAATGGATTCGGCTGTGAAATGAAGTCTACCTCCGCTCTTTTCTTTTTATTGAAACTCAATGCTATCAAATCAATGTCACAGAGAGCTCTAAGGGGCACTTGAACACTGCAATTTTGAACAAAATATGTCTTGAGAACTTTTAAGGAGGTCAGCAAAACCTAAAAATCACTAAAGACATGTATTCATCAAAACTTTTTTGCTATGTTCCTGTAGCCTACTTCGGTTTGTTCTTACAAAAGATTGCTGATTAGGGTCCGATATGTAGCTCTGCATAAAGGGCACCCTCCTGCCCTCACCATTACCACAAACATAAGAGAGAATATTATGAAGTTGCGGCGTTAGGTATGTAGCCAGATGTTTTTCGAAGGATAAAACTAAAACTGAGTTTGAAGAGAAAATAAATCTTTTAATGTCACATGGGCTTTAGTCGCCTGTAATTTAGTTTTAAAATGACTAAGACTGTGTTATTTTAATTTGGGTGACATGGAATCAATATTTATTGTGCACCTATTACTCTCCAGTCGATTCTCGGAACACAGAGATGAGTCAAACATTGTTCTGCCTCTGTGGACCTAACACACTAATCATGGGATATGGAAAATAGACAAATAAATGAGTGAATATGCAATCACAAATCACTTTGTAGTTACACCAGACCAGACATTTGGTTTCATTTATTTATTTTTTTCTTAACCAGCATCTAAGCACCTTTTCTGTGTTTGAAAACCTGCTGTTGGATGAGCCTGTTTGGAAAGTAACTTCCCCAGTCAAATGGAAATACTCAGGACTTGAATCTAGGATGTTGGATTCATTCCAGGAGTAGAAGATATACTGTCTACAACAGCCACCAGTATCCAGCAGGACATGAGTGCCCAGGAATGAATAACATCAACATTCTGGCTAGGCTGCTTCTATGGTGTGACCCAGCCTGAGGTCATCTGGTCATTTATCTTCTTATGGTTCCTCTCTATTTTCTGAGTTTGCTTCTCCCGACTTTGAATCAATTTTGGAAGCCACTCAAAACATTTTTAGACGTTAATAGAGAATAATTAACAGGGATGACTATAAATTAGGTGGACAGGGAAGGCATGTCTAACGTAAGATGAGACTTGAAGAGTAGCTGACAGTCATGTGAAGAGAAAGAGTGCCTGCAGGATGAGTGATGTGCTAAGGGTCTAAGACAAGAAACATTGATTGTGGCTTAATAAGGGAGAGGGGTTGGCGAATGGGTACTAACATACTGTTAGAAAAATAAATTGTAATGTTTGGTAGCAGACTAGAGTGATTATACTTAGCAACAGTACATGGTATATTTCAAAGTGGATAGAAGAGAGGATTTGAAACATTACCAACAAATAGAAATAATAAATACTCAAAGTGATGAATACCTCAAATACTTTGACTTGATCATTATACATTCTATACATGTAACAAATACCCACATGTACCCCATAATTATGTAAAATATTATGTATCAGTGAAAGGGAATTTTTAGAGAACTTTTCAAGACTGATACTACAATGGGAAAGTAATGAGCAAGACAGAGAGGCAGAGATTTGTAAAATTAAAGACTTAAGGGGAGGCCAGATCACGCAGGACTTTGTAGGACATAAGGATATTAAATGTTATTCCAAGGATAATAGGAAACTTTCAGCCTACACTAGGATGATGGTGATGGATACCCAAACCTTTGTAAAGAGAAGAGTTGCATCATATCTTGAAATATTTCTAATTCAAATATGCATTCTATGGTAGAATGAGGGAGGAGAAGGCTATGAAGGAAAGAGAGAAACCAAGGATAATCTAGAGATATCCCAGTGAAGAAAACAAAAAGAAGAAAACATATGAACCTTGGAAATAGCCAAAACTGGAGGCACCTAGATTTGGGAATCACCAGCTAGAGAGGCTATTAAAGTCATGGAAGCAGATAAGGAAAAGACCGTGAGATAAGTAACTTTATTTTTATTTTTATTTTTCTAAAAGAACGTGGTATCAAGCCCTGAGGAACTTCAATGTTTAGAATCTGGATGAGAGCAGGTAGCACAAGAAACTGAAAGTCATTCAAAGAAATACAGTGAAACCAGGAGAATATTGTTTCACATAATCCAAAAGAACTAGCTTCATTAAGGAGGAGAGAGAAGTCACCTCAATCCAGTTCTGCTGATAAATTGAAGGTTAGAAAAGAAAGTGTCCATTGAATTTAGGAATGGGATAATTGCTGACATTGAAAAGAGCAGTTCCAGTGGAAAACACATTCTGGAAGTCTTATTGGAGAGGTTATAGACAAATTAGATGTTAAAGTGAGTGAACCGGATCTAAATGTGTCAACTTGAATAAAACTCAGAAACGTAACGACGAGTAAAAAAAAGATAACAGTATGGTAAGATATTGATATCAGTTTAACAAAGATAAGATGATACTGTACATTATGAATATTACATATATATGGCAAAGGTTTAAACACATGGACAGGAAGGACTCACTCCCAATTTTTATTATAGCAATTAATCCTGGGGAGGAAGAGAGGGATATGACAGAGGAATAGAGTTTCTTCAATTTTATTTATGGTGTTTTATTTTTTTTAATCTTGTGAAAATATGGCAAAAATGATCGGAGTGATGGATAGTATAGCTTTATGGATTACTGTATATTTAAATTTTGTGAAGAACAAATAAAAATAGAGAAGTCTGAGTAAGAAGGAAAGCAAAGAAAGAAGATAAATTCTAGAGTTAGCAAGATACTAATTATTTTACCAAGTTAGTGCCATTCCCTGAAATTGTTCCACAGTTCCCACATTTCTTCTTTGGATAATTTTTTTTTTAATTGTATCACATAGATACATACACACACACACACACACACACACACACACACACACAATCTCTATCCTAAAATACATATAAATACGCCAGGCACAGTGGCTTACGTCTGTTACCCCAGCACTTCGGTAGTTCAGGGCAAGTGGATTGCTTGAGACCAGAAGTTGGAGAACAGCCTAGACAACATGATGAAACCCTGTCTCTATAGAAAATGCGAAAATTAGCCAGGCATGGTGGCACATGCCTGTAGTCCCAGTTAGGAGGCTGAGGAGGGAGGATTGCTTGAGTCCAGGAGGTGGAGGCTGCAATGAGCTGAGATGGTGCCACTGCACTCCAGTCTGGGTGACAGAGACCCTGTCTCAAAAAATTAAATTAAATTAAATTAAATTAAATTAAATTAAATTTTGACACTCCTTTCAAAGCCAACTTAAACATCAACTTCTCTATCAAGCTTTCCCTTCATCTCTAATCTCTAAAAATAAAAAAGATTCATTTTCTGTCAATACTGTAACCACTTCATCTCTCAGATTTTATAGTTATCAAATATTACTTTTGTTTACTACAGCAATATTTATTCTTATCCCCAGCCAGAATAGAAGATATGATAAAAACCTACTAGAAGGTACTCAGTGAATTTTGTTTTGACCAGAAACCTTTGTTCCAGCGCATATTACTTCACTGTTTCAGTTTTTAAAGAAAGTCTTGTCTTACTTGTAATAAATGTGTCATATGTAAATATAAACTTATAAAGATACAATATGATAATACAATATAAGAATATGTCTGATGTGTGAATAAATTTGAAATACAAGGCACTGAAGTTAATGCTTTATAAAGATAATCTCATTTAGTCTTCAAAACAATCATTATATCTAGGCTCATCTCCTATCTTCACTTTATAATCGAGGGAACTGAGGCTTACCGAGGCTTACCAAGCGTGAGTAATTACAAAGTTTCCACAACTAGTTAGTGGAGTTTAACCTCACATTCCTGGCCTTCTAACTCTTTCTCACTCTCTCTTATACACACATGTACACACACACACACACACACACGGCTGCATATCTTTTGGTCCCTTTAAATGTGGATCGGAGCTGATTTAAAAAAGAAAACTATCATAATAGCTGATCAAATGACTGATTTCAGTAAAGAGAGGGATTACTTTACATCTGTTTAGTACTTTAATATCCTTTCAGATTTCTCCCATGCCCATCATTTATTTGGTCCTCAGAAGTAGTTATTAAATTTATGTACATATAATACATAGAAATGAGTCTCCAACAAAGATCCATACAAATCCTTCAAATATTGCACAGTAATTTCTAATTAACTCAACATAGAATTTTTTTATTGTTTTGCCATAATCGATTTCGTCGAAATTTATTATATAATGTGTTTTCCCTTTTTGGACTGTTCTGTAGAGTTCATTGCATATTCACAGGTTTATATATTTTTGCTACTGGATTTGAGATGGAGTTTCACTCTTGTTGCCCAGGCTGGAGTGCAATGGTGCTATTTCGGTTCACTGCAACCTCCGCCTCCCGGGTTCAAGCAATTCATTTGCCTCAGCCTCCTGAGTAGCTGGGATTACAGGCACTCCACCACCATTCCTGGCTAATTTTTGTGTGTTTTTTTCTTAGTAGAGCCAGGGTTTCACCATGTTTGCTAGGCTGGTCTCAAACTCCAGACCTCAGGTGATCCACCCGCCTCAGCCTCCCAAAGTGTTGGGATTACAGATGTGAGCCACCACACCTGGCCTAGAGTCTATATTTTGAAAGTATTAGTTCTTCATTCCACAGTTTTTTTTTTTAAATAAAATCAAATAACTTTTCCATAACTATAATTTACACATTTCTTCCTTGATCTTAGATAATTGGCTTTAAAAGTCTTTTAAAGTAGCACAGTTGGATGCTACATGTCATGGTGTCATCTCTTCTCTATATTCTTGATTTAGTTTGAGACTATCCCTCTCAACCTGAAACTCACTTTACCCTTACCCACAGCTCAGAGTGTAAGGTATCACATATGAACCTTTGTTTTATTCAAGTCCCTCTAAAATCACCTGCCTAGTAGGGATATTGTGAAGACTAAATAAAATAGCCCATATAAAAATATTACAGCAGTGACAGACACACAGTAGTTACTCAGTAAATAGTAGCTATTAATTTATTATTGTTGCCTTATAAATATATTTTAATAACTCTATCTTCAAAACTGGTATTTTCTCATTTACGTACAGGAATGTTTTATATTTTCCTAAGCAATAATTTTCTGCCTTCCCTCATTTTTCAGTTCCTTAGGATTAACTATCCTTATAATGTCCTTTTCATGCCTTGGTTTTTTGTTTTAAAATGTTCCATTTAGCAAAACGCTTTCTTATATTACCATATTACCTGGTAGAAATTTAATCTGAGTAGTCATTATCTTAAATTATTTTCTGTCTTAATATTAAAAAATAAAACATCACACCTAAAAACAATTCTATATCAATCATGCCAAGCTCTCTTTCTTCTTGTGAAGTGTGCTATCTTCTAAATTATAATTATATTCCTTTTTTAATTTTATTTCTTTTTATTTATTATTATTATTATACTTTAAGTTCTAGGGTACATGTGCATAACGTGCAGGTTTGTTACATATGTATACTTGTGCCATGTTGGTGTGCTGCACCCATCAACTCGTCATTTACATCAGGTATAACTCCCAATGCAATCCCTCCACCCACCCCCCTCCCCATGATAGGCCCCAGTGTGTGATGTTCCCCTTCCTGAGTCCAAGTGATCTCATATACATACAGGATACAAGATGTCCCATAGTGTAAGGATTAAATCAGATGACATACAGGAAATGTTTAGAATCATGCCTGGGACATAATTGCCCATTAAAAGTTAGTGTCTTACTGTGGTATCAGTGCATCTGTATCAGTCCATTTCACACTGCTATAAAGACATACCCAAGACTGGGTAATGTATAAAGAAAAGAGTTTTAATTGACTCATAGTTCTGCATGGCTGGGGAGGCGTCAGGAAACATACAATCATGGCCGAAGGGGAAGCAAGGCACATCTTACATGGCAACAGGAGAGAAATAGCGAATGGAAGTGCCACACTTTTAAATCATCAGATCTTGTGAGAAACCACAAGAACAGAATGGAGGAAACTGCCCCCATAATCGAAATACATGCCACCAGATTCCTGCCTCAAACTTGTGGATTATAATTCCAGATGAGATTTGGGTGAGGACACAGAGCCAAACCACATCGCTCACTAAAGAACTGCACCTTCTGTGGCAATCCCTTAAGGTACCTCCAGCCTTAATAAGGAAAGTTCTAGGAAATTCTTTGATCCCTGCTTGCAGATGCCAATGACCCCCACTCCCAGCTCTAATATCTTTTCCTATCACTTTTATTAAGTATCACTGACATACTTTATCTAGTGGGCCCTGCATTCTTATGCTGAACATTTCACCTTTTCCCCACGTGCTACTGAAGAAGGCAGCCAAAGGTTGGTGCTGGAAGACTTCGGGATTTATGTGGAGCTTCAAAGGACGGCCAGGGACCTATGGGCCCACAGGTGGCTCCTCTCTACAGCTTCATCCTATCTCTCAACTCCCAAGCTGCAACACCATTTGTTAAATTGGCTCTTCACTCTGACTAATATCTCCATTCTCTCATTAAATCTCTGCCTGTGTCTGGTAGAAACAAACACAGAACAAAGTCTAATTTTTGTGTTTGAAAGAGTTTCATAAGGAATTTTCCAAAAGTGCTTGTTTGTTGCCATTCTAACCTAGCTGTTTCTCCTTCAACTTTCCCACCATCTTGTTTTAATCCTATAAATTCACATATAAATATGTGACTTTTATTTGTCCTTGCTTTCTAGTACGTCTCTAATCACTTTGCCCTGTCTCTGCAGAAAGATTTTACGGGTAGTTCATTTTTTCTCACTTTTTTAAACTTTTGTTTCTGTAGCATATACTTTTCATTAATTGTTTCTGTAGCTGTAAAAAGCAATTTTCTTATCTAAAACTTTTTTTATTTATTTCCTTGAGACTTTTCTCTATGTTTTCATCTGTGCTGCTCTTCTGAGCTCTTCACAAGTGGACAAAGAGAAATATTCTGATTCTGTTGGACTAGAAATTTGCTATCTTACATAAACCTATGCAAAATGTATACACTTTTGCAAAGTACATTTACCTACTATCAATAAGCAAAAACTGTGACATCTTTCTCCTTCAATTTCCATTTTTAAAAATATATATTCAGTTCCTATGGCCCCACCTTCCTAATTTTTGATAAAATTTGATTGCTATCACATATTCAAATATATGTCTTTTGATTTGAAGGAGTTTTGTAATTCTTATTCTAGTGGATATTATTTATAACTGTAATAGTACATTTCTTTGATTGGAAAATTTTCTATGTGATTGCCACTGAACAAAATGCTTTACCAGCAACTTCTTGTTAAACACTGACATACATTATTAGTGTTCACTAATAGATAGCTGTCTGCACCTTCTTGGAACCTCTACTTCCAGCCACCCCTTGCACTAGGTGCAGGTAAAACTAGTAAAACTAGGTGATCAGTTGTGGCTAGCAAGCCAAAGGGTTTATGAGTTTAAGCTCCATGCTCACTTGTGCTCCAGCCAATGAGGAGGCCAAGATGCTGGATCCCCATTAGCTGAAGTTGCTCTGTGATTGCATGGTACAGAGCATTCAACCAACTCACAGTGCCTGTGCAGCATGCATGGAAAGTACAGCTTAGTTGTGTAGTGCCATTGAGGTATGGAAGACTAATTCAGCATATTCTTACTAGAACAGTCCCAAGGTGAATAGTGAATATTAATCTACTACTTCTTAGATGAATCTGAAACTTAGAAAGTTAATTCTCTGAGGCTCAGTTTGCTTACGTTCAAAATAGGAGCTATACAATATTATAGAGAGAAAATAGTAAATGTAATTAACTAAAACCACTTCATCCACAAAAATAGCAGTTTATTGATGGTGTTGCTGTTCTTACTCATCATCCTCATTTTTAAAGATATTTTCTTAAAGTAAGAGGAGTCTCTTTCCTTGGCCTGAACAGTTAGTCTAAGACCAATTTCTTCTTGAAATCCTTGTCCATTTTGACATATGGGCACTCACAAACACACATATACATTCATACACACTCATGTATATCTTCTCTTTACTGGAAATGTTAACACTATATGTATATTTGTACGCCCTATCACTAAGTTAAAAAAGTTAAAACTTGTTACGTATCATTGAATATTCTTTTCCATCCTAATGTAATTATATTTTTCTATTTGCATTTTTATTCTTTAATTAATTTCACCTTATTTCTTTTCCCACTTGCTTTAGCTTGTCCTTCCTTTAGTCAACTTGTCAAAATGACTCCTGTGGTCCTTTGCCAGTCACCATTATCTTTAATAGTGTCTGCTGAATTTATAATTCTGCCCTATATCTATCCCTTGCCTTATTTTTATTTTACAAAGTTGAATATTTTTGTTAATTTTTATTGTATTTTTTCCTAACTAAAATAAAAGCCCAAGGAGAATGGAGACCTTATTCACTGCCGCATCCTCAATACTGAGAAAGGTGTCCTACATCCCAGAGGGGCTCAATGAATATTTGTTGAGCAAATAAATAATGAATTTAAAACTATAAATTCCATCTGATTATAGTGAAATTAAATTAAAATGATGTCCAAATGTTTGATTATGAAACATGTATTTTCCCCAATTGTTTTTTATTTGCTCTCAAAAACTTTATTTGATCATTTAAAAATATATTTAAGTTTTTGTTCCTTCCTTAAGATTTAAATGAGACTATTAGTTCTCAACACTTCGATATTTAAATATCTTACTATTATTTCATTTTTATTTATAATTATGAAATGCTAATTGTAAAATGTACACTTTTAAAAGTTTGTTTTGGGCGGGATGCGGTGGCTCACGCCTGTAATCCCAGCACTTCGGGAAGCTGGGGGCCGAGGCGGATCACGAGGTCAGGAGATCGAGACCATCCTGGCTAACACGGTGAAACGCCATCTCTACTAAAAATACAGAAAATTAGCCGGGCGTGGTGGCGGGTGCCTGTAGTCCCAGCTACTCGGGAGGCTGAGGCAGGAGAATGGCGTGAACCCGGGAGGCGGATATTGCAGTGAGCCGAGATCTCACCACCACTGCACTCCAGCCTGGGCGACAGAGAGAGACTCCGTTTAAAAAAAAAAAAAAAAAAAAAATTTGTTTTGATTTGTTTTGTAACTAATCACATAATGTACTTTTTTGAAATTTTCCATGAAGTCATGAAAAAGGTTTACATTCTTTCTATGAGATGCCAATCTCTCACACCCTCTCTCAATATATATACTTACATATGTACAATGCATAATCTATATGATCTCTATGTAATCGTGTTTGTTTATTGATAAATACTTAATCATAATCCTCCTTATTTTTTATCTAGAACTTAACAATTCTGAAAAAGTTTTTCAGTATCTCTCAGTACATTAGCAACACTATGTTTATTGCACAATTTCACTTTATTTATATGCATAAATTTAGCTGTTCCAATTTTTTCTTTTTTTTTTTGAGACAGGTTCTTACTCTGATACCCAGTCTGGAGTGAAGTGCCGCAATCATGGCTCACTGCAACCTTGACTTTCCAGGCTCAAGGTGATCCTCCCACCCCATCCTCCTATGTAGCTGAGACCACAGGTGTGTGCCACCATGCCACACTACTTTTTTTATTTTATGTTTGGTAGTGATGGCATCCCACTATGTTGCCCAGGTTGGTCTCAAACTCCTGGGCTCAAGCATACCTCCAACGTTGACCTTCCAATGGGCTAGGATTACAGGCATGAGCCACCATGTCTGGCCTATCTGTTCTATTTTGTTAAAATACACAAATATATGAGAATGATGTCTAGTTTTTTTTTTTTTGTCACTACATAATGTCCTTTTAAACTATTCAGTTGTTTAATGCTTTTTTCCTTGAAAATATAACTTGTATGTAATTATTGTTACTTTTGTTTTCCTGATTTTTGAATTT
This sequence comes from Mandrillus leucophaeus, assembly GCF_000951045.1. Taxonomy (NCBI): domain Eukaryota; kingdom Metazoa; phylum Chordata; class Mammalia; order Primates; family Cercopithecidae; genus Mandrillus; species Mandrillus leucophaeus. Next base: position 91,518 of record NW_012103120.1, on the reverse strand, counting down.
TCCTATTTCTCATGTCTTTATTTTCATACTTTTCTTATTACTTTCTTCCAAATGTCTTCATTTTCAATGGATATTTTCTAACCATTCTCATTGTCTCTGTTTTAGCAGAAAAAATTAGATTATTCACGTTTAGTATAGCAAATGCTATATTTGATTTTGTTTCTTGATCTCACTTAATGTTTATTATTTATCTGATTTTTTGTTTATTCCTTTTTTATAGAGTTATTACACAATTTGATAGAGTTATTACACAGCTTCCTCCTGTTAAACTGGAGATTTGTGACTTTCCAAATTAGTTATATTCTCATTCTGAGGACAGTCAAGAACATATATCTCTACTCTTATTTGAAAATAAAATGTTAACTATTTCTCCCCAATTCAGGGCTCTATTACCAATTTGCTTTTCCCAACCAAGAAGAGACTTGGGGTATCAACACTTTCCCCCTGACCCCAACCCAATGTCAGAAAAGAATTTTGCAGGCTCTTACATCTGCCCCTTTTCTCAGACCAAAATCTTGGATTCACTGAAATGGCTTAGCACTTTTCATTGCAGTCTCTTGTTAGATTTTCTTTGCACTATGGCTCCTTGACTTTCAGAATCTTCATTTACCTATTAATGTTTCCTCTCTACTCTGTCTTTCATGCTCCTGAGGCCTCTGTTGTGACTCATGTATTCATTTGCTTGGAATCCTTGCTCAAGTATTTTCTTCATATGGTTTATGTTTGCCTGATATTCTCTGAGGGTTTTTTTCAATTTTTAGAAAAATTTTACTTTTAATTTTTGCATGTACATAGTAGGTGTACATATTTATGAGTTATTTAAGACCATTTGATACAGGCCTGTAATGCATAATGACCACATCAAAGTAAATGGGGTATCATCACCTCAAACATTTATCCTTCATGTTACAAACAATCCAATTATACTCTTTTAGTTATTTTTTAAGTATACAATTAAATTATTATTGACTATAGATACCCTTTTTTCTATCAAATACTAGGTCTTATTCTATTTTTTTTTGTACCTGTTAACCATTCCCACTCTACCCCAAACTCCCATGTTACCCTTCCCAGCCTCTGATAACCCTCCTTCTACTCTTTATCTTCATGAGTTCAACTGTCTTAATTTTTAGCACCCACAAGTGAATGAACATGTGAAGTTTGTCTTTCTGTACCTGGCTTATTTTACTTAACATGATCTCCAGTTCCATCTATGTTATTGCATGGATAGGATCTCATTCTTTTTTATGGTCGAATAGTACTCCATTATGTATATGTTCCACACCCAGTGATCTGTTGCCTACAAGAAGCATACTTTATGTATAAAGACACACACAGATGAAAATAATGGCATGGAAAAAGATACACCATGGTAGTGGAAACTAAAAAAAAAAAAAAAAAAAAAAAAAAAAAGCAGGATTCCACTATTCTCATATCAAACAAAATAGATTTCAAGACAAAAATTGTAATTAGAGACAAAGAAGGTCACTATATAATGATAAAGGAATCAATTCAGCAAGAGGGTATAACAATTTTAAATATATTTATGCATCCAACAGTGTAGCACACTGATATATAAAGCAAATATTATTAAAGTTAAAGAGAGAGATAGACAACAGTACAATAGTAGCTAGAGACTTCAGCACTTCATTTTCACCATTGGACAGATCTTCCAGACAGAAAATCAACAAAGAAACATCAGACTTAATCTGCACTGTAGACCAAAAAGATCTAATAGGTATTCACAGAACATTTTTTCCAATAGCTTCAGAATACATATTCTTCTCCTCAGCACATGGATCGTTATCAAGCATAGACCATATGTTAAAGCAAAAAACAAGTGTTAAAAGATCCCCAAAATTGACATAATATCAAGCATCTTCTCTGATCAAAATTTTCTGGTAGGTCTGTGGTCTTCCCTTCTTGCTTTCCCTTTTTCTTGTCTTTTTTTTAAGTGATCATAATTTTCTCTGGTGGTATGATTTAATTTCTTACTTTTTATATTTTGTGTATCCATTGTACATTTTTTGATTAGAGGTTACCATGAGGCTTGCAAATCCTATCTTTTAGCTCACTGTTTTAAACTCATGATGATTTGACACTGATTGCATAAACAAGCAAACAAGAAAAAAGTAATAAAAGGTCAACACTTTAGCTTTGTCCCCTTTTTAACATTTTATCATTTCTGTTTATGTCTTGTTCTGTGTATGTCTTGAAAAGCTGTATCTATTATCATCAGTTAGTCTTTTAGTTTTTCTACTTAAAAGTAGCTTACACACCACAATTACAGTGTCATAATGTTCTGTGTTTTTCTATGTACTTATTATTACCAGTGAGTTTTGTACCTTCAGCTGATTTATTGCTCATTAATATCCTCTTCTTTGTGACTGAAGAACTTCCTTTAAAGCATTTCTTGTAAGACAGATCCGGTTGAGGAAATCTCTTAGCTTTTGTTTATCTGGGAAGTCTTTATTTCTCCTTCATTTTTAAATGATATTTTCACTGGATATACTCTTCTAGGGTAAAAGTTTTTTCTTTCAGTACTTTAAATATGTCATGCCACTCTCTCCTAGCCTGTAAGATTTCCACTGCAAAGTCTGCTGCCAAATGTACTATAGTGCTATTATATGATATTGGTTTCTTTTCTCCTGCCACTTTTAGAAACATTTATTTTTCATTGACCTTTGAAAGTTTGATTATTAAATGCTTTGATGTAGTCTTCTGTGGGTTAAATCTGTTTGGTGTTCTATAACCTTTTCTACTTGAATATCAATATATTTCTCCAGGTTTGGGAATTTCTCTGTGATTATCGCTTTGAATGAGATTTCTATCCCTATCTTTTTCTCTATCTCCAGTTTAAAGCCAATTGCTCTTAGATTTGCCCTTCTGAGGCGATTTCCTAGCTCTCATAGGTGTGCTTCATTCTTTTCAATTTCTTTCTTTTGTGTTCTCTTACTGTATTTTCAAATAGTTTGTCTTCAAGTTCACTAATTCTTTCTGCTTGATAAATTCTGAATTAAGAGACTCGCATCCATTCTTACATAAGTCAATTGCATTTTTAAATGCCAGAAGTTTGGCTTGTTTCATCTTAATTATTTCAATCTCCTTGTTAAATTTATCTAACAGAATTCTGAATTTCTTCTCTGTGTTATCTTGAGTTTGCTCAACACAGCTATTTTGAATTCTTGTCTAAAAGCACACATATCTCTGTTTCTCCAGGATTGTTTCCTGATTCCTTATTTATTTCATTTGGAGAGGTCATATTTTCGTGGATGGTCTTGATGTTTGTGGATGTTTGTCAGTGTCTGGCCATTGAGGAGCAGGTATTTATTTTAGTCCTTACTATCTGGACTTGTTTGTACTCATCCTTCTTTAGAAGATTTACCAGGTATTTGAAGGGACTTGAGTTTCGTGATCCAAGTTGTATCTTCTTTAGGGGGCACCCCAAGCCTATTAATGCTGTGGTTCTTGCAGACTGAAAGATGTACTGATTTAGTGATCTTGGATAAGATTCAGAATAATTCCTTGGATTACCAGGCAGAGAGTTCAGTTCTCTTACTTTTCCCCAATGAATGGAGTTTCTCTCTTTGCTAAGCTGCCTGGAGCAACTGGTGCGGTGATCCAAGCACCCCTGTGGCCACCAGCATTGGAACTGCACTGACTTAGACATAAAATATAGCACTGGGTCTCACTCAAAGCCCACTGTAATAACTATGTAGCTATCACCCATGTTCACTCAAGGCCCTACTGCTCTACAATCAGAAGGTGGCAAAACCAGCCATGCTTGTGTTCTTCCCTTCAGGACGGTACATTTCCCCAGGCCCTGGGTGGTCCAGAGGTACTGTCTGGGAGCCAGAGACTAGAGTCAAAACACATAAAAATCTACTTGGTACTCTATACTACTGTGGCTAAGCTGGCACTCCAACCACAAGACAAAATCCTTCCCACTCTTTCCTCTCCTTTCCACAGAGGGGACTCACACCATGTTACTGCTACCATAGGCCTATGGGGAGTGCTGCACAGCTACTGCCAACGTTCACTTAAGTCCCAAGGGCTCTTCAGTCAGCTTAAAGGGAATGCTGTCAGGTCTGAGACTCACCCTTAGCACAGTAGGCTCCCCTCAGGCCCAGGGCAGGTTCAGAAATGCCATCCAATAGCCAAGGTCTCGAATCAGGGAACCTAAGAACTCACTTGGTGCTCTACCTCCCTGTGGCTGAGGCACAAGACAAAGTCCCTTTTACTTTCCCCTCTACTTTTCTCGAGTGGAAGGGGTCTTGCTTTGTAGCCACCACAACTAGGAATGTGATGAGTCTCACCTAAAGCCAGCAAGTCTGAGAGTCTCACCCAAAGTCCTTAATGTAGTATCTGGGTATCACTGCTGTTTATTCAGAGCCCAAGGGTGTGTTAGTCAGAAGGTGATGCGTCCTGACAGGAATGGGTCCTTTTATTCAAGTCAATGAGTTCCCTTCTAGCCCAGGGTGTATCCAGAAATGTCATCTGGGAGCTATAGCTAGGAATGGGAGCGTCATGACTGCCCAGCGACCAGTCCTACTGCGGCTGCACTGGTACCCAAGCTGCAAGACAAGTCCTCTTTATTCTTCCCTCTCCTCTCCTCAAGGAGAAGGCAGGAGGCATTTTCGTTGCTGTGAGCTATGTTTCCTGGGGTTGGGAAGCAGTGGCACAAGCACTCCCTTCCCTACTCAGCCAGTGTCTCACAAAGTTGTGTCTCCCAAGTCCAGTGGCTCTGAGCTCAGCACAGCACTGGGACTTGCCTAGGAGTTGCAGTCCTTGTGGCCTAGACTACCCTTCAAGTTTATTTAGAACCCAGAGCACGTAGCCCTCTGTGGCAAGCCCTGGAGAATCTCAAGCTCTGACCGGTAGGATGGGCAATTCCCTGCTGGCTAAGGCTGATCTAAGCACTCCCTCTGTGGGTGGATCAGCTGAGTTTGACCTGATTTTGCTTTCCACAGTGGCAGGACAGCACTGAGTTTCTACACAAAGTCTCACAATCTCTTCACCTTCCCTCCCCCAAGTGCATGGACTCTCTCCATGCCAGGCAGCCACTTCTGAGGGGACTGAGGGGACAGGGGAGAGGTGACATCTGCAATTTAAGACTGCCTTTCCTACCCTCTTCAGTGAATCATTCAGTAATATGAAGTTTAAACTGCCTACTGTCATGCTCACCTGATTCTTTGGTCTTTATGAAGGTGCTTTTTATGTGTAGACACTTGTTAAATTTGGTGTTGCTGTAGGGGGTATGTTGAGTGGAGACTTCTGTTTGGCCATCTTTCTCCACTCCTCTCAGTTCTTACATCTTCTTACCCTGAAAAGTGAATGTTATCCATGTGTGGGATGGATGCTTGAGTTGCAGTGCTTTTCTTTCAGTAGTTAGCAGATGTTTTTACACTGTGCTTTTCTCTTCTAGCATTAAAGACAAGAAATCCCATGAAAGTTTAAATTTGTGTTCTTTGTGTGTAACTTTTTGTTTGAAAACTCATAAAAAAATTTTTCTTTTTATTTTCTGAATCAGAAACTTCAGGAGGATTTGCCTAAATGTGTCTTCTTCCATCAGTCCTTCCTAGAACTTAGTAAACCCTTTCAATTAACAAACTAAAATAATTCTGAAAACCAGAGAAAACTGCCTTTTTCATTTCTTCGATTATTATAGTACTCCATTTATTCATTATTCTTCTTCTAAACTTCCATTATCTAACACTTTCCTAAGTCTCTAATCTTTTTCTTTATAATTTCAGTGACTTTGTATTTTTGCTCTGAAATCTTAGCTGTTTATTCTATTTGATCTTACAGGCCGTTAAAATGATCCTCAATAGTAATTATTCTATATTCATCTTTCAAGATAATTTATAAATGTATTGTCATGGAAAATTCCAAAGTTGTACATAAATTAAAATAATCCTAATAACACACCCTTTTCCATGTACCATTCATTACCTCTCTGCAGCAACTACCAGCAAATGGCCAATTCGATGTCACCTTCTAAGCCAATTGGATTATCTTCCAAAACATCCCAGACCTTATATCCTGTCACACATAAGTATTTCAGAATCTAAGGTAGTCTTATCTAAGGTAGTCTTTTATGCCATCTTATGCCTGTATGTGTCCAATTATTTTGTGTTAAAGTTCCCCGTTTCTCCTCCATATTTTCCATTTTAACAAAAGCCAACTCTTCTGTGGGTTTTTTTTTCTTTGTATACAGATGGTTCTGGTCACCCTGAGGTCAAGCTGCTGCCATGCTTCACATTGTAGGTATTGGGTATATTTAGTATTCCTCTTATCTGCAAGCTAAGAAGACAAAAATAACAAAACTTCTTAATCTGCTTCCTTTCCTTTTTCTCCTTATTTGACTTCCTACTCTCTGCCTCTGGAAGCTGGCAAACTGACAGCTCATAGATCGTCATTCTCTGAAACCAGGAAGAAGCCTCTTTTCTCTTTCTTCAGCTGCAAATCAGTGGTCTGCATGCCTCAGAGTAAAGACGGGTTCAAGTCATCTGTTTCTCTACAGTGTAAATCCTTAGGGTCTAAGGAGACTAGCAGGTCCTCTTCCTATGACCACTCATGCAAGATAGAGCTACCCTAAGTCTTAGGGGTCAGTGAATCTACACAGGCCAGTTTTTTCCAAGACCCACAGGGTTCTGTAGTTTGCCTCAGAGCTTTATTTCCAGATTTAGTCAGGCCTAGAAGAGAACTGAGTCCTGAGCTCTAGTCCTATCCCTTATCAAAACCAAAAAGCCAGTTGTTCCCACATACCTGCCATTCCCTGCCTGCCTGCCAGCATTGATAGCTGTGCTGGTGGACAGATCAAAATTCATACTGGAGGGAGATAAGGGTATGCATTAGCACCACCCTTTCTCCAGAATTCCTCTTGTCCCTTATTCATGGTAGTATTTCTCAAACTGCTTGAAATCCTTTGGTAGTTTGAAGCATATTAAATACCTTGTGCCTATGAATCTGAACTTAAACATACATGTCTTCTTGGCCCATCAGAATGTAACAATATAAATTCATGTTTTATACTGGACAATATGGAAATGTCATTTTCCCTAGCTATAAAGTTATCAAGTCTTCACTCTATGCCACTTTTCTAAGATAGAAATTTTATAAGAAACAGGATAGACCAGGAGGAGTGGCTTATGCCTGTAATCTCAGCACTTTGGGAGGTGGAAATGGGTAGATCATCTGAGGTCAGAAGTTTGAGACTAGCCTGGCCAACATGGTGAAACCATGTGTCTACTAAAAATACAAGAATAAGCTGGGTGTAGTGGAGCACACGTGTAATCCTGGCAACTCAGGAGGCTGAGACAGGAGAATTGCTTGAACCTGGGAGGCAGAGATTGCCACGAGTCAAGGTTGTGCCATGATCCAGCCTGGGCAACAATAGCAAAACTCTTGTCAAAAAAAAAAAAAAAAACAAAAAAAAACAACAACAACAACAACAACAAAAAACACCCAGGAAAGAAAAGAAAAGAAAAGCAAAGCAAAGCAAAGAGGTTAAAGTGTAAAAGAAACCTCAGTTTCTGGCCTGGCCTCTGATTCTAACAATGCTCACAATGTCTAAAAGTAGACTTTTCCATGACTGATCACCCGCATATGGACCCCATGGGAAGATGACTTAGTCCAACACTAAAGACCTGAGTATTTGAAAACTATAGCATCATGAAATTCTACAATTTTAGCATTTGAAAGGGTCTTAAAAATCATCTCTCTCTCTCTGTCACTCTATCCTACACATAAACTTCTACATAACTTCCATTTTCTCCTCTAGACTAACAGAATTAGAATAATGTGATCTTTATGAAAGTGACTTATCTAAATCACCTAAAGGTCATCAATATGTGTTTTATAATGGACAACATGGAAATGTCATTTCCCCTAGATACAAACTTATCCAACTTGGTTTTCTGTTATGCTTGGTTAAAAATATATAATAAAATAACATTACATGTGTTTATATACACAAAGAAGTCCATCAAAATTATGTCTGACAAAAATAAATGTAATACATAAGAGAGGTAAATGTATACTATAAAGAAAAAAATCATAAAAGTTTTGTAGGCATTTTTTTAGTGTAAAAGAAAAGTAAATGGATGACACTACCTACTTGATAATATTTGAAACTGAGGTACCTAAATGAGACACAGAAAATCTGTGTCTACTCACTTGAATTGCTATAATGCAATTTCTCAGGAGATTTATATTAGAATCAGAATGACCTTTATACCAATCAGAATTTAATAGGTATGGGGAAACTACATTGAACCACACATTTCGTCTTTGACTTTGCCAAAAATATGAAATCCATATTGTTTTTAAATAACAGAATTAAATGCATGTGAAATCACAACAAAATGTTAAAGAAAAAAATTTTATCCTTAGCAAGATATATATATATCAAAGTGAACTACAAGGCACAGAAAACACCATCCATTAAGTCAGGAAAGTACAGTGGGTTCTTTCGGAAACAGAATTATGGCTGGGAGGAATCTGTGTGTGTGTGATAGACATCTAACATTAGCCATTATTCTGTCATATCTACTTCATCCGTGAGTAAGAAATCTCATAATGTTGAATGAAATTGATCACTGTTGTTCCTAGGGTTCTGTATAAAAACTGACACGATATTCTTGCTAAATTACAAATCATCTCTTCAATGTCTCTTTCACAATACAGTGTGGTATATCTTCCAGGTTCTTTCAGTGAACCAATCTGATGAATGTAAAACTGTAATCTGAAAAATATAAAAACTATACTAAGGTATACAGTTTTTAGAAGTAATAAAATCTTTTATATCAAAGATATTACTTTTATATGTTTGATAGGTAAAGGTTAAATATGGATATTACTTTATCAAATAATAATAAAATAAAATAGGTTCTTGTGTTAAATGCATTTTTAGGTTTCTAAGGACCCTTTAATATTAATGAAATATTGTCCTCAAGAGATACATATTAATAGTTGAAATCATTTACTTTTTTTCTAGTATTGCAAATGGATAGTATGTCCCTTAAAAAACACATAAAACTTAGCTGGAAAAATATTGAAAACTAAAAAAAAAAAAAAAACCATGCATGCCATTCCTACATATCTGATGAGGCACAGTTATTTTATCCCACAATCCATTGCAATTCTACCAGTCTTTAAGACCATGGACAACCTGTGTGATAGATAATTTTTTTCTCAGGAATCTGGGAAAGGGAAGAAAAGTGAAGCTAAGACAGAATTCTAATGCCTCCAACTGCACATAAAAGAGGGATATAAACAATAAAAGATTATTGCTGCAAGGCACAATTCTTTCACTATGGTATCAGGGGGTCATCGTATGAACAAATCCTAAAACATAACAAAGATTGTCATTTAAGAACAAAATCTTGGGCAAAGGAAATGAATAGAAATTTAACAATAAAGAAATCATAAAGACAAATTGCCACAATTAAACATTTAATTGTATTTGTAATTAAAGAAATGCACATAAAAACAGGAGAAAATTGCTATTTACCTTTCATATTAGCAAATATGAAAAGATTGAAAATACCCAGCATTATAGATGGCACAAAACACTATCTATCCCACATAGTATAAGAATATAAGGTGCCTCTTATCCTGGAATTTTGTTACTAAGAATATATCTTAAGGAGACACATCAATAATTATACAAAGAATTTTAAGCACAAAACATGTTTTAATAGCAGAACTTTGGAAACAACCTAAATTTCTATCAATTAGGAATCTAACTATATGGAGGTATCTACACTACATTTAAAAATGATCATGAATATTGTTTTTCCTGTAAGCCTTTAAATTTACTGCATTCCATATATCCATGTGCTCCCCCATACATCTATGTGCTCTCCCACATTTTCCAACACCTTTTTAGTTAAGCCAGATTGTATGGATCATCAGTGGTGAGCAGAAGTGATGGGTGATACTTCCGTGTTGAAACATTTAATAACCAGTATGCGACCCTCCATCTCTCTCTGTCCTTGACCTAGAAACCATATGTTCCAAATACCAAGAAACATGTTGTCCAAATCAGTGAGTCACTGCTTAGAAGATAGCTACTAGGTCCATGACAGACTTTATAAAATCAAGAAACAAACTTAGATGTGTCATTAGTGAGATTTAAGCATTTACGACTATCACAGAGACCAGCTTAACCTAATAAAGACATTTATAGCAAAAGTAGGAAACTTTCGTAAAAAAAAAAAAAAGAAAATATGTGGCATTGGCTTAGTCATCAGATGGAAGGCAGTAGGAAAACAATTCCCAGAGAGTAGTGAGATATTGATTTATGTTTGCAGTAATAAAACATTGGACACAATTAAAGACTTGATAACTTGGAAGAGAAAATGTATCTAATAAACTTGTACCTCTGGGTTCATGATCATGATTAAATGTAGTCAACAGTGAGGGTCAATTGTTAATTGACTGTATATGACAAGATATCACAAGAAAACAATGAGTTCATGATAGAATTAGTAAATGCACAATAAGAAATAAAAAAATAATTCAGGGCTTTGGAGATTTGCAGAAGACATTTATCCTAGACCTTAAGAAGTGAAAATGAAATTAAAGGTGACTTTGAGTGACACAACAACTTGAATCCTGCATGAAGCTGGAATGGAAGGTTGTGCCTCTGCAGCTCTACCTGCACAGGCCTTTGCCAATTCTCAAGAGCAGCAGCAAATGAACACACCATACCGATGAGTGACACTCAAGAATATAGATTTCAGGTAATTATGACAATTCCTAGATCCTGCTCAAAGGACCTTGTCAAAAATGTAATGATAGGGATGTAGACAAAATTAATCTCAATGAGTTACCACAGGACTAAATTCACACTCCAGGTGGAGCAAGGAAAAGAACTCAAGTCAGTAGAGGAGGAATTTCCAAGTCAGAATTAGCTGGAGAGTTATGGAGAATTAATGATTAGATGACAGAGAGAAGCCAGAGAAGGCAAGGTAATCATTCAACGTGTTCACCAACAGCAAAATTTTGATATGTTCTTCGGCAGCAAAATACTGACAGAGATAATGTATTTGAAAACTATAAACACACATATCTAATCTGGGTTTAAAACCTCTTCCTTCAAAAATGTTTCCTGTGAATATGACTCCTATCAAAAGGATATAAAATATTATTCAGAATCAATGTTTTCAAAGAAAACCCTTTGAAGAAACCAAAGTTTCAATGAAATTAATTAACCTAGAAAATCAACAATTGATTCCAACAGTGAGAAAATGCATACTCAAGCAAATTTTCACAAATATTGTCAAAGTAGATGTTCTAGTTATTTAGCACTTGTCTCTGAGTCCCAAACATATCAGTCTTTGCCATTCTCTGTGATTCTGGAGCTAGGATTCTACAAACTACATTTATGTACAGCTGACTTTCTGTTAGATCTGATAAATGGGGGCACTCGACTAGTTAAGAAAGAAATGAAAAGCGGTTTGCTTTTTTCTATGCACTTGCTGTTACTGGAAGCATTGTCTCAGCAATGTCTCCTGACCTCAGCAATTGATGCCAGTCTCCAATTTCTTTCAGCTCCTTCAGAATCAACTTCATTGCACCCTCTTCATGGTTTCCATCAGAATCTATCTAGGCAGCACCTGTCCTCAGAGGCTGAACTCCAGCTCTATAAGTTACTTCCTTCAAGATCTTGAAGTACTAGCAGTAGCCAGGTGTCCTCTTCTAAGAGAGTCTCAACCCCACTGGGCCTCTTTTCTGAAGACCCATCCTGTTATATATTCCCATCTTCTGGCAATATAGTTTACCTAGATGTACTCAGCACCTGACAGAATCCCCACATTGGTTCCTTTCCTCAAGGAATAAAGGGTATTATGAAAGACAGGACAAAGTGTTATCCCCTGGAACTTCCTCTCCCTACCATAAGACTGGGAAATCTGCAGAGAACAGACACCAGAAGAAAGCAGATGGACCTTGGCAAATAAATATGTACTACTATAAATTTAATAAGACAATTACACCAATTACAGCAGCTGTTCTAGAAACATTGTTTTTATTAGAGCGAATTTTCAAAGACCCTAGTACCTGGTATGCAGTTATTGATTTGGAAATTGCTTTTGTTTTTTCCTTAAAAGTTGTCAAAAAACACAAAGAGTAGTCTACTTTTTCCTGACATGGTCAAAAATTGTTTAGAAAAAATTAACTTCTGTTCTTTGCCTAACTCTAGTCTTCCTAGAGTTGCATTATCACAAAAACACCTAGAATACCTCCTTTCTTTGCCACATTAATATTATCATGACAATTGGGCCTGATGAGCAAGAAGCAGAATTACCATAGATAATTTAGTAAGATAAACGTAAACTAGAAAGTAAGGGAGAGAAATCCCATGGAAATGCAGAGACTAATCACTTCAGTGATGTTTCTGGAATCTGGTCATTAAGACATTTCCTCTAAAGTAAAAGACAAATTGATATATTTTCTCCTTTTATTAAAAAAGATGCACAGTGTTTGGAGAGCTCTTTGGATTCTTGAAACACTGTACAGCCAGTCCTCCATATCTGTAGGTTCCATATTCATGGATTCAACCAATAGCAAATTGAAAATATTTGGAAAATCAGCAAATAATACAATAATAATAATACAGATTATAAAATAATTAGTATAAAAACATTTGCATAGCATTTACATTGTACCTAGTATTATAAGTAACCCCACCTCTACTAAAAACACAAAAATTAGCCAGGCACGGTGGCACACACCTGTCAGCCCAACTACTCAGGAGGCTGAGGCATGAGAATCACTTGAATCTGGGAGGCGGTGGTTGCAGTGAGCTGAAATTGTGCCACAGTACTCCAGCCTGGGTGACAGACTGAGACTGTCTCAAAAAAATAAATAAATAAACAAGTAATCCTGAGATGATTTAAAGTATACAAAAAGATGTATGTATATTATATACAAATATTATGCCATTTTATATAGGGCACCTGAGCATCCACATATTTTTGTATCTGTGGAGTTCCTGTAACCAATGCCCTACAGGAACAGAGGGATGTCTATCTATCACTTTGGAATGTGCTGTTCTTACTAATTTACAGAGTAGCCCTTAAGATTAACAGTTCTGAATGCAACTCAGAGCAAGAGGGGGCCTGTAGTTGGCCCAGGCTTTAATGTGAATTACTCTGCTGCTTGAGCCTATCGACACAACAGATCTGATGCTACAGTGTCTAAGAAAAATAGGGATATTATATACAACTCTGGCAATCTCCAACAATGCAGACCCATAGGAGCTGGGAACAAAACCACGGTTCTCTTACATGGGAATTTATTTTTTTGAGAAATACTTCCTTGCCTGCTAGTTGGTCCTGTTCCATTTTTCCTCCTTGATGTTCATGGAGGACAACGCTCTCTTAGCACAGACTGGGCGTTATCTGATACACCAGACCATAACATCAAGCATGTATGGTGGCAATTCATCGTCAAATAGAAATGATGCATAAGAGATTGTACTCAAGTCACTCCGGAAGGTATGAGAGGTGACTACAATTCCCGTGATACCTACTCCTTCTCCATTGTCTCTTCTCCTGCACTCTACATCTATGCCCTCATGAAAAGTTCTGATGACCTATTGACTAGGGAAGAAAGAAAAACTCAGACTTTTAGCAATGGCTCTGCACTATACTCCTGAATCAACAGGAAGTGAACTTTGTAGCATCACAGTTCCATTCAGAAGTATCCGTGTAAAGTAGTGGTGAAGAGAAATTCTTTCAAGAGAAGAATTTTGAACCATACATTTGATTTTTCAATTTGTCTGGACTAACTGGATGGCCTGAGTATGGATGCATCCTGATGCATGTTAGAGTAGTTAACAGTCCAACAAGATTTTTAGAGACTTGGAAAGGAGAGATTAGAGGATTAGTGAGAAGGTTTGGAGAAGAGATGTGTAGATGAACCTTTGCAATGGGGACAGCATATAAAGACCTTTGTAGCCCATGTTAATATTCGTCAGAGGCATTGACTGTCAAAGAGTCTTTCAGAACTCAGATGGAAATGGTAGTATGTTTTATTGTTCTCAGACAGTCTCTTTCCCCAGCCACTCAATACTTGTTCAGTGGATCATGGACACACTAAAAGTGTCCATGGTGACTGTTCTTCATGGGTCAACAAATGAATATTTCCTCATCAATGCTAATCTTTATATTGCTACTATTGCTACTTAGTCTGCCAACATCAGAAACCAAAATGGATCAGCACTCCTCAGGAGTGGTGGAAGGACTGGCCAGATTCTGCCACGTGACACCAAAGCTAAGATTCCCACAAACAGGGAGAACTATGAGACTCTAAGGCAAGAGGTTGGAAGATGGATTTAGTCCCTCATAGTTTCTTTCTATTCTTGTCAGCATTCATCCCAGCTATAGTCCTTCATCCCAGAAGCAATAGTTCCCAGTCCCTGGCTGTTTTGGTATTCCTAGGACCATCCTGATCACAGTCCGTCAAAGCTACCAGCATCAGACAACATGTCCTCTTCTCACAGGTCTCAGCCCAAGCTTTTCAAGGATCTTCCTTTGATACTCTGTCAACATCAGCCAACAACAATTATCCCTTAAATGTGTGAATTCCAGTTTTACAAGCCCCTCCTTCGTGTTTCTAGCTTATAATATCCCCAAACTCTTCCCATTTTTCCCTAGCCCTGGTGGTGGTCATTTCGTCCTGCAATTATGATCTCTATGGGACTTCAGTGTCCCTTCTCTTCAGTCCCCAAAATCTTTTGAAATTAATCCCTACATTAAATTATTTCTATAGAAACACTGACTATGATTTCTGTGTCTCTGACTAGAACTAGAAAATACAATGAGAAGGTCCATATTCATAATCTTATTCAGCATTGGACGTTTAAAAATTTTTAGCACCACCTTGTCTACAAGCATGAAAAAGGCTTTGAAAATAATGAGGTTTTCATTTCAACTATGAAGACTCGGATAATGGAGAAACTCTGTGAATGTAATAATGAATGTGGGAAGGAGAAACTCTATGAATATAATAATGAATATGGGAAACCTTCCAATTTAAGGAGCCCTAAAATTATAATAAAGGTGATGAACATCTTTCATTTGAAATCTTATCACTAAAAATTAGCCAACACCTACTGAGGATAAATCCTATGATCGTCATATATGTGGAAAAATCTAACAACAGCCAGCATCAACATTTATTACAAACAAAGCAGAAAAACTGTATGAATGCACTAATTGAGATAAAACTTTTCACGTGAACACATATGTCACTTTATGTAAGAGAATATACACAAGGAAGAAATATATAAATGTAATAAATGTGGGAATGCCTTTAGCAAAGAGATCCATGTCATTACTTATTGAAACACTCACATCGATAACATCTTTAGACCCAGGAAACTGGTGATTTTTCTCAG
This sequence comes from Mandrillus leucophaeus, assembly GCF_000951045.1. Classification (NCBI taxonomy): domain Eukaryota; kingdom Metazoa; phylum Chordata; class Mammalia; order Primates; family Cercopithecidae; genus Mandrillus; species Mandrillus leucophaeus. The sequence continues at coordinate 76,109 of NW_012103120.1, read as the reverse complement.
ATGCCATAATTTGAAAGGCTGCTTTTGGTCTTCTTCAAGCCATAGCCCTCCATGGTGCCTCAGCCCATAGAACCTAAAAACCTGCGGCATCTCCTCTAAAATATGCTTTTTGTATCCCAGAACTCATAACTTCCTGTCCAAATAGCCCAGAGCCAATTCTAGGGCTTGCAGCCTGTTACTCAACTTTGTCCTCCAGGAACAGAGGACATGCAACGGTATGTAATCCTTTAGGCTTGTATAATGGACAAGAAGAGACTTTAGGAAAAAGCATGATTATACACAATGGAGTGCCACATGAACTCGCAAAAGGTCTCTCACAAGTCAGGATTATTCTTGATATGAGAAGAGAGGGGGCAGGTAGGATCCAGTCCCAGAGGAATTCAGCCACCTAGTGATATTGCCTATGAATGCAAGAACTAACATGCAGGCACTGATGAATGAGAGAATTAAAATAGCAGTAAAACATCATAAACATTTAAAAGCATGAATGTGTTCAATGATAAATCAAAACTTATTATATATCAAAAGGTTCATGCTTGGGAAAAATCTTATCAAATATGATACTATGAAAAACTGTAACTTTTCTGCTAGATATAATTTTGTTATAAATCATGTTTCAGGTGTGATACCACTTTATAGAAAAATTCATACTTTTTCTATTAATAGGTTTAGTCACTGTGAAATATGAAGCTGTTTAAAAAGAATGTGAATAATTTAAATGTCAGGCCCTATATGTTAGACATATACATAAATTATTCTTGGAATAATAATTTATATGACTGAAAATATAGCTATATTGGATTTGCCTGTTAATCCACCTAACCATGACTATGAAATTAATATTGTAATTAGATAACTTTATTAATATTTTCTACATTAATATCACCAGTATAGTATAATATACAGTGAAAATAAAACAACATTTAAGAAGTTTAAACTGTCATTCCACAAACCTTTTCTCCTATTATTTCTTGGCAAATATAAGTAGCTCTGACTAACTAACTAAATTGTACCTTCAATAAAAATCTACCACTTTGGTAAAGTTGAAAAAAAAAGAAGTTTGAATGAAAAATACTCAGCAAAACACATCATAAATTCAAAGTTTCAGGGCTAAAATTAAAGACATTGTCAAGAGGTGTTTTTCAAACACATTGTACTAAAACCCGGATTAAGGACAATACTTGGCAGTTAAAAGATAACTAAGTAAATACTGTGTCTCAGGGAGAGATTGGAGACTTATCTCCTTGGTGGCATGTGTTATCTTCCAAAGGGGAATGAAAGCTGGGGCCATGGAGATATTCCAGCAGTTGTAACCGGTGGAAATTTGCTGTATCCATTCCCAACCCTGCAGATGTTTATTTATATTACAGAAGGTGAAGACTAATGATATTTGCCTTCTCTTTCCATTGAATATTTGTTAACAGAAGGAATAAAATGTTTGTTTCCTTTCTCAGGAGGACAAAAGAAACAGTTGTCCTTCTATATGATGTTTCAGATTCATATTTTGGGGGTTCCTCATTTGGAGGATAGATCCCTGAACGTGTAAGATGACAGGTATGTGTACTTCCTCACATCACCTAAGAATAGAAAATAATTAATGAACCAATGCAGTAATTAATATAAGTAATAATACGTTCATGCCCCAGAAACCTTGTGTCTACTTTCAGAATAATACAGATATAGATATTAAAAACTTAACTGGTTTCTTTAAGCAGTGTTTTGTGGTTCTCCCTACGGGAATCTTTCACCTTCTTGGTTAGATGAATTCTTAGATATTTCATTTTCTTTGTGACTACTGTAAACGGGATTGTGTTCTTCATTTGGTTCTCACTTATAATATTATTGTTGATAGAAACGCTACTGACTTTCCTACACTGATTTTGTATCCTGAAACTTTACTGAATTCATTTATAAGCTCCAGAAGCCTTTTGGCAGAGTCTTTAGCGTTTTCTCTATATAGACTCATATTGTCAGCAAGAGAGATAGCTTTATTTTTTCCCCCCTTATTTGGACGCATTTTATGTCTTTCTCTTGCCTGACTGCTCTGGCTAGGACTTCCACCATTATGTTGAGCAGGAGTGGTGAGAGTGGGTATCCTTATCTTGATCCAGTTCTCAGGGGGAATGGTTTCAGCTTTTGCCCATTCGCTGTGATGTTGGCTGTGGGTTCAACATAGACGGCTCTTATTATTTTCAGGTATGCTCCTTTGATGCATAGACTGTTGAGGGTTTTTATCAAAGGGATGTTGGAGTTTATCAAAGATTTTCTGGGTCTACTGAGATGATCACAGTGTCTTAGTTTTTGATTCTGTTTATGTGATGAATCACATTTATTCGTGTATGTTGAACCAAACTTGCATACCAAAAATAAAGCCTATTTGATTGTGATGAATTAACTTTTTGATGTGTTGCTGGATTTGGTTTGCTAATATTTTGTTGAGAATCATTGCATCTATGTTTATCAGGGATATTGGTCTGATGTTTTCCTTTTTCATTGTGTCTCTGCCATATGTTCGTATCAGGATGATGCTGACTTCATAGAATGTGTTAGGGGGAAGTCTCCCCTCTTCAATTTTTTAGAAAAGTTTTAGTAGAAGTGGTATTAGCTCTTCTTTGTCCAAAATTTGGCTGCTCCAGTGCTTTTTTTTTTTTTTTATTGGTAGGTTTTTTTATTACTGATTCAATTTCAAACTTCCTATTGGTCTATTCAGATTTCACTTTCTTCCGGATTTAATCTTATGAGGTTGTGTGTCTGGGAATTTATCTGTTTCCTCTAGATTTTCTAATTTGTGTGCACAGAGGTAGTCATACTAGTCCCTAAGGATCTTTTATATTTCTGTGGGATTAATTATAATATCATCTTTGTCATTTCTAATTGTGCTCATTTGGATCATCTCTTTTTTTTCTTTAATTTAGCTAACGGTCTATCAATTTTGTTAATTTTTTTTAAAAAACTATTGGTTTTATTGATCTTTTGTATGGACTTTTGGGTCTCAATTTCATTCCATTCTTCTCTGATTTTAGTTATTTATTTTCTTCTACTATCTTTGGGGTTGAACTGTTCTTTTTTCTCCTAGTTCCTCTGGTTGTAATGTTAGATCATTAATTGAAGATTTCTAACCTTTTGTTGAAAGTGTTTAACCCCATAAGTTTTATTCTTAACCCTGCTTTAGCTATATCCCAAAGGTTTTGATAATTTGTGTCTCCATGTTCATTTATTAAAGAAAAAAATCTTAGCTGATATTGCCTTCCTTCTTCCTGTTCCAGAGAGTCTCAAATTACCTATCATTAAATTGTGAGAGAAAAATTTAAAGGGAAGAAATGAAACAGATGGAAGAAGTGTGCTTAGAAAAGAACTACTGATGAGATTACTGCATGTAGAAATGAAAGTAATCTAAAAAATGGGAAGCCTTTTGAGATTATGAGAAAGTTTTACTCTCAAGTAAGTCATATTGTGTCTTTAAAAGCCTGTGATTGTTCACTGTTTAAAACAACTCTTGACTCCATAATACTTGTGGAGTAGCCACAAAGGATTTAGAGTAGCCACAAAGAAAATGAAATATCTAAGAATTCATCTAAACAAGAAGGTGAAAGATTCCCACAAGGAGTGGGCAGAAATTAAATTGAAAAATCTATGCAGCCACCAAGGAAAACAAAAGCCTAACACCCACTTTAAATGTACCTAAGATCGATAGAAAGAAATAGTCTCCAGAGATGGAATCTGGAAGCCTCACAATCAAGAGCAAAAAAAGATATTTTGTCTTCTCAGAGTCTAACTTCAGGACTGCCCACACTCCTAAGGTAAGGAATTTTTACAGTACCTGCCCAGCAGAATTTCAGAATTGTTTTAGAACAGTGATATACAGTACCCAAAAGAAAAACAGAGATATTTATTGGTCACCAAACATCCATGTGTTCTACTTTCTCGGCCCCTTTGCAGTTAGAAGAAACTATGCTATAAGCTTTAGGCAACAGACTGTAAGCAGAAAAGATATGAGTCACTTTTCGGGGGGTGCAACAAAAGCATTAAAAGCTAGTTCATTGTTCTCCACTATGGTCATCTGAGGGCCAGATGGTGTTTCTACATATTAAGACTTGGGTCCCACACCTTAGAAGAAAGCTACTCTTGAGAACTGTTGGGCTCATTGCAACCTTTGCGTGAGTGAGAAGTAAGTATTGTACTATGTTAAACTGCTGAAATTTGGAGGGTTTTTTTGCCAAAACATTGCCTATCCCCCTAGATCTCCATCAGTAGTAATTACCCCACTCCTGCCTCCCAGAAACCTTTGGTCTTGTCTGAAGAAATTTTTGGTTGTCGCAACTAAGAAGAATATGCTACTGGCCTCCAGTGGGTAAAGGTCAGGGATGTTGCTAAATAATCTGCAATGCACAGGAAAGCCCCCCCAAAGAACTCTGTGGCCCAAAATGTCAATACTACCACTGTTGAGAAACCCTGACCACGTCAAACCTGACTAACACGACAGTGAAATGGCGTATGACACATCGTTCACTGAAAAGTTGCATATTTATTCCAATAAAATTTATATACCATTTTGAGAGTGTGTGAATCTCTGCATCCACTCATGCATATGGTCTATTCTTCCCATGGTAATCAGAGTAATTTTTTTATTTCAAATAAAGCAAATCAGATCACTTCCCTGCTAAAAATTTTCAACGGTATCAGTCACACTTACAATAAAATCTCTACTTTGTAACCTCAGTCTAGGAGGCACCTGCCCTCCTACCTAATCCAACATCATTGCTATCCCTCTGGTCCATTTTTATAGGCCTTTCTACTGTCCTTCTAACTCACCAAGAACATTCCTGCCTTGGAGCTGGAGGATTTCCTTTTATTCCTGATCTGTTTATTTTCCAGGCAGTTGACAGCTCTCTCCTCAATTGAGGGTTCTGCTCCAGCGTCTCCTCCTCAGGGGGTTCTTCTCTGATTACCCTTACCTGAAACAGTCCCCCACCTCAGTTTTCCAGGGATTTTTACTTTCTCATCATTTTGTACATTGTTTAATTTTCTGTGGCACATATGTTACCTTTTGGAAACCAATTTTTCTTTTCAAATTTGAAGGGCATATGCAAAGGTTGAACTTTGGAGGTGGTTCCTCTATTATATCCATAAATAGAGAACATGTGGAGAAATTTCACATTTTGGCCTGTTACACGCTCTTGGAATCAAATGCAGCAGCCTAGATTTCTCTAGTTTTGTATTTTAATAAGGATTTCTTGCATGAATATTAAATCTATTTGAGTAAATAAAGGAGTAGAAGAAATATTCCCAGTACCTCAAAAAGTTTCAACTTAAAGTTCCAGGATCGAGATACTTTTTTAAAGTACCACAAATAACACGTGGTTATAAAATAGTAAGATTTCTACCCAGACTCAAACTTCAGAACAGCTCTTAGAAACTAAAAACAGTCCTATATTCAGCGCTAATGGGCTCTGAATGAACTGTAAAACAGTGATAAGGAAAATATGAATTTGTCCTAATGAGAAACTCTGGGTACAAGACACATTTGAGATAATTAAAAAAGAATGGGGATTGAGTATTAAGAAAGGATGTTAATCTTGACTAATGAATGAGACTGTATTACAATGTTATAATTAAAATGCCTGTAGTTTCTTTTTAAAATTACAAGCTTAAACAAATTACGTAAGGTTTATGGGAAAGTCCAATCAGAGTGTACCTCTGAAAAAAAATCTGTAGTGGATATGGGCAGTAAATAAAAGAGAACATGCTTTCCTCATATACCAGAATGAGAAATTTTCAAGGGGTGAAAACAAATATCGAAACTAAAGCAGTGTATGTTATCAGATTATAAAAAATTGTAATAAAAACAATATCCTAAACAAATAACGTAAAAATAAAAATCTTTCAACTACTGTTCTTGGAATAGTTCAGTTAGTGTGTTCAGATTTTTTTTGTTATGTCTAATAGGAGAGGAAAATACATATGGAAGGCTGAAAAGTATTGCAATTTTTTTAAAAAACTAGATACTATTGACAAAATTGATACAGAATTCTCAAGCAAGACCCATGTTAGCACGTCTATTAGATTTGTAACCTAAAGAACATGCCTACCAAAATACGGAACCATTTACAAAAACTACAGCTCCCTTAAAGAAGTAAAATGCCTATTTATGTAAATGATCATTCAATCAAAATAAAATAAATAATATTGAGATGATTTGCCAAGTATCTGAGCATGTAATGAAATCAAATTCAATAAGTCAGTAATGTGACGAAGCTATATTTAATAGATTTTTTTTTTACTTAATAGATTTACGCCATTGAAGGATGTGAATATAAACAGAATACAATAGATGCTTTCTATTAAGGTTTTATTAATGGTTTTGACATGATGTCCCCTGATATTTGACCTTCAAAATTAGTACAAATTATTTTAGATATGAACTCAATCCTGAAAATGGAAGACTGATTTTACGATTAAGCAAAAGTTAATCACAAATTAATATTAATGGAGCCAATTGGATAAGGCTTCAATCAGCTCACATTAGCAGTGAACTTTGGGACTGGAAGGCATTGGATTTAATGGTAAACAAAGCATTTGGTTGAGTACTTACTAATGGGTAAAAAATGAGGTTTAATTACATTTCCTGATTATATTAAAATGGGAAAGTGGTGAGAAATGACAGAAGGTATTGTGCTGGGCTTTAGCAAAAATGAAATTCTAGGTGTTGGAGACAGGTAATTTAAACTAATGTTGATTGGGATTCTGTCTCAGGGAGTGGATATTCAGGAGTTTTGTTTATGTATTTTGTTCTAAAGGAGTCATTTTTCTTGCCTGAGAAAAGCAACAACTATAAAAAGTAGGCAGATTTGGAGACTTTTTAATTCTGTATTTTGTGAATTCATAAAACTTACTTTAACGTAGAAGTTGCTTGACAGACTTTAGGTAGTCAAAAATGGTCAAAATGGAAGTAAAAATATAATTTGGTCCTTTATTTATTCTACGCATATTTATCTTGCCTAATCTGTGCCAAGCACTCTTCTAACAGTTTAGAGTATTTGTGAACAAAACAGACTAATCCCTGACACTCCATGAAATTTAAATTCTAGTAAAATTATTTCCTCTTGGATTTTCTTTTTCCTTTCCTGTTGACACCATAGAATGTTTCATAGGAAGGCACGATAGCCATCCCCCATGCTATCAGACTACAGAGTCGGAGACAGGAATTAACATTTATGCAGCATTTACTGGTGTTCTATGTTGGATCTTAAGGGGATGCAGAGATGAAAACTACCTACAGCTGCTAGGAAGTATTTAGGGGCAACAAGCTGTCAAAAAGAGTTCCTTGAGACTTGATAAGAAATTTTTTGAATACACAGATAAGGGAAGAGAGACTTAGAAGGAGAGAACAGCATATGCAAATACAGAGGGGCATGAGAAAGTGTGATATGTCCTATGAAACACAAAGAATGGTAAAAGATGAAGGTCAGCAAAGGCCAGATCCGAATGAGCCTCACAGAGCATTCAAATACGTTTAGAATGATAGCATTGTGAAAGCATTGAAGGATTTGTGACAGGGAAATAAGATCGGATTTGTATGAGGCTCATGCTGGTGAAGAAGAAAATGAGCCTAGGTACAGGGAACTGATAAGTCTATTGCAGCAGGCCTGGGAACAGATGAAAAACCTGTCATCCAATATGGGAGCTACTAGTCACATGTACTATATAAATGTAAATTGAAATTAAATGAAATTGAAAATCTAGTCTCTCAATCACATTAATCATATTTCCCCTATTGTATAATGCAAATGTCGAACATTTCTATCATCTCAAGCATTCCATCTAACTTTGGACAATAGTCACCCATTCAGGGGAAGAAAGTGAGATTATCCTGAGGGAGGAAAGAAGAGCATTTTAGGGCAAAAGAACTTTAGAATTTACTCTGTATGTAACTATGATTTTTATTCTTTTACGACAAAAATGTCTTCAGGTTCCACTTGAAAAAAATTGAAAAAAATCAAAACTTACAGTTGGCATTTATCATGGGGATGAAAAGGAGGGAATGGTCAAAGTAGTAGATCAAACCTCTCTTAAAGTGTTGTTGTCCATATTTAACGCTCTCTATTTGACCTTGACTATAAAATCCAGAATTTAAAGTATAAACTCTGAATTACTTACTAGTACTCACTGTAGAAAAGTTATGTTTAATAGGAAAACTATTTATGTCATATGATATTAAACCTTCTTTATTATTAGTGGTATTTGAGGAAGAAGTAAACACTCAGTGGAATGGAATTCCACTGACCATAAATTATACGTGGAGATTTGGGCAGAAGAAAATGTGTTTACCTAATCACTATCTAGAGAGCAAGCAGATAAGCAGACAGAGGTGTGGCAGGGCCCTCAGCCAATACAGACACATACCAGCACAATCACCTGTCAGTGATGCCATGTTTCCTGGGCAGGGGTGCCATTCTTGCTGAGTATTTGGGGGATTCCCAGCGAGCTCAACTAGAGTAGGCAACAGAGAGTTGTTGCTCTCTAGCTGCCAGACTGCCCAGCCATCAAGTCAAGGAATGCTTCACAACAGGCTGCCAAGGAAGTTTTAGCACTTGATTCTTATCTAGCTTTCCTGGTGTGGTGAATATTATGTTGCTTCTGTAGCCGAAATAATGCAAATCAAAATTAAGGGTGAAAATAAAATGAATACATACGCTGGAAAAGTTAGCAGGATTCAGAGCTAAATTCGAAAATAGTTTCAGATGGTTTCCAATTCACCACATTTCCTCTCAAATTGTAAAATGCATATTTTAAAAGAAATTATTTTTTAATCCTTGAAATTAAAAGATGGACCCCCTCCTAGAAGCAAACATAAAATTTTATGTTATCTGTAATCAATGAATCACTTATCAATAAACTAAAAACCTTAAGCATTCCCTAATTCCTGTCAGCTGCAGAATCAGTTGGATTTAGATTGCTTCTACAGGGAATGTTCCAATTTTTATTTTTGCTACAAAAACAAGACAAGCTAGGAATGCAACACAGAGATTAAATTACATAGTTATCCTAGCAAAGATGTTCTGCAACACGGTTCATTATAATTGTTTCAGAAGTGCTGAAAATCATTTATATTTACCATATATCCATGTTTGCCTAAAAAAACTGGAAGTGGTATCTAAATATAGATAGAAGTATGTATCATCCAGCACATCATGGCTTTTTTCTTATTTATTATGTGAAAAGAAAATAAATATTACCACCTTTTTTTTAGTTTTAAAAAGGAAAGATAAAATATTAATAACTCAAAAGTAAATACACGTCATGTGATATAAGGAATAGAATCCAGGTCACATGACCTTTTGTTTGAGATTAAAACTCTTAAATATGAAGGAAATATAAAAAGTATCCCTTAAAAGTAAAGCGAAAGATTGATGATATTCTCTTTGTTCTAACACTATAATCAGTAGATATTTTCTCTATTGTTTCTAAGCAAGACCTCTGCTGGCTTTTCTGAACAGTGTGCTGGTCCGTTTTCAGTCTCAAGGTCAACTGGAGTTTCTACACCTCCACAGCCCATCTTTCATATTCTGAACCTGCTGCTATCAAAGACACACACCCCAGGCCAAGCTGTATAATAGTGGTTTCCAGCAGAGACAGCGGGCATTTTGGCTGGGTCTATCCAGACAGCTGGATGGTGGTTCACACTTCCCCGGCAGGGCAGGTCTGTCACACAGACCTGAAACTTGAGGAATTTTGGAATCATGTGTCCTACTTCGGTTGATTATAATTTTCTGTGAATTAAAAGAAGTTGTACATGAAAGGTGATATATATTTTTCCACATCATTATATATTTTTCATACTGACATGAAAGAATATGTGTATGGCTGCATATGTACAAATAAACATGTATGCATATGTATGGTACATGCATATATACATTTGGTTCAGTTACACAAATATATATTGAATACATTCTGTGTGCCAGTTTATAGATGCTTATAAGCTGAGATCCATGACTTTTTAAAGCTTACAGTCAAACTGCAATGTTGGCTACCTTCTTGAGTTAAAAGTTTGCCTGATGTAATTTTATTTTGTTTCCAAAATAGAACATAACTTAAGTTTAATTGAAAAAAAAAGTGTGATGCACTAGTCAAAACAATGGGTGGATTTTCTTCTATAAATTTTCCTATGATTTGTTGAAAACATCTAATGATAAAATCCCAATTCCCTTAAATTCATTCACAAATATGAATAGCTTTTCTTTATTTATGTACAAATCAGAGATCTGAAATGTTGTACTGCTCATTAGTTTTACATTCATCTAGATACCTCTCTTGCAAAGACGTCTGTCAGAGTAGTAAGGAAGAAATTCTTTAAAAACTTGCTCGTTATTAGCCACCTTTAGTCTCACCTAGCCCAGAATTTCTCCTGAACTGAAGGAAGTGCTTTTTATTCTGTATCGTTTCCAAATTGCTTATTTAAAAAATGAAAAACCACAACAAAGCTGCAAATAATAAATATGATATAAAATTAGTTAAGAAAAAGAGGTGATGAAAACCAAAATAAAACAAGATTTAAAATTCTATAACCCTGCACCATTTGTTTTGTCACTAAAACGTAATTTGAATACTAAGCAATATTTTGTGCTACTCTCTGTATCTAGTCTTCTCTCTCTACAAGTCAACTTTCTTTGAGTAGCTCTTACTCAAAAACCATCAATTATTTATTGCTCCTCTTTCTCCACACTATATTAGTGAGTTGGAGTAAAAACGGCCAGTTGATCTTTCCTAGTGTGACACATTTTTTTCTCCACTCATAAACCACAGCATCATACAGACTAACTCTTCAACCTGTCCCCAACTCCCCACCTATCCTTTGTCTTTCAATCTTTAGTAACAACATCTTCCCCCTCAAGCTCTACCAGGATCATGTCACCATTCTCGAACACCACAATTGAATAGTGATTTCTATTTCCTTGTCATCACATTGAGTCTTGATCATATGTTCTCTGGCCCCACCCAGTTATGAAGCTCTGACTACACATTAAGAAAAGCCTTTCAAACCCACTGCCTCATGTATTTCCTGACTTCATATCTGTACCAACTGCCACAATTCTAACCCATCATAAGGATAGCTCCATTTAACTTCATGAAGTACAGACACAATTCCTTCAAATTTCACCCACTTTAATAAGACACTGTTTCTAATTATGTTAGCACAAATGAGGCATCTCTACAACTACATGTGCCAATACTCAGAGAATGAAAGCATTTCAGAACTAAAAATGACCTTGGAGATCAATGGGCAGGTCAGACATTCTTTTTCTCAATTAGGTTCACGAACCAATTATCTCAAGTAACTAGCCTAAGGTCAGATGGGTCAGTAACTTGCCTGAGTGACAGAACTGGTTCCAAAACCACAGCTTCCTAACTCTGATTCTACAGTCTTCCTTCGCAGAGAGACATGCATCAAAATGGTTTCCTGTAGTCTCTCATGAACACCCACTGCCCTCCTTATTTTCATCATCCTCTTGTTTACACCATCCTCCTCTACTTCCCTTCTATGTGTTTTTCCTTCTATTTGTTTTCTCTGCCTGACTTTCTGTTGACTATTCCAAACTTGAAGTCCTTCAATTCTCTATGGCATTTATTTTCTTTAAATACCTATGGTCTTTTATTTCTATTTCTCCTGTTGAATTTATCATAATCTACCACAAACAAGGGTTATTTATATTCTTGTTGTATCTTGCTATTAGGAAAGCAAGTTTTTTGAGGAAGGACTCATGGTTTCTTACAGGTCTTCATAGGCTTGTTGGCTCTTAATAAGTCAGTGTTCAACTGAATACAATTCCATCTATCATAGGATATAGCTGGATGAGAAGTAAATTGGTTATCACTCAACAGTTAATCTATCTGATTTGCCATGGGCCTAGGGCAGTTTTTTTGAGTTCAGTATTTCCTATTTTTTGTTATTTGCTGGGCCACAATAATAAACTATAGCAAATAGCAACAGAACTTTTTCAGTCACATCCAATTCAATCAAGTTGTAGATCATACACTCCCAAAAATAAAGCATTTCTATTTTCTTCACTTCATATTACCTGTAACAGAGTCACATTCAGAAAAGACTCAGTGTATATGTTTATGCTAATGCTAGTGCTAATGCTGGGACAGGAAGAGACTATGAAACATCTGGGTTCAAAATTATCAGAATTACAACATCAGTATTCCAGAATTCTGACTTAGGATATAAAAATTTTACTTTGTGCTTATTCTGATTGACAGTAAATTTTTAAAGGAATCTCAATTTTGTGTATTTTATTGCGCCATTTTAATATTATGTAGTCATCTAAGATATACTAAAAATGACCACAGTTTTAGAATATGCATAGCAGAGATTAGTGTAGAGTTGATTATCAACAGAAGCTAAATAAATAAATTATTGACTAATTTACACTAGCCTGTCCCTGAATCCATTATTTTGGAATCATATGTGATATTTATTTCCTCCATGAGAAGAGGAATTTAGAAACTCATATTCAATTTATTTTGTAGTGGGTGAAAGTAACGCAAGCAATTTTCCACAAGCACAATAGCTTTCCTTTTAGAACACTGTAAATCTGAAATACTTCCTGTCTGTCTTAACAACATTCCTGAACAATCATCTTAAGAACTGGGTTTCCCATTGTGCTTACCAGTCTGTAAGCACAGCAGCTGCTTCAGGATGTATGCTACTACTGCCTCGCTTCTATATGGTAAAACCTCATCATCCCAAATAAGTCTGGGCGACCCTTGTAAGAAAAAAAATATGTTCTATAATCTTTACAAACCAAAGCACTACATGTATTCAGTTTAGAGCCAGATTTTCTGAAAGAAAAAAAAAAAGTTGCGTAAGATACACTGTGTTTCAATAGCTCACATTTCTTAGATAATGAGGAGAAAATATGAAATGTGTTCTCAAAGATTGACTCTGATAACCTATTTCTAGGTGAAATGCCTATTGGTATAGACAAATGTATTTTACACATAATTTCTATCTGATTATGTTTATATTCTTATTTGTGGTCCGCCTATATCAACACTTGTTTTTGTAGCTATCTCTATTCTTGGTGTATGTATTACCATACTTCATGCAAAGTAAAATTAAGTCGGGGTTACTAAGAGTTGATCCACGTAAGTATTTATAAATGATGCACAAATCTAAATGTACCTTGTAAATGTAAATTGACATTATATAGTTAGATCACCCAGTAAAACAATGCCTATCTTTAAGGTAAACTTCTGATAAAAATCTATTCAAATGTTATAAAAGAGAAGTTACTGAACCAGGAGTATGAGACTTTTACACCCATGAATCTGACACAGAGGGAGTTATATAAGAGTGGGAAAAACCCTGTATCAAATGGTGCAATGAAAATATTTATTCCCCTTCGGGTAGTATAATGTCTTTCTCCAAAAGTTATTTTTATCACCTCAACACCCTTTACACACATAGCCATTGAACTGACAAGTAATCCTATTAAGTAGTCAGTGGATTTTAGTAATCCAAGGTTTAGAAAAGGATACATAAAAATTCATCCTAAATATATTTCATAAGGGTTAATTATAGGGCAATAATCCTTGCATACAAAGAGACCGTAGAGATGTAACGATGGGTTTGATTGTGTCTAGAATAGCTCTGAATAGCGTAGTGAGTAAAGCTATAATTATTTGCAGCAATATTTTTATATCTATTGCCATGAGATTGTTAACTTGTGTTTATGTAATGTCTTTCTTAGATTAATTGGAAATGCTCCATTTGAAATCAGAGCAGTCTCTAGAGAATGTTGCTAAAATGTTTTATCCATTAAAAATAATTCAAAGCCAGTTAACTGGCCAATGAAAAAATTTAATGCTTTAGGAAGTCTCTTCTAAACACTTACGTTGGGCCACCATGCATGTCTGTATTTGGTTTTTTAATTAAACCTCCCTGTAGAATATTCTGTGTTAGGCCACAACTAGTAAAATGAATAGACTCTGTGTCACACAAAGGATTACAATGATTGAAATGATCCATCAGCTCTTTTCATTGTGTTTTCTTTGTGTGCATAGAAGCAACTTGCTTGGAGATTGAGCTCAAAAAGAAAGAATCACCTTATATTTTAATTATATATTTAATGTCATTTAATACTGTTAAACAATTTTTATACAATCCCATGGGATCCTCAGAAAAATTCTGTAGATCTTTGCAAGTAATAATAATAGCTACTGTTTATTTAGTAACTGAAATGTACACAGCTTATGCTAGGCACACACAATTTTTTAACTTTCTTAATTGTAGTGTGCACTATAGTATACCACCTAGACTTCCCCTTCAAGATCAAGGCATTTGTTTGCAAGCTATGAGGAGGGTTAGCTTTCAAACTATACCCTAGGAATTTCCTTTGACCAAAGAGAGCTGTCTTCCTGAAGATTATATACCCTTTTCTCAGGGAAGCCTGCATCCAATGCTTTGTTGGTGAGAAGTTATAGAGCCCTGGATCCCTTGCTTTATTTCAAGATATCTTAATTCAAGGGTCATCTCTCTTCAAGACTCCAGGAGGGATTGGCTGAGGTCTTTGTTGTAATTGTATAGAAATTTAATTTCTCCTCATTTCTTCATTTCTTCACAGATGCTGTTTCCTCCCCAACAATAATCCTCCTTCATTGCAGTGTCTATTCACTATTAAACCTAAGACATGACTCTTGCTATAGTTTGAATATTTGTGTCCCCCTCCAGAATTTATGTTAAAATTTAAATCTCAAGTATAACAGTATTAAGAGATGGAGGCATTATGAGGTGACTAGGCTATGAGGACTGTATCCTCATGGATGGGATTAGTGCTTTATGACAGACCTAGAGGAAATTAGCTAGGCCTTCCATTCCTTCAGCCCTGTGAGGACGCAGTATCCACTCCCTCCAGAGGACGCAGGAAGAAGATACCACCTTGGAAGCAGACAGCAGTTCTCACTAGACACCAAATCTGCCAGCTCCTTAATTTGGGCTTCCCAGCCACCAGAACTGTGAGATATATATATATATATATATATATATATGTTTTTATAAACTTCCCAGTGTCAGGTATTTTGTTATAGCAGTATGAATCTAGTAAGACAAATCTCAACATGGTAGACAAAGAAACTGAGGATCAGAATGAATGCAAGAAATAAGGTTCAAACCCACAGCTTTTCATTATTGCTTAGTGATGCCTGGCTAGCAGGAGGTAGATACGAGAATCTAAAAGTCCTTATTTCCTAGTGAAGGGTTATTTTAACTCTGGGAGAAGGCAGAGGTATATCCAGACCCGATCACATAATTTCCTTAAGAATCTTTTAAAAAGGAAAGGTTTTTAAAGAGTTATCCACAACATCTCTCTAAAGTAATGATTAAATCTTTACTCAATTTGCTTATGAAGGTATCAAATTATAATTCATTCACACACTCTTCTGTTGATTTTAAATTTTAAAAATCTAACACAAAGAAGAAACTATGGAACTCATAAAGATTTTTCACTACTTAGGAACACAAGGAAAAACATTCTACGAATAATGAAATTCTATCTCAAATCTCTGTCTTAGTTGACCTATTTGTCTTATGACATTAAATGCAAATGTTATAGAACTTTGGTTAAAATACTTTTAACATTTGTTTTCTGTCTTCATGTTTACCTAGAAAGAGCATCGATTACTCTGTTGATGTAAGTATGTTATTAGTAGGATACCTGAAAATATCCTTTTCCTACAAAGGTTACACCCAAGAGGTTAGAAACTAAAATACATTTAACATCTGATTTTACATTTAAGTTATGGCCTTACATAAAGTAGTACTGAAAGTTCTACATAGTATAATTCCTGACAAGAGGTCAGTTCCTTTATTCAACTAGAAAATTAGAGCAGTAAGGATTTTCCATAGCAATAAGACAACAATATATGGTTTATTTGAATAATAAATGTGGAAAATAATACTATTGCTCTATATTAAGCAACAGTGCCAGTTTTTCTCTGTGTCCTTGAAGCAGCACTGTAATGCTGTACAAAACTTTATATTCCTATCACTTACAAGGTCTATGTCCCCATGTAAAATAAGTCTTCCTGTTCCACATATCATCTGGTTTATTCTCCTTCTAATGTTTTCAGTATCAGACCCTGGAGCTCAACATTTTCTGAATTACAAAAATAGGAAAAATTGTTACATCAATTATATAATTTAGGTAAAACCTGTTTAATTTGTTGACTCTTTTTTACATAAAATAAAAAATGGTGATCTATGGAAGGAAATAAAATAGCAGTAGACAAGAAAAAGTCAAAATATACTATACATTCTGAAAAACAGACACAAAAATTTGCAGGATGCATTTTAAAACCATCTAATTGCCAATTGCAACAATATATGAAAAATCAGAGATTGAACATATTCCATACAGATCAATTTGTCATTTCAATCAATTTGTTGCCTAAGGCAATTATTATAACTAAAATCATCAAGAACCATGATGATAATAAAGTATATTAGATTTAGGCACAAGACTCATTCATTACTTAAATTTGGGCTAATGAGACACTTAATATACACATTTTTTGGTTTTTACTAGTAGTTGGTTACACCAACAGCTGCATAGAAGAAATATGCATATTCACTTTTATGGCATAGTACTTCAGACAGAATAAATTCAGTGGTAAAACTGTTCCAGCTCATAAATATAGCTGCTAATAAGTAGTCATTGGACATTGTAAGTCATGTTGTGGATGAAGCCATAATATTCCATATAACCTTTGCTTGAAACTTTGCTTAGAAGCTTCTATTCTAGGAAGTCTCATGAATATCAGCACTTATAATGGAACTATATGTAAATTCTACAAAACACAATGACTGAACTGCTTGTCCTTTTTAAAGAATCATTAAAATCACTGCAATTTTAACAGCCACAAAATGAGCCTCTTAGCATTTGGAACTTTTTCACGTGTCAGAACTCTGTGTTGTTAGCAATGCTCAGAAGGTAATATTGGGTTATATGAAAATAATGAGCACAGTGATTTAAGCAAGAAAAGAGCATTTGTTGCTACATATTAAAGTACTATCTTTGGTTTCCTATTAGCACCACTAAGAAGACAAATTTTCTAATTAGGGTCTGGGCTGTGTTGCTTGCAGGAGGTGGCCCATAGGTTGCATAAATGGAATACAAATCTAAACAATCTCTGAATTCTTATAGGCAAAGCTAAGAAATTACTAAGAGCAAAGACACAAGAATTTCCACCACCTTTCTTGATACTGAAGACCATTTTAAGTTCATGTGCCTAGAATTGGTATGTGTAAGAACATACTTGACCCAGCTTTACTCAAGTTAAAAATAACAGAGAGTTTTTGCAAGTCTCCCTTCTATGTGTTTTACATCTTTGCTATTCAAATATGATACAAGTATTTATGAAAATTACAGATAGGTGAACTTATGACCATGAAAATTATAGATAGGTGAACTTATGACCTCCTCCCTTACATCACACCCTGCACCCAGAGATCTTAGAGACTTTCCTGGTGTTACACAGTAACCAGAGGATGAAGGCAGAGGGAATACTGCCCTGTGGTTTTTACTTGTTTTTATTAGGCTACTTAAGGGAATATTCCTCCCAGTGGGCACATTTTCCAGGCAAGAAAATTACCTACATTCATTTCAGAGAGAATAAGAGAAAGAAACAAAATTACAGAGCTAGGTAACCACTGTCCTGGGGGAAATGTTTGTGTTTGTCAACCTCCCAGTTGATCATCTGTACAGGCAGAACTGTGAGAGACTTGCTGCACTTTCAACTGTGGAAAAAACTTATCTTTGGCAGCTTTTAAATTATCAATGCCCTATACATACTTGATGTTATTTTTTGTCTTTCCCTTCAAAAATCTATCAGGACTGTCATGCTTGATGGCACAAATTTAAGAGGAAGATAGGAGGAGGAAAAAGAAATAAAGAGATAATAGACCTGCAGTCAACTTTGTAGTATATTCTTTTCTCCCTTTCCCCTGCTGCCAGGCTAGCAAGACCAGGGTCGAGTTCTAGGAAAATAAATAATATCTAAGTCCCATCTCTGTACAAGGTGCTTAGCACCTGAAAGATTAGTTTTCAAATAGGCAGTGAATAAAACAGGTGTGATGTTTAAAAATTATCCTATTTAGTAGGTAAAAACACACACACATATATATATACACACACATACTCTCTCTATATATGTGTGTAGATATATAGAATATATATTTTGATAGAAATATATGTGATCTCTATCATATCATATATATCATATTATCTCTATCATATATATTTATCTCTATCATATTATATATCGTATATAAATACATGTTGATATATAGAATATATAGATATGTATTAGAGAAAGAGAGAGAGGATCACAAACAATGGGAGAAGTAACATTAGCAAACTTGCAAAATAGGAGATTTTTACCATCATCCTCCCATAAAAGCATCAATTTTAACAGCTACTTATAGGCAAGAGTATCTCTGAGGGAGTCTAAAAGCCCAACAGACAAGTTCCAGAACACAACTAGAACAAAAATTCTGAGAAAAGGTGCATTGAGGATAGTAAGAACAGTTTTACTTTACCTGCGTCACTCTTCCTCCAAGGTGGCAAAATTCAGTGCCAAAAAAGACCTATGATTTCTCCTATAGAAGAAAGTGAGAGCATAGTAAGTGAGCACCCAGTTCCCTCAGTCATGTGAGATGCTGACAGAGAGACCCACTTTTTTCTTACCTAATTTAGATTAGTGAGGTGATTAACAAAGCTGAAAGGTTGGGAAAGGCGAGAAAGGGGAAAGAGGCTCCAGATTCTACAAACAGCTTAACAGACTCCATCAGAAATCCCACCCTTAAGCCAGTTTGGACCCCTTGCTTGCAGATTCCACCAACTGACCAATGGACACTGCAAACACTCCACACACTTAACCTCTAACTTCCTCCACGCCAATTTTCCAAGTACACCTATGGAAGACAAGTGCAAACATCTCACATGAAAAATCGGATCAAGGCTATGGAATTGGAGAAGGCATATAAACTTGAGCAAAGCACTACCCTAGGGGAACAAAAAATAATGGGAGGCTCTCAGGACCCAGTCTGACTTGATGGGATCAAGAGAAAGCATGCAATCTTAAGAATTCACCACCAAGAAAACAAGAGAGGTGGAGTTGGTGCATCCACAGAAAATGTCTGAGAGAGTCTCAGAATCCTTAGCAGGGCTGACCAGTTAAGGCATTTCTCTCCCGATGCCAGTTACGACATATCTCTCCTGAGAAGGTGACTACCTCTTCAAATGCAAAGACAGCAAAGCAAAGCTTCAAGAAACAAACAAAAATTAAGGAAACAAGATGCTACTAAAAGAACCCAATAACATTATAATCACTGACCCCAAAGAAATGGAAATCCATTAATTACCTTACAAAAAAATTCAAAATAACTGTTATAAGTAAACTTAATGAGCTACAAAAAAACACAGACAACTCAGTGATATTGGAAAGAAATGCAGGAACAAAATGAGAAGTTTAATAAGTGTATGAAAACCATTAGAAAGAACCAACAGAAATCCTGGATCTAAAGAGTACAATCACAGGACAGAAAAATGCAGTAGAGAGCTTCAGCAGCACACTCAATGATGCAGAAAAAAGAATTAGTAAACTTGAATACAGGTTATTCAAAATTAATCAGGTGTTCTCACCAAAAAAAAGAGGTAAGTTTATGAGGGAATAAATATGCTATAATAATTGGCTTAATTGGCCATTTCTGTGTGTGTGTTTGTGTATGTATAAAATATCATGCTGTAAACCATAAATACATACAATAATTTTTTGTCAGTTTTTTAATATGAATTAACTACTTTTAAAAATTCCAATAGCACTTTTGACAGATATTTTTAAAAATCTTAGAATTAATATGGAACCACAGAAGATCCTAAACAAGGCAATCTTTAACAAGAATAACAAATCTGGCTGCATCGCACTTTCTAATTTCAAATTATATTACAAAGTTATAGTAGCCAAAATAGCATGGCATGGAGTTAAAATCAGACACATAGAAAAATGGAACACAGTAGAAAGCTCGTAAATAAACCAATGCACATACAGTTAACTTATCTTCAACAAAAGTGCCAACAAAGTACCATGGGAAGAGGACATGCCATATGGTTTTGGGGAAAACAGTATATCCACATTTTAAAAAATAAGATTGCATCATATGATAATGACTAAAAAATTAAACATAATTCCTGAAACCAACCAAAACTTGCAGAAGAAAATATTGGGGAAAGCCTTTATGAAATTGTTCATGAAAAGCATAGGCAACAAAAGAAAAAGTAAACAAGTAGAACTATATTAAATTTAAAACTTTATACACAAAACATCTCACTTGCCTCATAAATATATATGCCTACTATGTACTCACAAAAATTTTCTTAAAATAATAAAAAATAAAATGAAATTTCTTCACAGCAAAGGAAATGAAATGGAAAGGCAACTTATGGAATGAGAAAAATATTTGCAAACCATATATCTGATAATGGGTTAATATCCAAACTATACAAAAACTTATACAACTCAATAACAAATGTAAAAATATCCAGTTCAAAAATGGGCAAAGTATATGAACCAACATTTTTCCAAAGAAAACCTACAAATGGCCAATAGGTCTATTAAAAGGGGGGTGGGGGGGCTCAAAATCAATAATCATCCAAAAAATGCAAATCAAAACCACAATATCACCTCAAAAGTGTTATATTAGGATGACTATTATGAAAATGTTAAAAAGTTACAATTGTTGGCAAGAATATGGAGAAAAGGGAACCCTTATACCCTATTACTGGAATTGTCAATTAGAGCAGCTATTATGGAAAACATTATAGAGATTCCTCAAAATATTAAAAATAAAACTATTATTGGATCCAGCCATATTACTTCTGGGTATATTTACAAGAAAAATTAAGTTACTATCTCAAAGATGTACCATCATGTTCATTGCAGTATTATTTATAAAAGTCAAGATATGGAAAAAAACATAAGTATCTGTTGATGGATTAATGGGTTACAAAAAAGTATAATCATACCTCATCTTATTATATGTCACAGATACTGTGTTTTTTCTTTACAGATTGAAGTTTGAGAGAACCCTGCATCAAGCAAGATTATCAGAGCCATTTTCCCAACAGCATAAGCTCATTTCATGTCTCTGTGTCCCATTTTGGCTATTTCTCAATATTTCAAACATTTTTTATTATTATTATTAATCAGTTACGATGACCTGTTATCAGTGATCTTTGTTGTTCTTATTGTAATTGTTTTGGGGTGCCACAAACAGTGCCATATAAGATAGAATACTTAATAAATGTTTTTTGTGTTCTGGCTGCTCTAGTGACTGGCCACTTGCCCACCTCTCTTCCTCTCCTCATGCCTTCCTCTCCCTAAATACACAACAATATTGAGATTAGGCCAGATTTGTAACCCTACAATGGCCTCTAAGTGTTCAAGTGAAAGGATGAGTTGCATGATTCTCACTTTAAGTAAAAAGCTAGAAATGATTAAGATTAGTGAGGAAGGTATATCAAAAGCTTGGACAGGCAAAAAGCTAGGCCTCTTGAACCAAACAGTCAGCAGAGTTAAAAGTACAAAGGGAAAATTCTGGAAGAAAGTTGGAAGTGCATCCAGTGAACACTTAAATGGTATTAGTTATTGCAGTTATGGAGAAAGTTTGAGTGGTCTGAATTGAAGACTAAACCAGCCACAATAGTCCCTTAACCAAAGCTTAATCCAGAGAAAGACCTTAACACTCTTCAATTCTATCAAAACTGGGAGAGGTGAGGAAGTTGTACAAGAAAAGTCTGAAGCTCACAGAGGTTGATTCATGAGGTTGAAGGAAAAAATAAATCTCTGTAACACAGAAGTCAAGGTGAAGCAGTAAGTGCTCGTGTAGAAGCTGCAGCAACTTATCCTGAAGATCTAGCTAAGATCATTGATGAAGGTAGCTACAGTAAGCCACAGATTCTCAGTGCAGATGAGATGGCCTTCTATTGGAAGAAGATGTCATCTAGGACTTTTATAGCTAAGGAGAAGTCAATGTCTGGCTTCAAAGGACCAGCAGACTTTCATTTAGAGTATAATACAGGTGGTGCCACTAGGTTGAAACCAATGCTCATTTACCATTCCAAAAATCTTAGGACCCTTAAGAATCATGGTGAATCTACTCTGCCTGAGCTCTATAAATAGAAAAAAAAGTCTAAATGACAGCACATGTCTACAGCACGGTTTATTTAATATTGTAAGCCCACTATCAAGATCTGCAACTCAGAAAAAAATACATTATTTTCAAAATATGACTGTTCATTAACAGTGAAATTAGTCAGCCAAGATCTCTGACGGAAAAGAGTAAGATTAATTTTTGTTGTTGTTGTTGTTGTTTTGAGACAGAGTCTTGCTCTGTCGCCCAGGCTGGAGTGCAGTGGCGCGATCTCGGCTCACTGTAAGCTCCGCCTCCCGGGTTCACGCCATTCTCCTGCCTCAGCCTCCCAAGTAGCTGGGACTACAGGCGCCCGCCACCTCGCCTGGCTAATTTTTGGCATTTTTAGTAGAGACGGGGTTTCACGGTGTTAGCCAGGATGGTCTCGATGTCCTGACCTCGTGATTTGCCCGCCTCGGCCTCCCAAAGTGCTGGGATTACAGGCGTGAGCCGCCGCGCCCGGCCTAGATTAATGTTTTCATGCTTGGGAATACAACATCCATTCTGCAGCCCATGCATAGATTAAGGAGTAATTTTGACTTTTAGGTCTCATTATTTAAAAAATGCATTTTTTCAGGCTATACCTTCCATGGATAGTGATTTCTCTGATGGATCTGGAAAGGTAAATTGAAAACCTCTGGAAAGGATTTACCATTCTAGATGTCATTAAAACTGTCTTGTGATTTGTGGGAGGCAGTCAAAATACCAACACGAACAGGAGGTTTGGTACCCTCATGGATGACTTTTAAGGGTTCAAGACTTCAGTGGAAGAATTAACTGAAGATTTAGTGGGAATAGCAAAAGAGCCAGAATAATAAGTAGAGCCCAAAGATGGGAATGAATTGCTGCCATCTCAAGGTAAAATTATTGTACATTTTAGAATAGCTGAAGAAGCACGAGGTTTGTGACACAAAGAAATAACGAATGCTTGAGGTGATGGATATCCCATTTATCCCGATGTGATTACTATGCATTGTATGCCTGTATTAAAATATCTCATGTATCCTATAAACATATACATGTACTATGTGCTCATAAAAATTGAAAATTTTGGGCCGGGCATGGTGGTTCACATCTGCAATCCCAGCACATTGGGAGGCCGAGGTGGGAGGATCACGAGGTCAGGAGTTCGAGACCAGCCTGACTAACACGGTGAAACCCTGTCTCTACTAAAAATACAAAAAATTAGCCGGGCATGGTGGCGGGCACCTGTAGTCCCAGCTACTTGTGAGGCTGAAGTGGGAGAATAGTGTGAACCCGGAAGGTGGAGCTTGCAGTGATCTGAGATAGCACCACTACACTCCAGCCTGGGCAACAGAGGTAGACTCCATCTCAAAAAAAAAAAAAAAAAAAAAAAAAAAACTTAAAAATTAAAAAAAATAAAACTTGAATGGATAAGTAATTGCTTCTTAGGGATGAGCAAAGAAAGGGGTTTCAAGGTTTCATAGAATCCACACCTGGTGAAGATTCTATGAACACTGTTGAAATGACAACAACAACAAAAAATGTTATATAAACTTAATTGATAAAGCAGCAGCATTAGAGGATTTATTCCAATTTTCAAATAAATTCTACTGAGGTTAAAATGGTATCAAAGAGCATTGCATGTCACAGAGAAATCTTTCACAAGAGGAAAAGTCAATTGATGCTGCAAACTTCACTGTTTTAAGTGATTGCCACGGCCACTCCAACCTTCAGCAACCACCACCCTGATCAGTCAGCAGCCACCAACATCAAGGGAAAATCCTCCACTAGCCAAAATATTCCAACCTCCTGGAGGCTCAGATAATTGTCAGCTTTTTTTTAGCAATAAAGTATTTTTAATTAAGGTACATACATTGCTTTTCACCATAAAGCTGTTGTATACTTATTAGACTAATGTAAACATAACTTATATATGTCCTGGAAAACAAACAAACAAAAAGTTGTTGTTTTTATTTGCTTTATTTAACTTGCAAATGACTTGCTTTATTGTATTACTTGCATTATTGTGGTGGCCTAGCACAGAACCTGCAATATCTCCAAGTTATGCCTGTGGTGTGTGTGTGTGTGTGTGTGTGTTTGTGTTTGTGTATGTACCTGAATACTATTTGGCCTTTAAAAAGAACTTACTGTCATTTATGACAATACTGATGAACCTGGAGGACATTATGCTATATGAAATAAGTCAGACATAGGAAAACAAATACTGCATAATCTCACTTGTATGTGGAATCTAAGAAAGTAGAATGCATAGAAACAGAGAGTAGAAGGGTGGTTACAGAGGGTGAGAAAAACAGGGAAAAGTTGGTCAAAAGGTACAAAGATTAAGTTATGCAGGAAGAATCCATTCTGGATATCTAATATACAGCATGGTGACGATATGAGTATTATTGTATTGTGTACTCGAGATTTGCCAAGAGATTAAATTGTAAGTGTTTTCAGTGCCAAAAAAGAAATAGTAACTACGTGAGGTGATGGATGTGTTAGTTAACTTGATGGTGGTAATCATTTTACAATTTATGTATATATAAATACATCATAATTAAATATATACAATTAAATACATTATAATTAAATATATATAATTTTAATTGTGAATTATACCTCAATAACAGTAAGAAAAAAGTCAAATATTATATTATTAAAGAAAAAATAGTAAGAATTTGAGAATAGTTGGGGTTTAAGATAAGCTGTGAATTCTGTAGAGCTTTCACAGGGCCTATGATTTGGTAAAGTTGGAAGTTTGGGATTAATGGGAAAATGTGAGTAAAGGAGCAGAGGAGAGAAAATGAAGAATGGTTTTAAGAAAATAATCATGATGGAAAAGACCATCAGAGCAAATGGTGCAATAAAACATTAAGCTAAAAGGGAACTTGTCACCAGGGCCTGAATGACAAAAGGACAAGCTTAATAATGATATACTAATTTAGAATTCATTGAAGGATGCTTATCAGAAGAACACCACATTTATGAAGTAGCATGTGCCTATTTCCCTGTCTTACACATATTTGGATTCTGACCACTTAAATTTCCAAAGAATATTAGAATAAGATTTTTATTAAGTGTTTGCGCCTCTTTTTCATTTGTCATTAGTGATCCCCAGGAAAGATGGCTGAAGATAGAGAAAAGGCATGGTTAAGAGACTGCCTTCAAATAACAGTGTGCTCATTTGATTTTTGTTTCTTCAGAAGAGGTAGTGAATAGCAAGTGAAATTGTTTGAAACATTTGAAAAATAAAGAAGAAATCTATTAGACTAGGAATAGAAGAACAATAAACTGATAATGAATTTAAATTTTCTCCTTAAAACTACAAAGCCACAGCTCTAGAAAGGACCTCTAGTGTATTCTATTTCAAGCTTTGTACTTCTCCACAAACTCAGAGATGTCTAAGGAGACAAATGAGGATCTCAGTGAGACATATTATTCTCTTGACCACAAGGGACTCATATTCAAAAGTACAGGACAAAAGGAAAATTTTTAGAAGATGCAAACTTGACTTTAACACTCCATAGGCCAATTGCTTATACCTGCCTACAATATTAGCCAACATTTGAGATGAATTTTCTGACAAAGTTGCAAATATCAGCAGTCTTTGGAGTTTGATAAGAAGGAAAGGCTTATAATTAGCATTAAGAATCTTTTGACACACTTTCCTGTGATGCTTACCTTACCCTGGAGGACACCATTATAGTGGCATTGTCTCCAAAGTACGATTTAAACTCGCCTGAGATTTTCAAAAGGGCTGAGGAATTTCTAATTATTTACAACAGGCAAAAAGCAAGCATGCACAGATGTCTGTCAAAACATATGAACACAAATCTGGGCAATAAATTAGGATAGAAATCTGCAATTTTACAAGTTGGAAAAATTAATAATTAACTTATGTTATGGAAATGGACAGAAATACTTATAAAAGTGTCAAAATGGTGCAAAACAATTCTATCCATGAGAAACCATCAGAAATCATAAAAATGTATTTTAACTTTAAGTTGAATTTTACAATGACTCAAAACTTGGAAACTAATTACTATGGAGTACTTGATCACCAGTCTTAGCAAATATTTACTAAGTTTTTTTTTAGCTTCTTGTAGTCATGAAAACAACTTCTAATTGGAGAATATAATGAAAGAAGTATAAGTTAAAATTTACATTTTTATTAGCATGTAATTGACTATTAGAAAGGGGCAAATTGAACCAATTTAAAACATATATATGTTTATTTTATAGAATGTTGACTGTGTAGTATGAGCTTGATAATAGGCAAGGACAAACAAATATCCTTTTCCAATTAAAGTTGTAAAGCATAAACTGAAGACTTGCGCATCTGCTAAATAAGACCTACCTACACATGAAAGAAAAAACCTAAAACTGAGTGAAATACTTTGTTTAAATTTGCATTAAAAGCATCGACAAAATAACAAGACAAGAATTACTGGACGATAATCTAGGAAAAATCAAGAATCTGGAGATGTAAACCCAAAACTCATAACCGTATATATCCTGAGGGTATTTCTAACCCTAAAGAAACAGCT
The DNA here is from genome assembly GCF_000951045.1 of Mandrillus leucophaeus. Classification (NCBI taxonomy): domain Eukaryota; kingdom Metazoa; phylum Chordata; class Mammalia; order Primates; family Cercopithecidae; genus Mandrillus; species Mandrillus leucophaeus. Next base: position 49,343 of record NW_012103120.1, on the reverse strand, counting down.
GCAACACAGCTGGAGGCCTCACAGAAATAGGGAAACATTTTGGGCTTGGGCAGGGTGGAAAAGCTGGCAACATCCCTTGTATCAAACCTTTCCTTATATACTCTGTGTTTTGATGCTGCAGCCAGGAATCTGCAAGCAAAATTTTTCCTCAACTGGCCAGATCCTTATTTGACTCCACCAATAGAGAAGGCTAAAGAGAGCCTGAAAAGCGGAAAGGGAGAAGAAACTTACTCCTGTTTATTTGCTGCTCCTTTTACTGTAATCCCAGCAGTGCCCCTTTACCACAAGCTATGGATTGCAGTCATCAGATTTTTTTCCAGCAGTCCCAGAACCAGGACCAATCTCATCGTTCACTTCAGAGGTACCAGCACTTTGCAGACAGCATCATCTCTTCCAAAGTTTGTGCCCCAGTTCTGTGGGGTCTCTCCTCTGAGAACTCTGTCCTCTACCCTTTGTTCCCAGCCATTCCAATGTTATTAACTCTATCTTAACTCTCTGTTCTCTTTCTGCTTTTTACTTTTCCAATAGCTGTTTGATCAATTCCCTCATATTAAATTATTTCTGTAAAGTATCTGGTGTAATCTCATTTTTTCCTAAAAGAATTTTTGACTGATACAACTGCATACTTTAAGTTGGGACCTTGAGGAGTTACATTCCCATGGAAAGGATGAAGTGCACAAAAATAAGCCCTTATGTGACCCAAGTATTCATCTACTAGTGGCCCAAGACACATCAAGTCTTGAACTTAGATTAAGGTGGTCTTGAAGTGGCAATACACTTATATTCACCCATACAGAAACAAAAGAAAATCATCTCTGTAGAATGAGACAACTATCCTAGAGTTCAAATTTTTTCCATATAATTTTCAAATACTAAGCAGGTCACACAGTCAGGGATATATCAGACACACAAGGAAACATAACACAATGAGGAAGAACCAGAATAAATGACAAAAAAAAGAACTTATGAAGTATGAATCATTAATTATCAGAATTATTAGTCATAGAATATAAAATATCTGTACTTTATTTAAAAATATAAGCTTGAAAATGTATTCAAGGAATAAGAAACACAAAAGAAAAGAGAATATTTGAAAAGTCTAAACAAAAACTCTAGAAATGTAAAATACAACAGTCAATATAAAAATTCAATATATGACTAAAGAGAAAACTGGCAAGCTTGGAGATAGAAAAAAAAAGTGTTATCTGGAATGTAGCACAGAGAAACAAAAGAATGACAAAACACAGAATTTGGGTAAGAAACATAAAGGATACAATCAATAGTCTAACCTTAGTTTCACAAGTGTGCCAGGAAGAGACTGAAGAAAGGAAATAGGAGAAACAAACCATGAGGAAATAATAATAGCAAATTTTCCAGAATTGATGAGAATGGTAAATCTATAGATTCAAGAATACAATAAATCTAAGAGTATAAGCAAAAATAAATCCATACTTAGATCTGTTCTATTGAACACTGTAGAAAAATATAAATTTATTAGAACACCTTGAAAGCAGCTAAAGAAAAAAAAAATGGTTATCTTCAGAGAAATGATAATTAGAATGAGAGGTAGTTTACCAACAGCACCGATAAAATCTATAAAACAGTGGGATATTTTTAATGTGCTAGAAAAGTAACTGTCAACTTAGTAATCTATACTTAGAAAAAAAATTCTTCAAAAAGAAAGGTTAAATAAAGGAAGAAAAATAAAGCATTATAGAGTTTACCACTAGCAGACCCTCATTAATGGAAATTTTAAAGGATGAACTTCAGGCAGAATACAGTATCTCAGAGATGTAAGAAAGTATGACAAAAATAATGTAGTAAATGGTAAACATCAAATCAATATCACTGGCCTGACAGTATTTGTGTATATTTCTCTCCACTGTGCTAAAATCAAATCTCCGTTTTCTTTTCTAGGAAAGTTAAACAGTGAAAAAGAAGTGCTGAGTACATTATTTTTTCCTCTTGGCTTAGAATCATTATTACTTCAGTTACCCAGACAACTTAATCAATTTCACCTATTAAATGGCTTCACCTTTCATTCTCATCACATATATGGTTTTTTATGAATGAAGCATTATTATTTCAGTTACCTGCATAACTTAATCAATTTCACCTATTAAATGGCTTCTACCTTTCATTCTCATAGCATATACGGTTTTTATCCATGCTTTAAGATAGAATATTTTTAAAAAAGAAAGGCAGCGAATGTGTCTGCATCCTACTTGAAATAACACAGAAAAGATGTACAATGTGGTGCAAAGAAATATGGATTTCACTTAAATCCCAACTAGAAATGCCCAGAGACTCAGATTTAGCTTTGGGTTAGCCAAATATGCCAATTAGAAAAAGTCCTAGTTGCTAAATGTTTACTTTCGAGCATCCCTGAACTTGTGCTTGGTCAATAATTTTATGATTCCATAAATTACCAAAATATATAATCTGTTTAACAATGACAGTAATATGAACAAAGCAATCCTTTGGATATAATACAAATATTTAGAATGAATGAGTGTGCTAGATAACTTTGGAAAAACATTCTTTCTGTGGAATAAATATCACTAAATATTTAAAAAACAAATGACAGAATAATAGAAAGCAAATATTTTAGTAATTTTAGAAATATTATTTGGTATCAACATTCATGACATTAAGCAAAATAATCTTTAACAACTAATTTCATTAAGCCATGAGTCATAAAGTTCTATTTGGGAATTCTTCAAATTTTGGGAGGATAAATTAAAAGCAAAATGTCAACTCTGCCTCCTCACAATGTTACAAAAAGGAAAATCTCCAAAATCATGTACAACAACATCCTTGATAAATTATCTTCCAACTAGATGTAATAGAATTTAAAGAATATGAAGAAAAGACAAAAGTGTTAGTGAGTAAAAAAACAGTCCAAGACATAGTTTGCTCATCCATTGACCTCATTTGAAAGACAATATGTTTTAGTCTTACAAATATTATCCAAGGAGTATATTATCAACTGGTAGTCTGAGAATTTATTGTCTTTACACAATAAACTTTTAAAACTTGACCACCACAATTTGATAATAAAACTGTAACAATATTTACATTTTTGATATAATTTATTTTCCTTTTATAGTTTATACTATAGTGGAGATGTTTGCTCATTTTTCAGCATTAGCCAATATTTTCTTTAACAAGCAATCATCTAGCATTTGACAGAACACACATTCAGTGCTGCTCTACCTCTGTTCCAAACTATTTGTTTGACTTTAAGTCACTTACACTCCCTGTTCCTTATTGTCTGCATCATAATTGGGGATTATTTAAATTTTTAAATAAAGTTATACATGTAAAATCATTTAGAACAATGTTTAGCAAAGATTTTATTAATCTCAATTTTCTTATTTATGTTGATGGTTTTGATTTGTTTCTTACTATATGTTTCAATGTAAGTTGACTTCAAATCTATTTCAGATATGCTGGAATTAATCCTTGCTGAAGAAAGTGCAAGAACAGAAGCTAGTGACTTGGCTAACCTAGGCTGTACTCTTACATATGTACCAAATCTGGCTGGGCGCGGTAGCTCACGTCTGTAATCTCAGCACTTTGGGAGGCCAAGGCGGGTTGATCACAAGGTCGGGAGTTCGAGACCAGCCTGACCAACATGGTGAAACCCTGTCTCTACTAAAAATACAAAAATTAGCTGGGCCTGGTGGTGCACACCTGTAATCCCAGCTACTCAGGAGGCTGAGGCAGGGGGAGGCAGAGGTTGCAGTGAGCCGAGATAGTACCATTCCACTCCAGCTTGTGCAATGGAGTGAGACTCTGTCTCAAAAAATAAATAATAAAAATAAATTTAAGAAAAGTATGTACAAAATCTATAATCAGATTCAAATATCTTCTTGAAATTTCTAAAAACTTCAGTGCTTTGCTCTGAGAACCTTTGTCTAGGAAAGACACATTATATTTCCAACTTATTTGATCTAATTAAACAGTATTTTCCATTGTGAAGTGTGTGTTCTGACTCTAGATGTATAGGACTGAAACTGAAAACTGACTGAAGTATTCCATTTGCAACAGTAAACGAAAACAACTCCAAATTTATAAATTATCTGTTAAAAACAACAGCCTTTTTAAAGGGAGGTAAAGATGATCAAGCAATGAATACAAGACAATTTTTTTAGAAAAGAAGATAAAACCTGGATTAGACTAAGTTGTATAAAATTGTAGTTACTAGTAATATGTAACTATTTTAATTTAAATTAAATTAAAATTCATTTCCTCTCACATACTAGCCACATTTCAAATGTTCAATCCACGTGTGGCTAATGGCTACTATACTGGCCAACATAAATACAGAACATTTTCATTATAGCAGAATGATCTGTTGAATAATGATGATCTAGACGATTGTAAAATAATTTATGGGAGATTTCTCCCCAAAAGAAATAAAATAGTATCAATTTAAAGAGGAAATCAACCGTTTGAAGGGTAAACACTCCAGCTCAGGGAGTTGGTGCTAAATGTTCTGTTGATCTGATGATGTTTATACAGGTGTGTTAGGAGGCAAGGAGAAGGAAGAATGATAAAAAAGGAATTAGGACATTCATATTCTAATCACTTCTCTCTGCTATTAATAAGGTCTAACCTTGGAGTTGAGTATGTATGGCAATGCTCAGCATTGTCCACTACCACTGTCACTATGACTGCTTTCTTCCAGCTAAAGAGAAATTGTCTATTGTAAGTCACTGGTGTTACAACTGTGCAGAGATGCCTTTCCAAGGAAGAAGGATGGACTGATGACCACTAGTAGTGTGCCAGATATGAGGAACACTCTGTCTTTTCAGCAACATGCAGGTAAACATTTAATAGCAGGCTCTGCATGACCAAAATTCCCTGATTCACAGAATTTTTTTTTTATTTCTCTGGTATAAATTCTCCTAACATGGCAGATGTCAAGCTACCAAAGTGAGGTAACTAATGCCGAGCTGTGAAGGTGTGTGTGCAGCAGATTTGAGGGCAACGTGAGCAAGCTGCAGCTCCCTGCTGACTTCTGCTACTCAACCATTTCATTTGCCTCCACAAGTTGAGGCTTTTGAACTCTGAACAGCAAAAAAAAAAATAATAATAATAAGATTTTTATACCAATCCTCCTGGACTAATTTAAGGCCTTCAACGAATTAAAACAAAAGAATGAAAAGCTATCAAAATCAAAATTAGAAACCCTTCAGACATCTCTCCAGCATTGGTGTAGAACACTAAACCAGAAAGGATAACTCTATACCTTCTTAAAGACAAGGCAGATATTCATAGTCATCTTCATCACTGTGGATGCATGAGGCTGAGGTGCTCGTATGGGAATAAGCCACATGGGATACCAGGAACCATGTTGCTACTTAGCACCTTAGTATCAACTTCCTAGGAAAACAGAAAAGTCACTAAAGATTCTTTACTAAGCCTAATCCCACCACATGTACTTCCTCTGAGAACTTCAGCCTGGAATACGGTCATAACTCCTCATCCTTGATCCGAATTAGATGCATCTTAATTTGCTTTCTACTTAACAGCATACATATTTTTTTTCTGGTACTCATGCATAGCATATTTTTTTAAGTCTGTTCCTCAATGTTTAGATAATGTTTAACAGTCTTAGAGAAGGAAATCGTTAACCTGCATCAAACTGCTACAAGAAAGTAAAGAACAGAAATGAGGACATAATCTATGTTTAGCTTGTGCACATCTACACAGTCCTCTTGGGTCTTTTAAAAGAGACTCAGAACTTTTTTCTCTGAAAAAGTAGGTAGAAGCTGGCAACCATTTATGATTTAAATAATATTGGAGTAGAGGGCGAATAAAGATCTGACTCTGGAGATCTGCAAAAGTTACAATTGGAACAACAATAATACATCCAATGAAAAGAAAAAATAACCTGTAATTAACAAATGGGTGTTAAGTATATGACAAGCTCAATAAACAACAAATTTAGATAAGCAAAAAAAGCTTTTACCCAGAAATATAAGTGCAAGAAAAATCTAAAAATTACAAAATATAATATTTATTAATCTTGACTTCCATCTTTTATTATACTTGCATTCTACTTATTCTGAACTGTTAACCAAGCTTCAGTGGTGCCTAGAGTTCCTAGACATGTTCACAGAACCCTGCATCTTCCAGTGTGCCTGTCTTAGATAAATTCTGCTCCTATCTAACCTTCAGTAATCTCATTCATCATTAGTTACGTGGTCAGACATCCCTATGTTGACCATTGTAGCACTGCATAGAGTAAATATGAAGTATGCTTGTATCAACTGGGTTATTATGTCTTACTTAGGTTATAAATAATAATAAAGCCACATATACCCAGTAATATACCTAATAAGCCCCTTGAGGCCCAAGACTGTGGTTGATCCACAGATTCATTTCCAATGACTAAAGACTTGATAGACTGTCAGTAACTATTGATGAATGAGTGAACACTGAATCCTTCATAAAATCTCTACTGCTTGTCACTTTGGGGGGAATAAAATATTATTTGAAATATGATTTTATTGAAATTAATATATTTACTAGAATGGGATAACTCTAATATTTTAATTCATCATGAAATTACCAAAATTTGTCTGAGCATAGAAGTCACTTTATTTACGCAGAGTATTGAGAAATTTACCCTAGGAATCTGTGTTTATCAGGTGCCCCCAGTGCTTATTGCGGTCTAGTGAGTTTAGCAGATATTTCTTTATCACACTTGCTCACTGTAACCAAGCCAAGTGTATAAGACTTGAAAGGAGGAGGAAAGGCTCATCTGGAAGTGCTGCTCAGGCACAATAGACCTGGGTAAATTTTGACAATAGAGCAGAGTTCAACATCCAGAAGAGACCTGTGGGTCTACAAGGAGCAATGAGGCAATCATAGGTCCAAAAGTACCCTGGACCAACTTGCCTCCTACATAGATTGTTACGCTAAAATTTTATGCACTGTCTTCCAATCCCACAAAATCAATTCTCAACATTTTCTACCCTAATTCACTTCTTTATGTTTATGTTATTTGTGGTGGCTAATATGTTGTTTTTTATAGCCTAAATGCTTATAAATGGTCAACATGTAAACAATGTAACAATGTAAACAATGTAAACATGTAAACAATGATCAAAATTTGCTCATGAATTTATGAATATCAGAATACTTGCCATGTCAGACCCAAAGCTTCTATCTAGAACAGTAACCGCAATCTTTTCTGCTATAGAAGCTTTTTCAGTTTCTGCTTACCACAGCCCAGATCATACCTTAGAGTTTCACCCAGCATCCTAACTACAGTCATATCCAACGAGAGTATCACATCTGCCCTCTTCTTTGCAATATCTACCAATATTTATTTTACTTAAGATCCATTACTTTCCTACAACAATTTAAAACAAGGTATCCTTCTAACAATTTTGCTTTGTTCAAGATTGTCTCTGAAAATGAAAATGCTGAGAAAAACTGTTTTTGATAGCTCTGTAAAGAGCTGGGCAACTGTCTTTCCATCTCAGGCCTTAGGTATAGATGCCTTTAAAGGATTCTGAAATAGCAAGAGAACACCAAGTTTTGCTGTAATTACTAAAGGCACTGTTTGACAAAACTTTATTAAAGTTCAGCACTGTTTTAGATTCCTTTAGTCTCTAGACTGGTCATTCAGCATCTGAAGATAAACTTATCTGGGAAAGTCAAAATAATACAGCAATAATTGCATCTGCCTGATGCAGAATATAGGCATTCTAGGAAAAGGAGTTTAAGAATGAAAAGTCCACTAGAGGAGGAAGGCAATTTGACCATGGTTTAATTTTGCCTCACTGATTTCTCTGTGACTGGTTTTCTGCCTTACTGTTTTCAGAGCTAATAGAGTCACATTTCTGTCATTTGTCAGAATCACATCAAATGAAATGAGCAGATTTTTTACCTGTTTGTTTATTGATTGGTTATATCAATTTCTCTCACTAATAGGCTATCTCAAACTACAGCTGGCTGCCTTTGATAATATAATCAGAAGTATGTTCCTGTCTGAAAATTGGAGAATGAATCAGATGACTTGCTGTGGTCCCCTGTCTGGCATGGGAGCTTCGACAAATGTTAGGCTGTTTAATATTTGCTTTTCAGAACAGGAAAGTAAAATGGTGCTTATTGAAAGAAATCATTTAACAGAAGTAAAAAAGATATGTTAATCTGGGATAAACTGAAATTACTTTTCAACAGTTTTGTATTACCATAAGGATAAATGAAAAATATGGGAAAGTTGTTTAAAGTGTTCTATTTTACCTTATAATAGATAACTAAAACAAGCTAATATTTAGTCATCAGCCAACATAAATATTAAAACAAGCTTGAAAGTCATAATCTTTATCTTTGAATTAAAGCAGCAAAATTTACTGCTTCTTAAAAAATATTTACTTAAGAAGGGAGAAGAAAAAAACTATTTTAAATATCTGAAAGGAATCACTAGAAAATTTGAGGACAGAGCTGGTTCAATGTGAAATTCCTGAAGAACTCTTTAAGGACATTAACTGTGGTTTATTGGGTAAGCCTTCATAGAGAGAAATAATTTCAGCACATTAATACCAGGTTTCATTGTCCCCAAGCTAAGACTGAGGATGAAGAGCTAAGCAAACAACTCAGATGATATGTTTATGGTCTTTCTGAGTGATAGAAAAATTCCCACAGAGTCAGTTAAAGTCTATCCAATTGTTGCTTGAGGAACTAAGGAAAACATTTTGACTTCCCACCACTATTTCCTCATTGTAGAAGCATTAAATTGAAAATCTGGTCTTAGGGGTAGAAAAAGTACTTAACTATATATATACACACATACATATATATGTATGTGTGTATATATGTGTTGTATATGTACATATATACATATACACACACCCATATATACATATATATACACACACTCACACACTCACACACATATATACATAAATATGTTATGTGTTATTTAGGAGCCTAAAAATGTATTCAGTGATCTTTGCAGCAGGTGTTATTCTTCAGCAAATTGACTGGGGTCCCACCAAAAGTTTAGATGTAAGGAGAAAGATGGGAAAGGTTTAATTTTTACTTTCATCAAAGGGATCAGATTTAGATGAGTATCTCCTTCAAACCTATCTCCCCTTTTGTTGTTGTTTTCCTGTGACTGAAAGAGAGAACTTAACAGGGTAATCAGAGGCATACACAAATCACTTATCAAGGGACTGTTGAAATTTATTGCAAGGCAGTACTGATAAATCTGGACAAAAGAATAATACTGTCTTGATCTCCCACCTGAAAATGTATTCCAACATACCTCAAGCATGAAAGGCATTACAGTATAAGGTCTTATCCTTATACTTAATTTTGAAATATCAAAGTTTATTTTTTAAATAAGAATAAAATTATTACCTTTTCAAATTTTTGTGATGGTTAAAGCAATACACATACATAGCTTTAAAAAAGAAAATAATCTAAAAGGCTTCAGAATAATTAAGATCTTAATCCTACAGACTCCTACAGAATTTAGGGTATTTGATCTTTATGTTCTTTCTAAGTAGCATCTAATTTAGGAATGTGCTTAGAGTAGGAAGAAGTAGGCAGGAGAATCTGAAGGTAATATACGAAGCATATATTCACGCCTGAATTCACTGCATTGTTTTGTGAAACTCTAAGGTTGAAGAGAAATGCCAGACCCAAGGTGTGCTCTGGTAAGCCTCCAGACTGCCCTAAGTTCAGAAACGCACGTCAACGGCAATAGGAGAAGAGGAGACTCATATTTCTAGTGACTGTGATGCAGCCCACTTTCTTACACATTATTGTCATGAGATGGTCTCCCTACACTGATCTTGAAAGCCTAGAATTGGCAGCTGTGTGTGTATAATCATAATCTTCAGAAATTATTTAGAGAATTAAAATAAATATTTAATTCATAATGCATAGATTAGATCCACCACTAGCTTTCAGTATATCAGGCAGATGCAGAATCTTAGCAAACCATGATTAATGTCTTTCGCACCAAAAAGAATTTCACAAGAGAATGCTTGAAAGCCACTCAAAAAACTGCACATCTGTTTTCTGTTAAAATCACATGCTTGCTTTTTGATCCTGGAGAAGCCATGACAGCTTTAGCTCTGCTTCCCAAGCTCATGAAAGTGCTTCTCATTGGCATGGAACGTGCTGGCAATATTTCTGAGAAATAAGGTTCCCAGTCTTCTAGTTTCTGTGTTAGAAGAGAAATCATGAAAGGAAATGTTGTTGCCAAAAGGCAATTTGACACTATTATGGTTATCATTAATATTTTCCCTTCAAAATGTTATTCTGAATTCTACATTGACTCTGTTTATTGATTAGTTCTTTCTTCTCTGTGTTTGTAGCTCTTTCATTGTTGCTGTTATTAGAATATTTTCTCAAATGCCTGGTAGCTGTGAGTAAGCACTAACGGTGCTTTACACTAAGGAGCTCTGTGTACATTGGTGCGGCTTATCTCCAGGCAGATGGGGCTTATTTCCAGGTGGTCTGTCTATGTTGGCATTGAGGCAGTCAGGTGGTTTTTATGCTGGGAAGTACTAAATGCCAGTATCTTCTTCTAGGTTCATTTTCTCTGTAGCTGGGTCTTCCAGACTTCTCATTGAGATGGATAGCCTGAATGACAGTATTAAGGATGGTGGGATCAGTACCTTAGCATTGAATATCTAGATCAAGTTTGTCCAACCAGCAGCCCATGAGCAGACTGTGGCCCAAGACAGCTTTGAAGGTGGCCCAACACAAATTCATAAACTTTCTTAAAATATTATGAGTTTTTTTGTGACTATATTTTTTAGGTCATCAGCTATTATTAGTGTTAGTGTATTTTACGTCTGGCCCAAGACAATTCTTCTTCTTCCATTGTGGCCCAGGGAAGTCAAAAGATTGCACTTCCCTGATCTAAATGTTCATATAATTCCATTTTCAGTACCGTGCCTCATTTCTGCCTTTTTTTTTTTTCTTGATTTTGGAGACTTTCTGCAGGGCTGGCTTCATGAGTGTACCACCTAAGCAGTTGCACAAAGATGAAGGTTTCTAAGGATAAGGCCCCATACTTTATTTCTGTACTGCAGCCATATTGAAATTCTTAACGGATAGCCTGAAACCTAGTAGGGGACCTAATCTATGTTCCATAGTCCTTCCACAATTTTAAGAATGAATTTATTTGAATTAAACACATTCCTACTTGAAATATCTAGTGAGTTTTCTATTTTCCTGACAGAACTCAAAATATGCAGCCTTTTGATCAAGAGGACTCACATCTTTATTTTGCACTGGGCCCCACAAATCATGTAGCTGTCCTTTGCTCTGTTTCAATTTCTACAAAGGCTGACTCTGGACTTCTGCAGGAACTGGAAATAGGTAGTTGCTGTACTGTTCTAGAGATGGGAAATAGGATGGAGGAATGAAGAACAGAATCCTACTCTTCCATACATAGGCTTTCAAACAAGCAAATAAATGGACTCCTCCCCCCCAGTATCTAACATCTCAAATTCTGGAGACTTTTAAAGAATTCCTGGGGAGTCCCTCACTGTAAACACAGAGTCTGACCTTTTTCTGGTCACCAAGTCATTCATTGACTCCATTGGTTCTTACATCCTGCGGTTAGGGCTACTGATATCTCTTAGTTCATTCAAGATTATGAACTAGGATGATGTATTTTTGTTTCTTTTTTGTCTTCTTTATTGTTTGGGGGGTAATATTTAGAAAGTAGAAGGGAGCAGAAAATTATTTCTGCTACCACGTTCAAACCAGAAACCCACATATTTTTAGAATGTCATCTAGAAACAGGAAATTTAAAAGTTTCTGTAAGCTGATCCTTAGATTGAAATATATGGTTTTAAAATATGTAGCCAAAAGGTGAAGCCAACTTTTTTTTTTCATTTTAACTGTGTTACTGGTTTGATATCTTATGTTATTTTCTGTTTTTATTAATTTTACATTCCATTATACACGTGCAGGATGTGCACATTTGTTACATAGGTAAACACGCACCATGATGGTCTGCTGCACCTATCAACCCTTCACCTAGGTATTAAGCCCTGCAAGCACTAGCTATTTATCCTGATGCTCTTCCTCCCCATGATACTCCCCAACAGGCCCTAGTGTATGTTGCTTCTGTCCATGTGTTCTCATTGTTCAGATCCCACTCATAAGTGAGAACATGTGGTATTTGGCTTTCTGTTCCTACGTTAGTTTGCTAAGAATAATGTCCTCCAGCTCCATTCATGTTCCTGCAAAGGACATGATCTCGTTTCTTTTTATGGCTGCATAGTATTACATGGTGTATATGTACCACATCTTCTTTATCCAGTCTATCATTAATGAGTATATATCCAAAGGAATGTAAATTATAGTATTATAAACATACATGCACAAGTATGTTCATTGCAGCAGTATTCACAGTATTCACAACAGTACAAATGTTATTTTCTAGACAATTTTTTTTTTTTTTTGAGATGGAGTCTTGCTCTGTCACCCAGGCTGGATGCAGTGGTGTGATCTTGGCTCACTGCAAGCTCTGCCTCCTGGGTTCACGCCATTCTCCTGCCTCAGCCTCCCCAGTAGCTGGGACTACAGGTGCCCACCACCACGCCCAGCTAATTTTTTTTTGTATTTTCTAGTAGAGATGGGGTTTCACCATGTTAGCCACGATGGTCTCGATCTCCTGACCTCATGATCTGCCTGCCTCGGCCTCCCAAAGTGCTGGGATTACAGGCATAAGCCACCACAGCCGGCAAATATTCTTATTTATTAAAATCAAATAGATGACACCTTGTTGCAAAAAAGAAATATTTTTCTCACTAATCCAAGTGCCAGTTCCTAGACTTTGTTGTTAATTATTTCCAAACCAAAGACACTAGCCATTAGTGGCATGTAGTTTTTATTTTGTCACATATAGCTCATTCATTAAGAACGGGGTTTAAAGTATTTATGATACACCAAACAAATAATTTAATAAAATAAAAATGAAAAATTATGATCATGAAAACAATGTGGAAGACTTGGTAACTGTGAAAACTTAACGATTTCAATGACTGACCATCACATTAAGATCGTCATTTCCTGAGAGTCATAACAAAAGGAGAAATATTAAGTTATATAGCTATTATTAATCTTGAATCTTTATAATAGCAGATGATTTGTTCTTCAGTTTATGCATCCAATTCTTCCTAATATTCTTAGTAGAAAGCCCTCAAATGCCCAAATGGAAGGGACTATCTAATTCGCTCTATATCGAGTCATGGAGGGACATGTTCCTCACAGGTTCTCTGCTTTATCACACTGTCTGAGCCAGAAGCCAGCACCTTGATGTAGGCAGCTGGTGTTCAGCATGCCTCAGTCTAAGTATTGAGAACTTTTTCTCTTCCTTTCCATATAAGCATGTATTTAACAAATTTGGACTTCTAATGTACCACTAATCTTTGGGTTAGTGACACACTCTCATCAATAGTCCATGTAGTTTCATTGGTTTTATTATTTAATTAGTTATTTGTAACATGTAACAACTATTCTTGAAACCATTTTCCAAATGAAGTCTAGAACTTTAATAATCTTCATCTTGCCACTGAAACCACAGGGACCTCTCCAACTCACCCTTTATACTCCTCTGCAAACTGAATCATATATTTACCATTCCTTTGCTTCTCTTTCTTTAACTTATTGAACTATTTCTCTTTAATATTATATTGCTAAGATTCAGTCATGTTATGATATAGAACAGTAGTTAGTTTATTTTTACCGGTATATAATATTCCATTACACAAATATACATCTTCCCTTCTTTGTTCATACATCCAATCAATGTTTATTGAGATATATACTCTTTTAGGCATTATCAATGGAATAGGAAATAAAACAATTATTTTCTAGCATCTCACATCCCAGTCATGTGACCAATGCTATCATGCCTCCCAGTTTCTTGCCCTTTATATGGACAGAAACTTGTCTAGTAAACACTAAACTATTAGTGTGTTCATGTACAATAGCCTAAAGCAGTTCAGTGTCAATAGCGGACTTTCGGTTATGGCCCCAGGGTAAAGATGGTGCTTCAGATCAGAGGAGATGTTTTTATTACCACTCAGATCTTACATCTCAGAACATCTATGCCATGTCCTTTTAACTAGCTCAGACCAGAATAAAATCTTCCTCCTTATGAATGAACACAGACCGTAGCTAAACCGTGATTGTGCTTATAAGATATAAGCAAGCACACAGTTCCTAAATAAATCCTCAATGCTGAAAAAGGACTTTGAATCTGGCACCCAACTTATAGGGTAGAATACAACAATTTCTGATAATACGGGTACACTTCAGAATTTATATAAAGTGGGAATTAGAGAATAGCAGTATGTTCCTTTGAAATTGAATGCATCTTTCTTTTTCTCAAACTATGTAAGCAATCTTTTCATCCTCCCTCCTTCCAGACCACTCTACTGAAGAATTGTGCTTTGCCTAAAAGGTAGCTCCCAAATATTTCATCAAAATTGTCCTTGTTTTTCTCCTCCTTCACTAGTGTTGTCTTTACTTCTGACTTTGTCTGCTTGTATTATTTATGTTTTCAGTAATTCCGTGGTTCTCCTACACAACTCATCACGTGATGTCTTCCCTCCTACCCTCGCCTCCATAAACTGGCCTCCATACAGCAACACCTACTTCATTTTGAAAGCGTTTGTGGCAACACTCCAGCTCTGCCCTTGAGATTATGGAAAGTGTTAGTTATTACACATACGTTTTTAAAACCTACCTAGACACATTTTAGCTTTCCAGGGTGGCAATGATGTCAGGTGAACTACATAACACATCTCTCATTCTTCAGTACCACTGCTGAGCTCCTTTTCTTACTGTTATTTCCTGGCTCTTTCTTAAATCTTACTTCTGATGCTTTTATGCAGGTCCTTTCAATTTTCTCCATCATCCCACTTTTATGTTCTCTTACCTTTTCTAGTTCTTTCTCCTTCCCTGAAAACCTATTTCTTCAGTCTGTTTTCTTTTTACAACATCAGTAGGTGTAGTGTTTTTTCATTTACATTATCTTGTTATATAAACACTACTTTATTAACAAAGTTTTCTTTAAAAAGTGAATACACTGACAATGAATATATTCTTCTGAAGGAGTATATAGAGACATAAAAAATCTCAAAACCATTTGAGAAATCTGTCAAAGCCATAGATTGAATTTTTATTATCTGTATTGGAGATAATGAAATGATTCAAGTCAATATAGATCCTTATATGAAAGTATTACATATGTCTTTTTAAGATAAGGAATCCATTTAAAATTATAGTAACAATATTTTCTAATGAGAAAATGAAATGTAAGAATATATCTTTATAACTGAATCTTTATTGTAGGTAACTACAAACAAAATTAAAATTGTTAGAGTTATTTTTCACATCAGTACATGTTGATTTAAATATACTCTAACTCTAAAAATGGTACTCAACCCAAGCACCCTCAGAGCATTAGGAAGATAAAACTGATATAAGAATACAGCAAAAAAATATATATACATAAATTCCCATATTCTTCCAAAATACTGTTGACATTTTGGGTGATTGAAGGCTGCAAGCCTCAAACAGAACAGTTATGTATCCATATTTTGATTTTTGACAAAAAGCCTTTTGATCATTTGTATATGACCATATGTATTCATTATTTTCTTTGTATAATTTTCCAGTGCTCTTTAGAGTCAAGATATCTTCTTATCCCTTGATAAATTTTGTTCAAATATATTTCATGAAGTGGTTTTATTATTTTAAGATTTACTTTATCTCAGCCAGGTGCAATTTTGTTAATCTTACAGATTGGGATTTTTTTATGTATCTAAGATTCCTTTGATGTCAAGTCTAAGAGTGTACCTAGCACATTATTTCAAGAATTAGCAATGTATGATTGACTCAGTTTATCTGAGTTTATCTGTCTTTACCAACATTTAATGATGTCTTTTTTTTTTTTTTTTAATTTTAGCCATTCTAACCAGAGTAGAGTGATAATCTCATTTTGGTTTTAATTTGCATTTCTTTAAAGGCTAATCATGTTGGACGTCTTTTTATGTACTTGTTTGTCTATGTAGAACCTTTTTAATAAAATATCTGTTCAGGGCTGTTGCCCATTTTCTAATTGGATTTTTTATTTACTTTGTAGTTTTGAGATTTCACTACAAATTCAAAACATATATTAAAAAATAATAGTATTGTTTTCCTAAAAAATTTTGCAGTCGTATATTTGTTATATAAAATATAACAAATATTTTATATTGTTTGTAATCTGTTTTCAATTACTTTTTGTATAAGGTGTAATTTTCACACTGAGGTTCATCTCCTTTTTTTCCTTTGTATCTGTCTGTGGATGTCTAATTGCTGCAGTTCCATTTGTTGTAAAATCTATCCTCCCTCCACTGAATTGGATTTGCACCACTTCAAAAATCTGTAAGGCATATATGTGTGGGTTTATTTCTGTGTTCTCAATTCTGTTCCATTTATCTTCATATCTGTCACTTAGCTAATACTATATTGTTTTAATTAATGCAACTATATAGTAAGCCTTAACATTGGGTAAAGTGATTCCTCTTACTTAATTCTTCTTTACCAGAATTGTCTTAGCTGTTCTAGGTCCTTTGTTTTTCTATTTTAATTTTAGAATAAGTTGTTTATGTTTGAAGAAAAGCCTTGCTAATATTTTCATAAGAGTTGAATTAAGTTTATAAGTATTTGTGAGAGATCCTGTGGAATGAATGAAAATACAAGTTATAGACTGGAAGAAAATATGTGCAAACTGCATATCCAACAGGTGACTCATATTTAGAATATAGAGAGAACTCTCAAAACTCTAAAGTAAAAACAAAAAAACAAAACAAAACAAAAAAAAACAGGCAAATGTCCTGAATAGACATTTTATTTAAAGGAGTCTACATACAACAAACAAGCACATGAAAAGATGTCCAACATGACTAGCCTTTAGGGAAATGCAAATTAAAACCAACGTGTGGTATCACTGTATGCTGATTAGAATGGCTAAAATTAAAAAACAAAATGACACCATTAAATGTCAGCAAAGACACAGAAAAACTGCGTCACTCATCTATTGCTACTAAGACTGTGAATTGGTATAGCCACTATGAAAGAGAGTATGGGAGTTTTTTTATAAACTAAATATGCACTTACCATTATGACCCAGCAACTGCACTGTATTTATCTCAGAGAAATGAAAATGTATGCTCACAGAAATACTTGTAGACTAATGATCCCAGCAGTTTTATAATAGTAAAAAATAAGCCACCCAATTTCCTTCAACAGGTGAATAAACAAGGTGAGGTATACTAATATCAAGGAATATTACTCAGTAATAAAATGGAATAAACTGTTGATATGCACAACAATTTGTGTGTACCTCAAGGAAATTATACTCAGTGAGAAAGCCAATTTTAAAAAGCTACAATATTATATGATTCCTTATAATTCCATATTCATATAACATATATTCTAATATTATATGATTCCATATGATTTATGATACTTTTTTGAAATGTATAGAATATATAGAGAAGAAGAGCAGATTGGTCATTGCCAGGGGTTAGAGAGAGTGGAAGGAGGGAGGTAGTGTGCCTATAAAAGAATAACATGAGGGATCCTTGTGATAGAACTGTTCTGTATCTTGGCTGTAGTGATTTTAATTACATAAATCTATGCATGTAATAAAATTGCATAAAACTAAATACAAACAATACACAGAAATGAGTTCATATAAAAGTTGTGAAATAAAATATGAGTAAGGTTGGTAGATTGCATCAATGTTAATTTCCTGGTTGTAACGTTGTACTACAGTTATGCAAGATGATACTATTGGGGTAAACTGAGTGAAGAGTACAGGGAATCACTATTCTTTCCTACAACTGCATGCGAAGCTACAATTATCTCAAAATTAAATGTTTGTAAATTATAGTAGAAAGGGAAGATAGAAAAGTACTTATTTTTTTAATAGACTAGAATTTATTTTATATGTAGTATAATACCAAAACTAATAGCTATATTTGTCTCACTTCAACATTCACTCATGACAAAAACTCTTGGCAAAGAAGGAATGGAAGGGAACTTTCTTAATTGTGGATTTTTACCAAAAATGTTCATAAATTTATTTTCTGATAAATAAGTACCATTATGTTTTAGTTGAGAAACAAGACAAGGTTATCAGCTGTCTTAAGGACTACTCAACACTGTACTCAACATTTTGTATCAGCTAGACTCTAGAAAACAAAATTAAAAGTGAAAGAACAATAAAGAAATAGAAGCTTTTTCTCATTTCTAGATTATGAGGTTACTTATGTTGAAAACCCAAGTGAACTAAAGGTAAAATATGTCATCATTGACTTTAAAATTCAGCAATATCACTGGGTACAAAACCAACTGCAAAGCATAAAACATTCTTACATCCAACTAATTAACAAATAGAGTAGAAAATGATACCATTCTCTGCATCAACAAAAACACTAAGGTACCTAGAAATGTATCTATAAAAAAACACACAGGCCATTTTGTAGAAATATTATAAAGATTTCTGAAGGACAGAAAAGAAACTTTGAGGAAACTTATGTATAAGATGATATGTATTTCTCAAATTAATGTATAAATGAAGCGATATTTTGATAAAAATCTTAACAGTTATTTATGGAATTTAGAAGTGGATTTTTAAATTAGTATAACAGCAGAAAACACAGAGGATTGTCACAATAATCCTGAAGTTGAGGAGCAATCTGGGGCAACTGTCCAACCAGATATCAAGGCCTACTTACTATAAACTGTGTTAATTAAGAAAGTATGGTACTGGCGTAGGCAGGAACAAACACACTTCTGGAACACATGGGGAAGCCCAGAAATAGACCCATGCATCAATAAAAACTCAACTTGTGAAGAAGTGGCAAAAGTTAATATGTGGCACAGGTGGCATTACAAGATATGTGGAAAAGATAAACTAGTTTCGATACATTGCACTGGGACAGTTGGTTAACCATATGAAAATAAATAGAACTATATTCCAACCTCACACTACAGGCAAAAATAACTTTCAGTGAATTACAAACTTAAATATGAGAAGCAAAACTTCACAACTTGCAGAAGAAATACAAGAGTCTATTTTTATACTCTTTGGATAGGAAAAACTTCTTAAACAAGATACAAAGGTTATAAATTCTACAGAAGAAAAAGATAAGTAAATGTAACTGCCTTAAAACTTAAAACATTCTACAAAAAACATTGCCAACAAAAATTTAAAAGACAAATCCTTGGCTTGGGAGAAGATATTTGTCAGCTTTTAACTGTCAAAGGATTAGCATTCAGAATTTATGAGGGACTCCTGAAACCAATAAGAGAAAAATAAATAATCACTCATTAAAATTCGAAAATGCATGTAAGGAGAGTCCATTTACACAAGAGAGAATACAAAAGGAAAAAACTTAAACCTCATGAAAAATCACAGATGTGCAATTTTATATATACACACACACACACACACACACACACATATGACTGTATGGATATAGTCAAAACAGTCACGAACTGTGTAAAGATGTTTTGGTCAACAGAATGCAAATGGGATGGTGGTCTCATAAGATAATGAAGCTGAAAAATTTTTATCACCTAGTTATATCATAGTGCAATGCATTACTCACATGTTTGTGGTGATGCTGGTGGAAACAAACTTACTGTGCTACCAGTTGTATAAATGTCTAACACATACAATTATATACAGTATATAATACTGCATAATGATAATAAATGAATCTATTACTGGTATGTATATTTACTCAACTATACTTTTTATTGTTATTTTAGAATGTATTTCTTCTACCTATTAAAAAATTATTAACCGTAAAACAGTTTCAGGTGGGTCCTTCTGGAGGTGTTCTGAAAAAGGGCATTGTTATCATAGGAGATGACAGCTCTGTGCATGTGACTGCCCTGAAGACATTCCAGTGGGACAAGATGTGGAGGTAGAGGACAGTGACATTGATGATCCAGACCCTGTGCGGGCCTAGGCTAATGTGTGCGTGTGTGTTTTAGTTTGTAACAAAAGAGTTAAAAAAGAAAAGCCAGGCACAGTGGCTCAATACTGTAGTGCTATTGCCTACAGTATTCAGTGCAGAAGCATACCGGCCTTCAGCATATTGGACTTCAGCACTATCTGTAACATTTTAATCTGTGCAAAATTTCTAAATAACATAAATTAAAATACTAAGATCTGTTAAAGCATTAAAGGCAAAATGAAGTGGATATGACAAACCATCAAAAGAAGAGATCACTTAGGGAGGTAGAATCCAAATATAAGCATCTTAGCATGAAACCTGGAAAATATGAAATGGAAAGTACGCCAGAAAAGATCCCCCAAGGCATGTAAAAATTGCTACAGGATCTTTATGTAAGTTACGTATGACATCTGTTAAGTGATGGTTCCCTTTGCCCTCACACTGACAGAGATAAGCTGCCTGAACACCTTGCATGAAACCACACATTGTCATTTTCTCAGGCATAGCACCTGAGAACGCCTGAGAAACTGCTAGATTCGGATTGATGATTGCTGCCTGCAAGCAACCCTTTGCTTAATTGGGGGCAGAAATGGTGTGATACCTTTTCTCCTTATCATAAGGGCCACCAACCCTCCTATAACAAAAGACAGATTAACAGGAGAAAAACATAATGAATGTATATAATCATAATTTTATGGGACATGGGAACCTGCAGAATGAAGACCCAAAGATAGAGGGAAAACAACCCCCTTATCCTTAGGTTTCATGAAGAATGGACAGTCATGTAGATAATGAAGACTGGACAGTTTCATGAAGAATGGACAGTCATGTAGATAAATGTGATTGGACCAAAGGTATAATCAAATGAGAACAGACTGAGTGGGGAAATCCATCAAGGCCTGTCTTCAGATTCTTCTTGGCCTCTCTGTGCAGCATTTCTTCCTCCTGGCTATGGGGTAGAACCCCTTCTGGAGTGGGGGACCATTTGGCCTACTGTCAAACAAGATACACCAGATAATTTCTTTATAACCAGCCCTTGCACAGACAAGTGAGGGAAGGTTAGAGTAATATGTTAGGTGTTATGGCTGGCTTTGGGGGACAGAGGTTCTGGTTTCCATGACCCTCCTTGAGAAAAGGGATTCTGATTTCTGTGGCCCACCTTGGGGAAGAGAGATTCTAGTTTCTATGGCTAGCCTTGAAGGAGAATGAGGGGTAAGAGACATGAGGGCAGGAGAAGATCAGAGACAAACTTTGCTTCTGAGGCCTCCATATGGGATGTCATTCTCTGATCCCCAAGACTTACATGAAAAATGTAGTAGGCTGTCCCATGTGGCAGCTAGGAAACTGGCAATAACAAAACATCAATCACCCCATGACAAAAACCCTGATAAGTAGGGAGGCCAATTGCCCATAGAGTCACTAGAGTTGTCCTGTTCTGTCTCAGATCATTTGAATTCAGACAGAAAGACAAGAAATTTTAGAAAACCTATATAAAATTCACCAAGCTCATTACCATACTCCTTTTGCAAAGTGCCTGCATGAACTACTCTTGCTCCATGGGTATCAGCTTGAAGGCCTGAGTTATTGGCATAGTGTGGTATGGTCTGAGAAATATTAGATTCAAACTACCTCTTGCCTCCCTCTTCTCCAAATAATCTCTTCCTGCGGTGCACTTGGTGAAAGCCTTTCCTGGAGAGATTAATGAGGTTAGGAGATGAGTTAAGTCATTTATTTTTCCATTTCATCATGAAAGGGTTCAAGGTTACCACTTTCAATAAGCAGCCAATTGATCACATGACCACTAAGCGTTTCTGAGTCTCTCTCAGTATATCTGAATTTATTCATAAGGACAGAAAGCATTATAAAAAGCCTTGGATGAGGCTACATGAAATTCAATAGGCCTGATGCCTTTCTTAAAAGCCTGCCTATGTGTCTAACAGCATGTGCATTCTGCAGGATAACCTGTGATACTCTATAGGAAATACTGGCATTCATGAAGCAGAAGTCCATTTTGCCTCCTCAAAGGGGCTGGCTTCAAGGCTTCAGTCATGTACAGAGAATGGAAATACCAAGAAAATGTTAAGTGAAGATTACTTTTGCTCTCACAATGCCTTCAATTCTATATCAAAACATCTCTAATTTGTCTCAGTAGGTATAATTTAAATTGGTTTTTCACAAAATATTTTAAGGAAATTTACAAACACTTTGTTATTCTCAGTACATTTTCTACTCTTCTCAATATTTAACTTAGCCATTAAATGTTGCTGATGCAAAGGTCAAATAGTCTTGAGGACCCAGCCTGCCTTCCCAATGAAAATTTCTTTTACATTTGTTCTTCCTTATGTAATCTCTATTTCACAATCAGGCTGTGAAATTCCCACTTCTTTTTTCAATGTCTTTTCAACCTTCCCCAAAAGAAAGTGTGCATCGTGTGGTAAGGTCTGAGAAAATATTACTGAATTGACCGCCCTACTTATCAGGGTTTTTGTCATGGGCTAATTGATGTTTTGTTATTCCCAGTTTCCTAACTGCCACATGGGACAAGCTATTACATTTTTCATATGAGTCTTGGGGATCAGAGAATGTCATGTTTTACTGACAGAAGCCTCTTTAAGATTGTTGGGTTGCATACCTAGCAGTCTTTTGCCCTTTGGTTTCATAGAAATAGGAAAAAGCAGTTAAAAGGATGATCATTTTCCTCATACAAATGAGAAAATTCACATTTAGAATTAGAAAATCTTTAATCAGCATAAACTCTCAATTATCACTCATTGCCATTAACCATGGGCCAGAGAGGAGGTTATTATCTAATATGCCATTTGTTTCTATAACAGTTTTGACCTGTCCAATGACTATAGTTTCCCTAGAGGTTGTCTGAATTGATACAGTTGGATTTTAGGTCTTGAGTTGGTCTCTCATGCTTTGTCATCTGTGTGTACTCAGCCACGGCAGATGCCAAGCTCTACCTGGGAGGTAGCAAAGCCACAGTTCCGCTGCTGATTAAATGAGATACTGTTAACATCCCTAATTCTTAAATAATACGCCAATATCTCTTCCTTGTCTAAGCCATAAGCTCAGGAATGAACGTCCCCCTTATTTCTCCAAAACCACCCACGAGTACACAAAATAAAAGCTTTTTGCCTGTGAGATAATCAGTCTGGGGTGGGTATAGAATCTAGTATTGAGCATTTTAAGAATAACAGCACTAGAGACAGTGAATAGTAAACTATAAATAGTCTTTTAAAAAAATTCTTGAAGAAGCAAATGATGGTTATAAAAATAATTTGAGAAAATCTTAGTTTATGCTCAGTAAAAAAATCTGGTCTTCCCTCACCTGCATCTTAGGAACTTACTTTGGAGTTCCAAAATTTTAGATTTTGTTTTATATTGATTAATTACTATAAACTGGTTATTGGTTTATGTCTAGACTTTATTACTATAGCCAGTTCTCTGCCTTACAGTTGAGAAGCTAAAGTGGATTGCTGCTGTTGCCTTAAGAGGAAGTTTAGTAAACATCACTGGGTATGGAAAACTGTCTATCTTCCTTATGTGCAATCTGAAGGAAATGGGAATTTCTCTTATTCCCAGCAAGGGAATTTACTAGTTTTATGCTCTGTGGCACAATGTAGGTGTAAAATTTGAAATATTTAACATGGATGTAAATTATTTTGTTGTAAGGTCTTTGGTCTTTAAATTGCCCCATAACACATATTGTAATCTGTCTGTGAGGATAGACAGATAAGTATCTTACTTCATAGCAAAAGAACAAACATTTGGAATATATGCTAATGCACATGCACACACAGTGTTTACAAAGTCACCACTAGAGCACAGCCCCATACAAACACACATAATCACTAACACTTTCAATTAAGTTGATGTTACCTTTTCAAGTCAAAGACATACGGACACGCCATGACAAAAAAAATGATAAGAATTTGGAACACTCAAGTCTCAAATTTGGGTTTCAATTCCTTGATATCCTATGAATTATCTTTTTATCTGCTAAATCCAAGAATTGTAGGTGAGCCAACAACAAATTTCTCATCCAGACCTGCTCTCCCATATTACCAGTTCTCTTCCTGAAAGACATGAGAGTAAGACTCTGTTTCTTAAAAATTGATATTTAAAAGCCAGACATTTCTTGAGAGTCTCTTACATATGATTTCCTATGAACAAAATCCTACCAAAAAAGAAAAATCATTCTCTTTTTTTCTGGAAATATCACTAAGGCATCTTTCCCAGATTCCCTTGCAGTTTGGTATGCCCATGTGACTAAGTCCTTGCCAAATTCAGATTATGATGAAAAGTGATTCGTGTGCCTAGCACAGAAAACCCCTCATGGGCTCCTCCAGTTTCTTTCTATGTCTTCCAGTGGATACTGATGATCATAAGGCTTTAAGGGATAATGGAACCACAGTGTGGAATGGGTCCCCAAATGACCACATGCAGAAGAACCAACCCAACCTGAACACACTCCTGGAAGTAGTAAGTGAGAAAGAAATACATTTATTTTGTGTAATGTCACAGAAATGTCTAAATCCATCTGCCAACACAACCAGGTCTACTCTAATGAGTGTAATTAGAGTTGAGAAAGTTTCTTAGAATAACTTACAGGACTGTCTTTGGGTCAGTTCTATTTCTGGCACAAGACTCTCCTGTTTTTCCTTAAGAGGATAATGGATCTATTTGCCCAATAAAATAACAAACCTTTTCTATGTTTCAGTCTGAAAATCAGCTGAAGACTCATTTTTGGAGCTTCATATACCCAAGATACTGAGCCATTTAATATAACATATATAAAAATTATTATACACATATATTATAATCTATA